>NC_072834.1:2241785-2554642 GCF_027744805.1 Dunckerocampus dactyliophorus | reverse complement strand
TTTGTAGAGATTTTTAATTGACATTACACAGAACAATGGAGTATGCTGAGGGACAGAAGTGGGTCAGGAACGTTTTATCCGGTTTGTGTCTTTGACAACACTTTCATTGCTTTCTATATTTATATAAAGGAATATATAAATATATATGCACATGATTGTGCCTTAGATAAAGTGCTAGCTGACGTTAAGCTTGAAGTCACAACATAAAACCATTTTTGCAAGAATTTTCCAGTGAGAGGAAAACTGGGTGAAATCTCTACATGAATACTGTAGAACATAAATCACCAGATAATACCAATAAAGATAATTAAATACTGTCTTGTTTATCACTTACGTTTACCATATATAGCAATCTACCCAGTAGAATTTCATTTTTAAAAAGTATGAATAAACACACAACTGATGTTCAAGGACCATGTTCAATAAGGATCTTCTACAGGGTTGGTGTTTCCTTGGAAGTCTTTTCATAATAAACAGAGGAAATGGATGAAGAAATGTGGAAGCAATTTACTTAGTGGTGTGAAAAAGTGTTTGTTTCTTATTTTTGACACACTTAAATGTTTCAGATCAGCAAACAAATTTAAATATCCGTCAGTGACAACACAACTGAACACAAACTGCAGTTTTTAAATGAAACGTTTTATCATTACTGTAAGGAAGAAAAAATACCCAAACCGACATGGCCCTGCGTGAAACAGTGATTGCCCCCCCGTTAAAACATAACTTAATTGAGGTTAATTGAGATCTATCAGTCTGGGAAAGGTTCTAAAGCCATTTCTAAAGCTTTGGGACTCCAGTGAATCACAGTGAGATTCTGGAAGGTGTGTGTCCGATTACATTTGGTGTAAAAGAAACTTTTAAAAAAGTACATCACCGACAATAAAACATGGTGGTGGCAGAGTGATGGTCTGGGGTTGTTTTGCTGCTTCAGAACCTGGAAGACTTGCTGTGATAAACGGAAGCATGAATTCTGCTGAAGGAGAATGTCCAGCCGTCTGTTGGTGAGCTCAAGCTGAGAGCAACTTGGGTTCTGCAGCAGGACAATGATCCAAAACACACCAGCAAGTCCACCTCTGAATGGCTGAAGACTTTGGAGTGGCCTAGTCCAAGTCCTGACCTGAATCCTATTGAGATGCTGTGGCATGACCTTAAAAAGGCGCTTCGTGCTGGAGAACCCTCCAATGTGGCTGAATGACAACAATTCTGCAAAGATGAGTGGGCCAAAATTCCTCCCCAGCGCTGTAAGAGACTCATTGCAAGTTATCACAAACGCTTGATTGCCGTTGTCGTTGCCAAGGGGGGCCCGACCAGTTATCACTTTTTCCACAAAGGGCCATGCAGGTTTGGATATTTTTTCCTCCCTTAATACTAAAAAGTTTAATTTAAAAACTGAATTTGTGTTCAGTTGTGCTGTCATTGACTCATATTTAAATTTGTTTGATGATCTGAAACATTCACATCACTGTATATACTGTATGTGAATATCGATAAGAGCCCGATCCCATTCGGTTATTTTTCTGGAAGTTACTTTTATTCAGATGATCTTCCATTATACATGGCCGCCATCCATGCTGTGTGTCAGAAATAAACGCGTCAGACATCAGCACTCGTGCTCGGGTAAATGACTTTAGTACTGGCACCAGTCATACTTGAAAGCAACGGAAAACTTCTCCGGCCCGACTGCCCACGGGTATGAAAGGTATGGAGCATTAACAGGTATGTACCAGAAGTACGGGACTTCCATGCAGGCACACACTGTGTGTAATTAGCCAGGTCGCTGCCACAACAGCAGCCATGAAAGCCCAGCTGATGACCTCAGGTCCAAATGTCAACATCAGTGAACACACCAGCGCACATCTAGTGCACATCTTAATGCAGCATCACTTACAACGCTAATCTGTCTCTCCTTCCTAGTCTTTCTCACTTCCTATCCAACCTCCCAGTCTCTTTGTTCACCACCCTAATCCCTTCTGCTCTGTGCTGACCAGGCAGAGAGGAAGCACTAATAAAAGGTTATCGGGGTCACCATACCCACATACCTATGGGGGACAAGAGGAGCAGAGGTCATTCACTCCAAGGAGACAAACTCTTTCACTCGGACGTGTCAAACGTTCAACAAAAGGTCACCAGTTCACTGCCTTTGAGCTGACGTTCTGTACGTCCTGGGGTCAGAGTTCAACACAAGAATTCAGCTTGGATGCAGGGTCACAGATGTTCATGGTCGAAGATGTTCGATGTCAGAGATGCTCTTAGTCAGAGATATTTATGTTCAACACTTAGAGATGTCCAACGTGAGCGATGTTCATGGTCACAGATGTTCATGGTCGAAGATGTTCAACACAAGAGATGTTTATGGTCAGAGATGTTCATTGTCGCTGATGTTCATGATCAGAGATGTTCAACGGCAGAGGTGTTCATAGTTAGCGATGTTCATGATCAGAGATGTTCAACAGCAGAGGTGTTCATACTGTAGTTAGCGATGTTCATGATCAGGGATGTTCAAAGGCAGAGGTGTTCATAGTTAGCGATGTTCACGGGCAGTGACGTCAGCGATTCAGAGAGGTTCATCGTCGGAGATGCTCACCGTCAGCGACGTTCAACGTCAGAGATGTTCATGGTCAGAGATGCTCATGGTCAGTGATGCAGTGATGCAATGTGCTCAGCTACCACAGAGTGGCAAATATTCCATTCCAAACCATGTTCAACATCAGAGATGTTCAATGTCACAAATGTTCATGGCCAGAGATGCTCAATGTCAGAGATTCATACATGTTCATGGCCAGAGATGATCCATGTCCGAGATGTTCAATGTTAAAGATGATCATGGTCAGAGATCCTCTCTGTTTTTAGTAGCTTGCACCCATAGCAGCAGCAGCAGGTAAAGGCTGAAGATGGGATTTAATATCATTTGACATCGTATAAGTATCGTACAATACATTGTCAAAAGTGAATGATAGTGATTCATGAAGAATAACTGTGGCTGGACGGGCTGTCTTTTATGTTAGTAGTGTACAACAAGGCCCCGTTCTTCCAACCCTCAAGTGTAATACTTTCTAAGGTGCTGGTTTCACACATTTAAATAAACACACGAGTGACATCATGTCCAAAGTCCAATATTGATCCCAACAGACAGGTGAGCTCAATGGACAGGTGAGAATTGGAAGGGTTTAGACTGCCATCTGCAGGAGCAACGTGACAAAGCAGAAAGGGGGGGGGGGTCCTGCTGAGGTGTGGATGCCAAGGCAGACACAAGGTGGGGAGCTTCGCCCCCCTGCGAATTTCTCTTGTAGATAAATAAAGTATCTACCTTCTCAACTCCAGTTTGTGGTAGTAAAACAAGATTTCCCTTATTTGTCTTCATCTTCTCTTTTTATATTCCCGTATTTTCCAATGCAGATGTTGACAGGTATGAAAACATGAGCTAAGAATTGTTTTGTACTAATTTACTAACTTTGTATTTCACTTACTTGCACATGTTTTTCCTTTTCCATGGCATCAGTGTGCAAATATACAGTACCACTCGCCTGGATGTCATCAGCGTGCTTTCCAAAAATGACCTTGAACTTTGAGGTGCTGTGGAAACGCACACCACACAGACCACAAGGAACTTTTAATCTTGGCAATTCAAATTCTATGTGAACTGTTACCTTCCCGGATCATCAGCGACTGGTGTAAATACACAAGTGGGGGGGGCCAAGCAGCGGCAACTCTCATCTTACAGCCTCGCGCTTAAGAAGGGCACTAACTGGCAAGCGGCTGCAGGTGTGCCTCGTTGTTTGGCCTCACACTGGAAACCAGGACATGTGTGGAGGAAACACAGGGCAGAATGAGTGGGAGGTAACAATGCAAAATGAAAAACAGGATGTTGAAAGTAACAGAGCTAACAGAGTGAATCATTTTGGACACAGAACTTTTTCTCAAAATATAAAATAATAATGAATGTATCGAAATCTATGTATATATTTGTGAAATCTCTCACACAAAGGACATTGTGTCATTTTCAGCTAAAATACACACACAATTCACTTTAAATCTAATTCTATTTTATTTGAATGATGTACATGTGCGTACAGGGGGTTCTTGTTTTACGACATTCCGTGTTACAGCGTTTCCTGGTTACGAACGTGCGCCCATAAGTGAAAAACGCACTTTTGGTCCTTAAACACGAGACTCGCTGGAGAACTCGCTTACTTGGCGGAAGAATACGGTGTGTGTTATGAACTTCGTTATGTCTCCCAAGCGGCAGTGCGCCAAAGAAAAGGAAAGCTAATACCATGGAAGTGAAAATGAACATCATAAAAAGCTCTGAGAACGGAGACATGCTCACCAATATTGGTCCCAACTGATCGACTGCAGCAACCATCAATAAGGATAAAGATTATTGAAGGTTTATCAGGTGTCAAAACTCATGCCCAAGTGGGTCACTTTCACCCAAAATTGAACCTCACTTGGTGATTGCTTAACCTCTGTTATCCATCCTTGTAATCGTTTCAGACGCACGTTGGAAGAAAGTTCTTCTGTGCGGTTGTTTATTGTCAGGTAGAAACCGGTGGCCTTTGTTGGACAGTGACGGCTCACTGCAGCTATTGGATTATGGAGGGATTTTAAACTGGGATTAGGCCATTGGGGCTGCATGTGCGAGCCTTTACCTCACTGGGATGTGTGAGGGTGTGTTTTGTGTCCATGGTCTCGTCCATGGTCTTTAACAAAGGCCTTCAAGCATGAACTTCTTTTGCTTCACACTGGTAAGATTCCTCTTCTTTACTATGAAGTACATCGATAGAGAACGGAATCATTGCTGTATCGAAGAGCTGTTGCTCAGAGGAAACTGTTGATGTGACTGCTGTTGACATTCTAGCGTTGGTGTTCGTTTTTTGTACGCCTCAGTTTTCCGAGGATTATCTTTGATTTTTGTACGCTGTCTCGGTTAACGACAGTGCGCCGAACAAACTAGCCTGCTTGCCTGCGTGCGTATCTTTCTACGGAATCGAGCGCCCGATCAAAGCATCCATGTGTCGGTGACTCGGGATCAGTGAAGAATGGATCGCGGTTCTTCCAGAGTTGTGACACTAGAGACAGATCCCGGCAAGGCAATGCTTTAATCATCTTTGATGAAGAAGGTAACATAATACAGATTAAGTTTTAGTTCATGGCTTTATGGTTGTTTTTTTGTCATTCTATCTCTGTAACAATAAATCTGCTGTACCATAAAAATGGATGACTGTTCATACCCTTGCAAGGGGGTAAACTTGAAAAATCAGCAGGGCATCAAGTACTTATAGTATTTTCCCCGCTGTATATGTGGTATAACCCACAGGTCCAACACTTTCCAACATGTCTTAAGACATTAAACTGTCATAACATCAGCCTGTCAGATATAATCTCCTCGTCTGAATTAGCCAAAAGACACTTAAGGGAACACAACTCGCTTTAAAAGTGGCCTCACCTGTAGCCCGGGGTTCATAAACACAGCAGGCAACAAAGCAAAACTAAAAACAAAACCTAAGAAAAATTGGTCTTGCATTGCGTCAATGACTTTTTTCTGACAGCATTTCAGTAATTTTGCCTTCGTACGCAGTTTATTCAAGACGTGCAAGTCAAGAAATTGTAGTACAACTAAAAGGGTAACACTTTGTAATAAGGTACACAAAATTACAGCAGTTAATGAGGAACAAACCTACCTAACCCTAACCACTACTCATTAGTTACTCATTAGTTCTTCATTAGTTCCTCAGTAACCACTCTACTCATTAGTTCCTCAGTAACCACTCTACTCATTAGTTCCTCAGTAACTACTCTACTCATTAGTTCCTCAGTAACCACTCTACTCATTAGTTCCTCAGTAACTACTCTACTCATTAGTTCCTCAGTAACTACTCTACTCATTAGTTCCTCAGTAACCACTCTACTCATTAGTTCCTCAGTAACTACTGTATTTTTGTGTACCTTTATTGTAAAGTGTGACCACTTAAAGCTTGCAGGATTATGCAAAGAAATACCAAACTGGTTTATGACGAGGCGGTGCATGCGACAGGGATGGAAATGCAAGTCTCGGAATTAATTTTCAACACTGGAGTCACTGACATCAAAAAATACCTCACAGTTGCAGGATGACCTAATGACGAAAAATTTGCATAATTGGCCTTGAGGCATCAGCCCAAAGTGAGAAAAACTATGAAATGTATGTTTAGAACTACGAATGATCTTTCTTCTGTCCCTTCTTTGGTTGTTTTTTTTTTTTTTATGTCACAACAGGATGGACCTGCCTGTGTTTTTAAGAGCGATGCATGCTTTCATGTCAGAGCCACCAAGTTTCTTCACTAGATTTTTTGGAAAACGTCATCCAGGGAGGTCCGGTTACCCGCTCAATATAGCGACAAAGTCAAGACAAAGTTAGCAACACTGACCCCAGTGGGGGCCACCGCAAATAAATGAACGTATGGGAAAGACTGGGATTTAATAAGAGGGTGAAGTTGAGGCGATGAGTTGAATGCGTTTGAACTTCTTGTGTTTTGATCTAGGATGGCTCCACAGAGAGCATATATGAACCACCCGACAGTCCATCAGTGAAGGAGGCGTTACCCAAGCACCAGTGTAGCCCTCTTCTTAGGCGGCGACCTCAGCGGACTGGCTCAGAGGCAAACATTACTGATGTAAGTTTATGATCATCTATCATAGGAATCAATGTCTGTGTGGGTTGTCAGTCATCCAGGTCGTGGTAATCCGCAAAGCTTCATTCAAAGCAACTTCCTGTTTGTTAAAAGCATTCACATTTTTTTTTTAGCTGTGGAGTTTCCCTGTTTATGTCCCTGGTGGGTGTGTCCCCCCCCCCCACAATATTGTTGTTGTAGTTGTTGCAAGGTGTGGCTGATGAACGACCGTTTTGCATAACAGTAGTTCCACGCTTCCTGTGGAGTGAGACAATCATTGGGGGAGAGATGTCAGGACATGGTGATGGTGCAAGCCTCCTCCTGTCTACGGAGACGGCCTTTCCAGGGTGACGTACGGTGCGCCAAAGAAAAAGAACGTGAAAGTGTAACAGTGAAGTGAAATTCATTACCGTAACATGCTGAGCGGAGCGATCAACATTGGCTGCATGGCGCTCAAACGCCGCGACCATCACGAAGGACAAAGATGGTATTCTCGAACACGTGAAAGGATCTGTTCCTATCAAATGGTCTGTCATAACCGAGCAGCATAGTAGTCTCGAAACCTATTCCGAACCCTCGTCCCAAATAGGTTGTATCTCCCTCCTTTGCAACGCCCCTTCCAGTGTGCAAGACAACCACAGGGATAAAAGTAAGGAGTTGTTTCATTGAATTCCTTCATTAAAGATTTGTATTACTGTACTTTACACATCCTTCATGAGTTCATTTTGGTATACGTTTACTTACACTAAAACTCGTACATAGACCAAGGACCAACTGTATTACAGTTTGTGCTTTTGGCATCTGCCACACTGCATCCTTTTCCTCTTTTGAATGTAATTTGCTGACTGAGCAACAAGAAAAGAAGCACCAACAGTATTTAATTAAAGTCACAGAGGATACCAAGCCACCGTAGCCTTAAATGAAATGATAAATGGTCATCAAAGGCCTGGGGATCAAACCAACAACCTTTCACTTGCATTTTTCCATTATGAGGGGGTAGCCAGGAGATAAAAGTCCCATTTCGTCACAGCCAATCTCCCAGGAGACACAGGTAGTCCCTTTAGTCTCACGTAATCCCGTGACCACATTGTCTGTGCCAAGCGTGCACGTAGCAGGCGTACGCCGATGTTGGTGCACGTGTAGGGGCATGTGTCGGGGCATGTGAGCGACCGTGACGTCACTTTTTTGTCTTTGCCGATCCAGCTATATCTAATATCTATACTGGAAACTAAAAATATCACTTTTAGGTCTTTTATCTGATGATTTAATTGCGGCGGGGCAAGGTGAAGGAGACACGCAAGAGAACGTGAGCGAGGTCGACTGTCAGCCAGATCAGAGCCACTTTAATCTGCTTTATAATCTTCTTTATAAACCCTGGCTCGCTACTACCTCACACAGCTACAAAAACATCATTTTCATCAGGTTTACATGATCATACATAGTTTACACGTATAACTTTGGTAACACATGATCTTATTATGTGAATTAATGGTAACACTTTACAATAAGGTACACAAAATTACAGTAGTTCATGTGGAACAAACCTACCTAACCCTAACCAGTTCCTCAGTAACTACTTTAAATGTATGTGCCTTCGTCATTAGTTCCTCATTAGTTCTTCATTAGTTCCTCAGTAACTAGTGTAAATGTATGTGCCTTAGTCATTAGTTCCTCATTAGTTCCTCAGTAACTAGTGTAAATTTATGTGCCTGAGTCATATTAGTTCCTCATTAGTTCCTCATTAGTTCCTCAGTAACTAGTGTAAATTTATGTGCCTTAGTAATTAGCTCCTCATTAGTTCTTCATTAGTTCCTCAGTAACTAGTGTAAATTTATGTGCTTTAGTCATTAGTTCCTCATTAGTTCCTCATTAACTAGTGTAAATTTATGTGCCTTAGTCATTAGTTCCTCATTAGTTCTTCATTAGTTCCTCAGTAACTAGTGTAAATTTATGTGCCTTAGTCATTAGTTCCTCATTAGTTCTTCATTAGTTCCTCAGTAACTAGTGTAAATTTATGTGCCTGAGTCATTAGTTCCTCATTAGTTCTTTCATAATACAGTAATCCCTCATTTGTCGTAGACCCGACCGCACTAAGTGAATTTCCACAAAGTAGGTAGGATTCAATATAAATAAATGTAATATTTTCATAGTTATTGTTATTATTATTGTAAAGAAATTTGTATATTGTATATTGTATAGAAAACCTGTTTAGAATCTTCGAAATATGTTTTTTTTATTAACATTATTGAAACCATCTAGACATGAAATACACACATATAGTCACAGTTTCCATTCGTATTACCCAAAATAGCGTATATAATCACAGACAATAAGTCATTTGAGACAGTTTGCCTTGTAGGGGGGCAGAATCGATGGCGGACCGAAAGTGACGTCAGGAGTTCAGAGTGTTTTTGCCGCAACAGTAACCCGTGTTATCATTATGTTGCGACTGTATTATCCTTGTGCCTGCTGTGACGTAGTCTGGTTGTTCAAGCCGTTGTTCAAGTCCGGTGCTCGTCTCACCAAACAATTTCTAGTGACACCTCGTGACCAATGTACTTTCACAAGTGGAATGTTGGTCTTAATGGCTTAAACTGTATTTGTATTTGTTCATTTAGCTGTTTTTATGCTTGAAAATGCTTCATTTGGGTCAAAAAATATGTACAATTTGCTTTAATATGCATATTTTGACTAATAATAGGCCACAGTCAATCACGAAACAGCGATTATTACCTCCGCCAAGGAGGTTATGTTTTTGTTTGTCTGTTCACATGTGTTAAAAAAAAAAAAAAACTTAAAAGGTTCTGAATGGATTTGGATGAAATTTTCAGGATATGGAATATGGAAGAACTGATTAAATTTTGCGGGTGATCCGGATCACCGTCTGGATCCAGGAATTTTCTTAACATGATTCTTTAACATTGCGAGATAAGACCATTTGTGGTGTAAATCACAATATGGCGGGAGCTATGGGGCTTGGGGGAGGTCTGCGCTCTCCGAGTGCTTTTCTAGTTTATTAATTGGTTATTTTGTGAAAAACCGCGACGGAGCGGTGTTCGAACCGCAATCTAGCGAGCGCCAAACAGCATCTCCCTCAACTGTGTCGGATATTTAACACAACAGTTGGGTGTAACTGGCTTCATCTTTTGATATCACAGGGCGGTAAAAGTGCTGATGAGAAAGAACAGATGCCTCCATCAGCAGGAAGACTAAAGTTGTTGCACACTTGGCTGCAAGCAAAAAACGGGCATCGGAATGTTTCTGGAAAAGGAAAGAACCAGTCTACCAGGGGTGAGTATTTTCAGTTTCCTACTACCATTGGAGCAGTACTGTTTTCAGGTGGTAAACCCAGCTGGTATTGTGCAGTGAATGATATCAATGGTCTGTGTTCACCCCCCAAAATCATAATGGCCATTTGTTCGTCCCCATGAACCAGGAAGTAGCCTGCTAAAGGTGATTGTTGAAGGTCTCCATGGTGTCTATGCATAGTCACTACAGTATTGCTGGAAGAATACGTCTAAAGTACTCTTTTGCAAAATACTGTGCTCGTTTTGATGGTGGTTACTGTTATGTGCTCATTCCAGGTCATTTGACAGACGTGTTAAGCACCAGCCAACCAGTGCTGACCTGTATCGGCCTTGGCAAGAAGACAGAGAAGACGTCCTCTAAAAGTGATGAGCAGATGCGGCAACAAGAAGTCAAAAGCCTCCATGACGACGGAAAGAAGGACAGAGCTTGGACCCCGACTGACTGTTCTCGACCTTGGTCGCCCTTCTACCACACTTGCCACCAGCCTGGTCATGACTTGTGGGTCTGTGCTGGCAACTTGTTGCCTCCTCAGGCAACGGAGTGGGAGCGTTTTGAGAGTTTGATTCAAGAACTGGACAGAAAAGAATCTCATCTTTCTGCTCGCAAAACGGCCGACCAAACCACAGAAGACAAAGTAAGATTTCCAGTCTCGATGTGTACAAAACGTTACCTGACCAATCGCTGCAGAATCCTAGCGTTTAGGCCAAGAGGAGAGGAATGCAGATTTACCCAACTGGAGTATTTGATTAAAAGATGTTTACTAACAAGTCCCACTGGGATCATATCACTTCAAAAGCTCCTGAAATGAGCAGGCTAGAGCCCCTTTAAACACCAGTTCATTGATTGGTCGACTTCCAGGTAATCGGACTTGTGCCACGTACAAGTCGAAGAAGTTCTAATACATGTTTTTAGATTTCTGACTTTGCATACTCAGTGTACTGTCTTCCAGAGTTTACTGGGATAGATAACAACTCACCCGTGCTTCAACTGAGGACAAGCGCTACAGAAAATGAATGAAAGACAAATACTTACCCGTTAATGACTCTTAAAAATGTGTGTGTCATCGTGATGGGAATTTCAATTCTTTTAAGGGAAGGAATTATTTCGGCTCGGCTCCCTAAAGAGAGCATGCTCTTTCTGCGCCCAAACGGCTCCTCAGATTTTTCTATCCATCCATCCATTTCCAGATGGGCCGGCAAAAAGACAACAAATAAACGACATCTCGTTCACTTCAAAGAGTCGGCTCGAAGCACCGCTTTGTTCGCAAATGACCCATCCCTTGTACGTTAAATCATTATCTCATGAGAGGCGCTTGTAGAAACTAAGTCAGATGTGAGAAATGGTGAAAAGATACGTTGGAATAAGATGCGTGACTTCGTGTTTGGGCTGAAATCATACACCGAATATGAGATCTGACAAACACCGATAATCATCTGTCACAAAACACACCATTCAACCTCCCTTTTGCTCAACAGTTGACCAAATCTGGAACATCGGGCACGCCTTTGGAGCTGTCGCCATTCATGAAACTGCAATATGAAACCGGCTCATTGGTAGGTGAACATCATCCAGGAATGGAGGTCCTTCAAACAGCAGCATGGGCGGTACTGTACATGTACATGTACGTACGTGTTTGTTTTGCCCTCTGACAGTGTGTTTTGTGTTGACAGCTGGAACAGAAGTGTCTTCCTTCCGAACTGAACCAGACGGAGGACTTACCCGAAGCTGACACAACGCCCACTGAGACCCCAGCCGACCAAAAAGTAGCAGCTGTCTTATTCTTTACAAAGCTTGCTTATGAAGAAGCAAAATGTTGTCATTTCCGTTTTTATTATTCTGACTTTATGAGAATCAAGGCCACATGAAAAGACACAAAACTCTTGGAAATGAAATTCAAAATATGACGAGTCACAATTTTACCAACTTCTCCAACTTTTCAGACGTATGAATTTGTTGAAAGTGTTCTGCATGATGGACCAACCATATCATGAGGCTGGTGTTTTTTTCAGTACCGTTTTTCCTGAACATGTGTTCCGGATGTAATAATTGTGTCCAGCAACAATGGGAAGATTTTTTTGTTACCTCAAGACCACTGCTCCTCCGCTCTCACCACTTCACGGACAGATGTTTCGTGAACAAACGCCCGATTCTCCAATATTATATCCGATATCCAATCGTCTTTACTGTTTGCTGATAGCCATTAGCACGTAACCAGTTGAAGGGGGCGTGTCTCTATGCAGCTGTGGTGGCTGGGCATGGGTGTGGGGATGGGAGCTGAGCCTCGACCCCTGACCAGTTGCAACGAGGTAGGCGTGCTCACGGAGCAGGCTGTAGAGTCCGGGCATGTCGGCCAAGAGGAGAAAAGTGCAGATCAACTTGAGATGTATGGAGTATTTCATTAAAACGTCCTGTAGTACCCCACTGGAATCCAATTCATCCACCGTAAAAGCCCCTGAAACGGGCAGGATAGGTTATTTTGCTGATATTCTGTTGATGCCGTAGTATTCTCAGGCATGAAGGAGTTTGGCCAGCAAATGCACCCTGGAACAGACCCTTGCACGGACCGGGAAGGATCTGGGAAAACCTGCCTAAAAGTCTCAGAAAACGACACGCATTTGTATTATTTGTACAAATGTATTTTCAAGTATTTGCAATATCATCTCCAGACGGTCCATCCACTGAAACATCATGTTCATAGTGTCCAAAACGCACCATGACTCAGCAAACTGCATTATTGTGGATGATGGGGATTAAACTCAGCGCACACCTCTTAGGTCTTTGCTATATAAAGCAACCCGACTCTTACCGGATTAAGTACTGGACGTCCTGCACCTCCCAGCATACGCTCGGACGCTGTTTCGCCACTAGTCAAATACAACGTCTTTGCGTTGAGACTCCATGCTGCATGTGAACACACGACTTAAGTGTGTTTTGTTTTCATTGCAGAATGGAGACAAGAAACCGACAGAAGCAGAAGAGAAGAGAGAGTTCGGTGCCAGGAAGAAACCCATGAAAGGACACAAGCTGTCCAGCACATCGCTGGAAAGCCTCTACAGCCTCAACAGCAGACAGAGCTCCTCAAGTAACAGCCTCATGCTGTCGTACTGTGTGCAGACACTCTGCCTAACAAACATTAGGGCCACAAAAGCCAAGTATTGATACCCATCCCTAGTCTTGCTGTGCCAAAACTTTGACATTGTAGTTTTTTTAAAATGGACTTACAGCTTTGTAAGTCATTTGTACAATACCAATACCATGTTGTCCCATCAAACACCGATCAGAACCAGCAGTTTGGACAAGGACCAGTAGCATCTTTTGCATCTTTAAATGCGTCTTGTTTGCCAGGTGGCATCACCAGTGGGTCGTACTGTTCCAGTAACAGAGACAGTCTGAGGCTAGAAGACGATGTCTTGTCCACAAGACAGTTCTGTGGCCGAGCGAGGGTCCATACGGAGTTTGTGCCAAGTCCGTATGACACCGAATCCCTCAAACTTAAGGTAAACAAGTACAAGCAAACAAGAACACATATGAATGAATGTGTTATTGTATTTTTATTTTGAGGTTATTGGAAATAGCCTGATACAGTGTGTACAGTATCAGTTCTCAAAAAAGAAAATAACTTAGAACCACATGTAATCCCTCGTTTATCGCGGTTACTTGGTTCCAGACCCGACTGTGATAAGTGAATTTTTGCAAAGTAGGATTCCTTATTATAAATCAAATATTTTTGTAGTTAAAGCACAGAAAGCCTGTTTACGGCCATCTAAATATGTTTTTTTTTACATTGTTAGAGCCCTCTAGACATTAAGTAACACCCCTATAGTCACCTTTCCACTCGTGTTTCCCCATATAGTTGAAATAATACGCAAAAATAAGCCATTTAAGACATAAATAAAACTCATGCTCTTGTTTGTTGCTGTAAATGTGTTCTGGGACGCTAGCGGCGCTGAGTGGGAGGCGGACAGGAAGTGACGTAGGGTTCAGAGTTGAGTTTTAGCCTGGGGTAGGTTACGGCCGCAACAGTAGCCCATGTTTTTAATAGGGGTTAGCTGTTTTTTGTGCCTCTTTTGAGATAATTGTGTCTTAATTAAGATAATTAAGAATGAAGATGAATTCATTCTTAATTCATTCATTAAAAAAGATTAAGAATTGGGAATTGAGAGGATTGTGTCTGTTAAATAATTCAAACCTGCAGCAAATGTCTCTTCATCGGGCAATCAAATCTGGTGCTTGTGTGTCTCACCAAACATTAAAGTGACAATACTGACACCTGGTGACCAGTGTAGAAAACTACATATCCTCAGAACGTCTTCGAATGCATCTTCTGAATGCCTTATGTTCATATTTTAGTTTAGCCATTTTTATGCTTGAAAATGCTTAATTGTGGCGAGGGACTGCCGTCTTTTCATATAACATAAGTTGTTATTCAGGTGGGAGACGTGATTGACATCATCCACAAGCCCCCCATGGGAATATGGACCGGCATGTTGAACAACAGAATAGGCAACTTCAAGTTCATCTACGTGGACTTAACAGAGGCGGGTCCAGAAACACACAAGGAGGCCCAGAACCACATGTCAAGTCAGAGATGTAGATCCACTGTCCATGAAGTGTTGAAGCACCTCGATTTAGAGGTAGGGGGTATCTTTTCATGTCACATCGAAGACTTTTCAACACAAATGGTTATCCAGCCTGAGCAGACCTTCTGCACTTGCTTTGCAGGAATATTCGACGTCTCTTCAGCAGAACGGTTACCAGACAGTGGATGACTTGATGAGGCTGAGGGAGCATCACCTGACAAAGCTGAAAGTGTCTGACCCAGAACACAGGTGTCGTCTGCTGGCTGCCGTCGAGTCCTTGCGACAACTGTGCTGTGAGTGTCGAGTGTCGGTTCTTTCTGCGTGGGGCTTCTCCCTACGCTCGTGTCGAGCCTGATTAGCCACCTCACCGACCCTTCTGATGGCGTCCTGATCCTGTTATAGCTTTTCGGCGGGGACTGAGCTTGTGACTTGCAATTGTCTGCCAAAACGCCAGGGGCGGTGTTTTCCCAAGCGTGAGCAACCACAACTCTCGTTGACTGGCGTGGATTTTTTTGGAGGCGCACGTCAGGCTCACCGGATCGTTAGGAGAGAGTATTTCCTAGAAATATTTTACTGCAAAGGCAAGGCAGTCAACTGCTGGGGACCCCAGCCCAGTTGGGGGCCTCCTAGGCAAAGGGGCCCCCTGAGCCTTTTTCGCCGAAGGCCCCAACAGACTGCAGAATCGTCTGTGCATAGATGTGAGTGTGAAAGGTTGTCTGTCTCTGTGTTGTTGAACTTCTGATTGACTCGTAATCAGTGCAGGTGGACTCCACCTCAACCCAAAAAGTGAGGGGGTGGACACGACTGTGGAGGTGGGTCTACTCAGATTTAGCCTTAATTAGCAGGAACAAAAGCTTAGTGTGATGTGTAGTGTGATGTTTGCCATCCTGAAGCGCCTTTTTAAGGTCATGCCACAGCATCTCAGTAGGATTCAGGTCAGGACTTGGACTAGGCCACTCCAAAGTCTTCAACCATTCAGAGGTGGACTTGCTGTTGTGTTTTGGATCATTGTCCTGCTGCAGAACCCGAGTTGGTTTCAGCTTGAGGTCACCAACAGAGGTTCCATGGTCACCAACCCATGGTTCCATTTATCACAGCAAGTCTTCCAGGTTCTGAAGCAGCAAAACAGCCCCAGACCATCACACTACCACCACCATATTTTACTGTTGGTAGGATGATTTACTGCAATGCAGCGTTACTTCTACACCAGATGTAATGGGACACGCACCTTCCAAAAAGTTTGGCTTTTGTCTCGTCAGACCACAGAGTATTTTCCCCAAGAAGGTCTTGGGGATCATCAAGATGTTTTCTGGCAAAATTGCGACAAGCCTTAATGTTGTTTTTGTTCAGCAGTGGTCTTGGAACTCTGCCATGCAGGCCGTTTTTGCCCAGTGTCTTTCTTACGGTGGAGTCATGAACACTGGCCTTAACTGACGCAAGTTGTTGTGGGGTCTTTTGTGACCTCTTGGATGAGTTGTCGCTGCGTACTTTGGCTAATTTTGGTTGAAACCCACCCCTGGGAAGGTTCACCACTGCTCCATGTTTTCACTGTGGTTTGCTGGAGTCCCAAACCTTTACAAATGGCTTCACAACCTTTTCCACACTGATAGATCTCAATTAATCTCAGTAATGTTTTAAAAGGGGGGGGGACTCACTTTTTCACACAGGGCCATGTAGGTTTGGATTTTCAATAACAAAACGTTTCATTTAAAAACTGCAATTTGTGTTCAGTTGTGTTGTCCTTGGCTAATATTTAAAATGGTTTGATGATCTGAAATATTTAAGTGTGACAAACATGCAAAAAAAATATGAAATCAGGAAGGAGGCAAACACTTTTTGACACCACTCTTTATAGTCGCTCGTCAGTGTGAAAGAATGCAACACACTCCTTTTTTCTCCTCAGCTAATTGTCACTCGGAGAAGGCGTCCAATGAAGAGGCCGAGACCCGCGGTGAGCACATGAAGGCAGACATGAAGAACTGCCCGAGAGACTCGGGTTGCCACATGCCATCTGACAGCGAGGTCACAGACCATCATTCTCCCGAACACCTTCAACCTGCTGAGATGACAGCTTCATGACACGATATGTCACATGACTTTTTGAATTGAACAATGCTCATGTTGAGCTTTGACTATTTCAACTACATTAGACCGCCGCTTTTGGCGAAAGCTACTGACGCCCATAAAAATGTCCCGTTTTTCCACACACTCCCGACTCCAAACCCTCCAGCTAGCTTGATGTTCTCTTCCAATTTTGGGCCAACAGTTGCAATAAAGGTGACTGCTGGAATTATTACTATAGATTCAGCTCCAGAACCCTCCCCTTGTCTCTTTGATTGCCATAATTCACGCACAACACAATCAAGGTTTAAGCTCTAAATATGCCTCACATACTTTTTAAACACATTTAAAGTATGAATTGTACAGGTATTCGCCACTAATGAATGATAATGTAAGCTGATCAATGAATAGATGGGACTGAGTCACGGCATAGCCTTTAGCCTGGCTAGAGGCAAGCAGGCTAGAGAAGCTGCATTGACGTCATCCACACTGCTTGCCTGTTGTAATCCTCACTACAAGATTTGAGAGTGGATTGACTGCCAAAGCTAGAGCTTCCATAGCCAAACAAACTTTTGCATCTTATAGCACACAACTATGGTGTGTTCAAGGACCGGAGAACAAACCGCAAATCTCAACGCTTGACGAAGAACAACGAATCATAAACATGTAAAAGCTGTGAGCTGGTACATGTGTGCTGTATTTACCCGTATTATCGCATGTTTAGAAATTATTACCGACTTATGGTGAATGAAATGTGTTTTCTGTGAAAAAAACTGTATTTTCAGAGAAAACAAATGATTACCAAAAATGTGCAAATTTGCAGTGGCGTGAATGCTAAATGGCAGGGATGCACTGCACCCTTGAGGACTGTTAGAATGTTATACATTTGTAAATAAGTCTTTTTAAGCAATAGTTTGTGGAGACCGGAAAAGTGAAATCTAATTACAAACGTATTTTTTTGGTTTCCATTGAAAGCAAATGAATCCACTTGCAACAATAGACCATTTGGAAAATAAATGCTAAATGTGTCATGGGCGTCTTTCTACTATTTTTGCTGCTTTTTTGTTCTTTTCTCCACGTATGCATGTTAGAACACCTGGGGGCGGAGCCACCCGTGCACACCTGATTTCACTCAGCAACCAGGCCTTCATAAGCCACACGGCTGTGGCAGGAAGACACCAGTCTGTTTCCTTTGTCTTCGCCTCGGTTGCCCCGTGCAGTGCTGCACTTGGTCGTCTCCTTATTGTGTAGCTACTGTATAATTGTGTATAATTCCGCCTGTTCTGTCTCTTCCTTTTGGCAACCTTGTATTTGTATATACTTCGTACAACGTGCTATTTTTGGTGTCTCCCCCCATCCACCTCCTGGTGACGTATGCAAACGTGCACAAAACAACAACCTGCACGAGTCGCTTAATAATTTCTTTTTATTATTTAAAACGCAATTCTTCTCATCATGCTAAAAAGGGTCTTCTAAATGGTGACTTCGCAAAAAGGCAACCACGTGAGTAGTAGTTTATCCTGCATATTTCACAATGAATGAGAACAAAGTATGTACACTACATGCGCTCTGAATGGCAAATATGCAAAAGAAGTCATTTACATCAGCATTGAATACACTAAAAGGGAAGCCGATGAAAAAGTGAAATAGGTACAACACTTTCCAGCCTTTGAAATAAGAACGTTCTGTTGCTTCTGCTAGGAGGGCGTTGGTGCAGAACATCAGAGGTGTGCCTGAATGCCAGTTGTCCGCCACATGCTCGCTAGCAGGCCACGTACTGTACGTAATACAGAAGGTGGTATCTAGAGCTCATCAAAGCAGGAGCGCTGTATATCTTTGTTCCTTCAGCGACTGAGGCCTCCATGAGAGTATCTTGCATCAGCGTTCTCGGGAAACAGCGACAGCTCCTCTGTGCTGCTCAGCCCGTTGAGTTCTGTAAGACATGAGAATGCTTGAGATCGTCACCTATGAGGGGACATGACAACACATGCTGTACAAACACACGACATGACTGACGGAGCAACGAGGCACACTTGGGGTTCTTTGGCAGTTTGTGCGTGTTGGATTCTTTCTGCATGACTTCTGAGAGGCTCCTGACTCTCTTTGGTAAAGTTACAAATGATCTATGTTCACGGCGTATTCCTGCCTTGCCTTGTTGTTCCGTCCCAGCTGCCCTTTTTAGGCCCCTCTTGAAACTGCTTTGTTTATTATTAGGATTTTGCTGGCACATTCCTGGCATTTTTGAGGGCCTTAACGTGCATGAAAATTCACCTAAATTTGCAAGCGTGTCGGGTACAGAATTCATATTTCACGAACCCCAAAACGTCTCTCAGTAGCGCCCCGTCGCTTGTCTCACGGATCATCACAGATTTTGCTGGCGATGTCTATCAACACAGGATGCACCAAGAGCCTCAAGGGCTCATATTCCAAACCAAACAGGAAGTCGGCCATTTGGACGAGAGCCAGGGGTCGTACTTTGGCCAACTCCTCCTAGGACCTTTGACCAAATGAGCCCAAATAAAAACCACAGACACTAAACAGATGGGCAGTCATATCTTCCGAACCAATTTAGCCTCCGCCATAGGATGTGGGCAGGGCGTGGCGACAAACTTTGATGGTCAAGCTGGCTATTTTGCACAAAATTGTAAACGTTAATAACTCGGCTCCACGAGGTCAGATCTTAATCGTAGTTGGTACGTATGATGAAGGTGACGCCTTGAAGCCATGTGTTGGCACAGGAAAGACTTAAAAAAGGTTAGCCATGTTTATTAGCCTTCTCCTCCGTGGGGAGTTTTCAGATCGACATCGAATTCAGGGCGAGTGTGTAAGACAGACTGACGAGCTTAAGTGGCAAAGAATATGCATGTCAGACACACGTGGTGGGTGTGGCACGGAGGCAATGTCTTCACCACCAACCATCCAAGTGTAAGAATTTGACCGCAGATGGTGACATCTCATCGTATTTTCAGGCGTGAATGCGTTGAACGTTGCACCTGAGACAATGAGCTTCTCCTTCATGATGTTTACGTCCCGACTGGAGCGATTTGGCACAGCGCTCAGCATAATCTGCTCGGGGTTACAGTTGTGCATTCCACTCATCCTCCACCTGTTCCGGGACCAGCAAGAAAGACAAGCACAGAGTTCAGCGCGCTGCAGAAGTCCTGAGCCACGACATTGAATAGCCTGCCTGTAGGATGTGCTGATGTACACACAATCATGTGTTTCTAAGGGAATTTATATTCATAAGCGGGAGGCAAACATGTTTGAAAGACGTCAGAGGGATCAGCCTCGGGGTGTTCGACGGGAAAAGGAGGACAAACAAGGAGGCAGAAACAAGGCATGCAGCGTTACCTGATCATATGAAAGCTGACAAATGCCAGCGGGCGGCAGAGAAAGGTTGATGCAGATCAGATAAAATAAGGACATCAGAGGACAAAGACAGGAAGACAGAGGTTACAATGTAAAAAAAAAAAAATGTTTAGAGGATAAAAGACAGACGGGTAAAGTGAGGTTCTGAAGCAGCTTCCCGTGCATTTGTTGAGGTTTCGTTTTAGACTTTTTTCCCAAATCGTGCGTTTTTTTTTTTTTTTGGAAGGTGTTGACTTAAAGCAGGGGTGTCCAAACTTTTTCCAGCAAGGACCACATGGTGAAAAATGAAAGGATGCCACTTGGATGCTTTGTAAAGCAACACATGTAGCTACGCTAAGAAGTGCATCCCAGCTTTGTGATGAAGGTGGAAAAAGACGATTATTAGTGTGAACTTTGCTCTTTGCTCTTCCTTTTCCCCATTTTTGCTGTTGTTTCTCTTTTTTAATTTTCCAAATATTTCAACTTTCTCCTGAAATTTTCTTTTCGTAATATTATGACTTCATTTCCACAATATTTGGACTTTGTGCACATGTTCTAACTATTACAAGCCAAATTTTACAAAATGACAACTTTATTTTGCTGTGTTTGCTTGTCATATTACGACTTTTAAAAATAAAAAAAACATATTTTTTCTAGAATATTTCAATTCTGCTACTAAAATGACATTAATTTTAGGAACGGACATTTACCGTATTTTCCATATATAAGTCGCACCTTTTTTCATGGTTTGGTTGGTCCTGCCACTTGTACTCTGGAGCGCCTTTCATGTTTTTTTCCACACTGACGGCCACGAGAGGGCGCTCTAGGCTTGTGTGCCAGTATCTGCTACTCCTACCACTCCTGTACCACTGAAAATAATCGTAATCTTCAACGAGAACGATGACGTCATTGACCCACGGCCACCTCGTCGCCGTCACGTGACCATCAGTCGACATACTCCTGATGTTTTGTTGTCTTGTGCTCCGTAACGACTCGCGGAAGTGATTCCACTACGGGAGACGACGGACTTATGCGCATCCGTTCTTTCTTCTTCTGTGGTTTGGAGTGGCACGTGGTTCACGTGCCTGTTCAAAGCGCCGCACGGCGCTTATAAAGACAACCGAGAAAAATGAAACTGAAACTGATTTCCCTCCAAAAATGAAACTTACAGTATAGTCCAGCGCGACTTACTGTACATGTTTTTTTTCTCTTCGTTGTGCATTTTCGGCGGGTGCGACTGATACTCCGGAGCGACTCATAGTCCAGAAAATACGGTACTTGATTTAAGTAAAAATATAAAAAATAATAACAATCAATTATGAATTTATTGACCAGCTTGGGAGTAATTGTGATGGTTTACTGGTTTACTACGAGGGAGACAGGAGGCCATGATGGCCCGCCCTACCCTGTGTCAGGCTGGCTCTGACCTGCTGTTTAAAGTGAGCTGTAACACTCGGAAATGCGCAGTGTGCCTGAACGCCTCACCTGCAAATGGCGCACTGTGCTTATAAGGAGGAAGGAGACACGAGTTGTTTATCGTTCTGTGTGAGTTCAATGAACAAATAAGTCACACAAACACACAATGAAGAAGATTAAAGGATTCCATGGCCGGGATTTCTGTCTTTGGCACCCAAACTTGAAAACTCTTCATAGAGAGAGAGTCACCGGCACGTGGATTCTTTGTTTGGGCGCTCGGTTCCGCGGACTAGCACACAAACTGACATTTTTTATCAGTAATTTTAGTCATAAACCGAGGTTCCCCTGTGTTTGTGTGCAACCAATGATGCCTCAAACCATCGCAAATCAGACATTTTAGCCCGCAACCATCACAAAATCTTGGAGAAAGCAAGAAGGACTATTTCAGAAACATGCAGAGGGTAAGGCAAGAACCGAGGCAGGATGGACAGAGGTGCATAAAAATGAAGGAAAACACTGCTGAGTAAGCACATGGGGTGCAACCATCATTGCTAAATGCTAAAGGTGTACTTTCAGGGAAGGCCAGACGGAATGCTTGCCCCTTCAGCAGTTTACAACTTGTATTGTTTTGTGTTGTCCACAACCAAGAAGTGATGAAACCAATGGTGGCCTAACACGCAGCACTGTATAGGCCAGGGGTGGGCAAGTTTTTTGGATCGCGGGCTCTCCTCTTTGGGTGGTCATCAAACAGAACAACAGACTTGCTCACGGTGCAACGAAGTGAAAACAAAACACATCCACAGCAAGTTAACGCAGCACATAAATCGTCGTGTGTAAACACAACACCTAACTTGAAACTGTTAAATGCCCGCAAGGCATGCTGGGTAGTCCAGCGGCAACAATATGAACAATAAAACGTTGGCTAGTAAGAGTATGTTTACTTCTCTGACGACCTCCTCAACATATTTTGCAATCAACCAAAAATGCGACAAACACAGCAAAATGTTGGGAGAAAGAGCACCACAAGCTACCCAGCATACCTTGCGGAGGGAATGCATGGGTGTTTTTTTGGCATGGGTATTGTAGGTATTTATTGTGTAGATATTTGTTTGTGTGCCCACATGGTGCAGTAGGTGGGTGACTTCGTGTGTCGTGTGTGTTGATGTGTTGTGTTGTTTGGATGGATTTTTTTGTACAAGCCACAGACTGCATCTGACTATTTTGGCGACTCAAGCATGCCACATTAGCACTACAAGTCATGTTGCCAGCTACAGTTTCAATGTTAAAGGTTTAAAAAAAGGAATTTGGAACTGCCCAGTGGGCCGCAGTTTGCCCGCCCCTGGTAAAGACCCACAGGAGATGATATACCAGCATGAATGGATGTTCTATCAGCCCGACACGCTCCTCTACTTACTTCTGAAAACTGAAGATTCCTATCACCACAGCGAGCGAGACAAGATCAGATGTGATCCAGATGAAGCCGTAAGCATTCTGACTCTGAAAGACAATAAAATGCTGTCGTTTCCCAAAAGAGCCACTTGAGGGCGCAGTCAACAAGCACGTCTCTTAAAAAGAAAGCTTCTGTAATGTGTCCTTGTGTCAAGCTGCCAGACTCCTCCCGTGTTGTTCCCTGCTGAGATGAAGACCGCCGCTGAGCTCCTTCCGATTTCTCTGCGTCCTTGCCCGTCCTTGTCAGTCTCTGTCCTCTCCTGCTGTCCTCTTGTCACACTGTGACCTTGCCTTTGTGTGTTTGTGCGTGGTGTGGTGTGGTGTCAGACGAGAGAGTTGTTTACCATGAGCCAGATGGGGTAAGGCACCTTTCGGAGGACTTGGGGGGCATCAGAGGACACAGAAGGCACCCCGCTACACCACAGAAGCGAGTACAGCCACGGCTCATTCACTGGGTAGACTGTCACACTCACATTGTTGGCCAGATACTCCCTGAGGGCGGGGGGTAAAAATAGAGCAACACTGCTACAAAACTCCTTTTGCAGCTACACGTGCCACACAAATGCATGAATCTGTCCCTGCATCCATCCATCATCCACTTAGTCATGGTGAGCAGTATCTTACCGTATCTCTTTGTGGCTGGCCTGGCTGTAGTGAAGGGTCAGGCTGGTAATGCCCCTCTGCCTGATCTCCAACACTGGCAGCTTCTCATTTGTCGTCTGCTGAAAGCCCCTGACCCTGCCCCTGTCCGTGTCTGGGGTCCACGTCACCTGGCACAAGCATGTGACACACACAGACCCCGATCAGTTGTTACACATCACCGTAGACAGTGAATGAGAAAGGCCACGTATAGCATTTAATAGCATCTATTTACGATGTAGAACAGATACAACCATTCACACTCACATTCACACCTGTGGACAATTTACAGCAGGGGTGTCCAAAGTGCGGCCCGGGGGCCATTGGCGGCCCTCGGCTATGATTTTATCGGCCCGCCGCACAGTCTACAAACGTAACTTAACAAGGAAACTTTAAAAAAACCAACAACAGCAGCAAAAATGGGAAAATCAATCAAAAGGAAAAAAAGCAATAATTTCACAAGAATAAAGCAATAGTATGACGAAAAATGTCTTTAGTAGCATGAAGTTGAAATATGAAAGAAAAAAGTCAATTTTTTTAAAGTCAAAAACAATTATTATTATTGTTATTTTTGGAAGAAAATTTATAACATTGGAATAAAGAAAAACTAGACAAAAAATCATTAGCAGAAACTTAGTCAAAGTCAAAATATTAAGAGAAAAAAATGGTTTCCTAATGAGAAAAAGGTGCAATTTTATGAGAATAAACTTAAAATGAGGAAAAATATCATTTTAGTAACAATGTTGAAATAAAGAAAAAAACATTATTGTTATAATTACAAGAAGAACATTTACAAGAGGAAAGCTGAAATGAAACAGAAAATTTTAAAAATCAGCAGAAATGGACAAAACAGCTGTCATTTTACGGGAATAAAGTCAAAATATTAGTCATAATGGAATGAAGAACAAAAGTCCCAATTTTACAAGAATAAACTTGTATTATTATAGAAAAAACATTATTTTTAGGAGCATTTCACCTGCATTACATAGGTGAAATGCTGTTTTTTCTTGACCTATATACAGTATACAGTAGCTTCTTAGCATATCACAATGTGTTGGTTCACAAAATATCAAAGTGGCCCTCGCATCCTTTCATTTTTCAGTATGTGGACACCCCTGATTTAGAGCTGATAAAATGTTAGTATAGAACACAAATACAGTCTACTGTGACATGTCGTTTGCGAGCAATGACCATATGTGATGCATAGATCAGTACTGTGGAGGGACCTACAGTCCTCACCCTCTTATGGGAAATCCCTGCTTTTTGCATGGCCCACATTGTGTCCATGAACCAGTTCCGGTAGCGAGGGTGTCCTGGTGGGGGCCTGCGGATGTTCAGCAGCGCCGAGCTGTTGGCTCTGACCGCCAGGCGAAGCATTTCCAACAGACTGCAAACCGTCTGGTTGCCTATTCTGCTCCGATCCCTCCCGGTCAATGTTTCTACTGTCCAGTAGGGGTCCCTCTGGGGACGAAGGAAAGAAACAGATACAGTGGAACCTTGGTTAGCATCATTAATCCCTTCCAGACGTTCCAACTCTAACAGAAATGTACGCTAACCAAATAAATGTTTCCCATAACACAAGTAATTATAGTTTTACATGCACAAAACAATGAATTAAATATTAATTCATAAAAAAATATAAACAAAAAGAGATAAATGCTTAATGAAAGGGATAAATGAACATTTAAGGTTACCGTTACCTTCAGTGAAGACATGATTGTTGTCAAAAACACAATGTGGCAGCGGGATCTGCTTTGCCGTGAGTTATTTCTTGAATTCAGTAGTGTTTCTCACCTCAAACCTCTGCTTTACTTTTGATCACGACCACAAAATAACCCAACATGGGCCCACAGAAAGTTAGAAGTGCCAGCATTTTGACAAAGAAGGAGAGAAACACGACTGAATTCAAGAAATCACTCCCGGCAAAACAGGAAGGTGGAAGGTGTCTTTGTCAACAACACGTCTTCAGTGAAGGTAATAGCAACCTTAAATGTTCATTTATCCCTTTCATTCATCATTCAGACTCAGACTTAGACAGGCTTTATTGATCCAAAAGGGAAATTGATTGGTTACAGTACCTCAATTGCAGCAGAAAAAGATAAACACTCTTAAATAAAAAGCAATGCAATATGAATAAGATATAATAAAATAAAAAGAATATAAGAGAAATAAAAAGAATATCAGTGCACTGACCAGTAGGCAGCTCTTCAGCATTTTCACATCCCATTAAATTTTTCACTATGTGTGGACGCCCCTGGATTATACCGAATCATAGCAGAACGTGGATGACGTTGATACTTTAGAAGCGGAAAAAAGTAAAATACATTAGTTTGAGCTGAGTTTCGTTACCTCTAGAAACCAGCGGCCCGCGTTGAGGGACCGTAACTCTGTCCAGTTGAAGGACGAAGCGTCGTCGTGCTGCCTGTCTGGAAATACCGTCCTAACGTCTGTGGTTCTTCTCAAGGTGCGATCTCGCATGAGAAAGGGAATTCCATCCACACTAGACGAGACAATACAACACAATATGGCATTAAACAAGCCTGCTGACAAGCTGGCTAACTATATATCGAGGAAATGCATGTAACAGTGGCCATTCCACGAGGTCCAGCCCTGCACACACCTGGGCTCAAACCACAGAGAGTTGAACACACTAGCCAGTAGCTAAAAGGATCCCCTATGTTGGGAGCAAGTGAGACAGTACCCCAGCAGATGGAGCTTTGCTTTGCCTGATAGCTTCAGCATGTCTATCACAGCTGAGCTTCTGCTCATAAGGAACTTCAAAGCGGCCGGGATTCAATTAAATATGAACAAGTTTGCATGGAAATGTCAGAAATGTGTAGTTATTAACCTGAGAGTGACATCAGCCTCCAGGGAGCTGGCTCCATGCTGGAGGGCTCTGTTGAAGGACGCCATGGTGTTTTCTGGAGCCAGCTGGAGCACAGAGAAAAGATATTTACCTTTATGATGTCCACCATTGATATATTCAGAACAATTACGCACTGCTCACACATACGTGTACCCACTTGGTGATGTCACGCTTCCCCCACGGTGCTACACATGCTCTTGGACTGGATCAGACAATGAGGGCTGGAAAAAGATCAACTCACCATTGGAGCTCCCCGTCTTCCAATAACATCTGGTCGAGGTTTGAGGCTGTGGCCCTCCATTATGCAGGGGCAGGTGAATGTGAGCGGTGCCAAATAGAGGGCCAGGAGAATGATGATGTAGATGATTAATACCATTATTTGGAAATCTAAGACAAAGGAAAAAGGAAAATTGTCGTCAGCTTTTAATTTATAAACAGCATAAACAGAAACTACCAGTATGTAATCTATACCAAATCTGTCTATAGATCCTTTCAGGTTACCCCACATATTTTCAATAGAATTTAGCCTGAACCAGTTAACCGCTCCATAAGAGAAACGACTGAACAGTAGAACCTCGGTTTTCGTCATCGATGTGTTCCAAAAGGTCAGATGAAAACAACTTCACAGTGGGTATGACGTTTCACAGAGTTGTTTATCCAGCCGCCTGTTTTTCACAAAGAAAAAACACCTAAACCTGGCAAAATGTAGCAAACGGGTGTACGATAGTACGGTTCGTACAGTCAAGTGTGAACGCAGTATACCAAACCCAGGACCGGACCAAACGGGGGGACCGAGACTGCCTGAGAGATGGTTCTCAGTCCGCTAGCCCTGAGTGAGGCAAGTGCAATGGCAACCAGGCGACGCATAACAACACCCAACAGAAAGCTGAGTAAATATCAGCTTCCTTACATCTCAGCTTAAGTCTTATAGACTCTTATAGAGTCTTAAGATTGAAGGTTTTACAGAAAGGTATTTTGCAGAAAGAAGGAACATGGGCAGGAAGAACATTTGTAATACCCTAGTCACACTAGAGGCGGAATGAGCTGGATTAACGTCGCAATGAAAATTCCAAGATATTCAAAGTGCATTCTAAAAATTCTGACTGCATTCTGAGTACATTCCAATTATTAGGGCCCATTCTTGTGGCCGGCCCAAATGTTTTGATGCTAATGCTAAAACTTTCCAGGTGAATTCGAAGTGTAAAAATATCGAACGGCATTCGAACGGTATTGCAACTGCATTCAAAATATTCTTACGGCATTCCAACAGCATTCCAAACATTCTGACAAAACGCAGCCAGCTGCCGCTGAAATTTCGCTGCGACGTATCGCCTTATTCACATCACTTCATGCCACCAAGGAAAAAAGCAGCCAAGCTTAACTCCACCACGGGCTACATTCTAACAGTATTGTTATTATTCCTACTGTGTTCCAACTACATTCGAGTCGAATGTACAAGAATGATTCGAAATGGGTTAGAAACGTAATCGAAGTATTCAAACGGCATTCTTACAAATCCTTTCCCGAATGTGGCGCATATTTTGAAACTTTTGCATTCTGATTGGTTTCTGCTTGATTCTTGCTGATTCGTGCTTTGTGTGACGGGGGCTTAAAGAAGCACTACGCACACCCTCCAGAAAGACGAAACCATCATTCTCAATCGCCTTCGTCAGTCTATAAGTGATACGAACTTCGGTAAGTACTGTAATACTACTCCACTGGACACAGTAGCAGTGTAGTAAATCACACTTAGCTGGAGAGCTGGAGAAGCATGACAAGTATAAACATTGTACACATACACATACATAGTGTTGCGTTTGTTTTTGACTGTGATGTCTTCACATGTGAACACTGTCATGGAAAACGGAACTCAAACAGAAGAGAAGACTTACTGGATCTCTCTCTGCGGACCACATATCCAGCTACCAGCCAGCTGAGAGCTGTGACGGTTGTTAGCGCTCCAATGTGCAGAAAAGGTGCTGTGAACTGACATTGAAACAATCAGTAACTGGACTAATTATGATTACGTTGGTGGAGCCTTTGTTATAGCAAACACCAGGACAGAGTGACAATGTACGTTCCAGAACCACCAGCGAATGCCAAAAAAACGTGAGTAATTGATGCGCCCGTAAAAAAACCCACACACCCCCTCCAAACCCTACTGCTAGCTTGACGTTCTCCCCCGATTTGGGATCAACATTTACAATAAAAGTGACTGCTGTAACTATTGGATTAGATTTGGCTCTACAGTAGACCTCTCCTTCTCTCTTCAACTGCCATTGTTCACTCGTGACATAATCCAGGTTTAAATCGTAATTATGCCTCATACATTTATTAAACGCGCTTCAAGTATAAAATGTATGGCTGCGCACCGCTAATGAATGATTGGGGCCACGGTTTAGCCAGTCACAGCATTCAACTATGGCGCATTCAAGGACCGCCGAAAAAAGTGCAAAATCTGAACGCTTGGTAAAAGAACATCAATGAAACAAAGACATAAATATGTAAAAATTGTGGGCTTTCTAACAGTCATACATGTATGTTGTACATTTTACTTGTATTAGCACATATTTATAAATTATTACTGCCTTGTGGTGAATGAAATGTATTATAATAATACAGTATATGAATATAAATATGTGTTCTTCTGTTCAATAAGGATTGTGGATGATGGACAAAATGTTTAAATTTAAGGCAGAAGTGAGGTTTACCAACGTACACTTGTGCAGTCACAATGGCTGGCATCTATTACAAACGTAAATATAAATCCGAAAATTTGCAGGGCCCTGAATGCCGAATCACTGTAATGATGAGGTCTTTAAAGATGTTTCTTTGGTTTAACCAAGAGTCAACCTCCCTTTAGTCAAGTGGTTTGGAGTGTAAACTAACCTGCAGCGACACGAGCAGGACACCCCACTCCTCGCCCCATATGTCCTCAACGGAGACAACACCAGAGATTGTGGTAAGCAGTGTAGCCAGAACTCCGATCTGTCAAAACGAGACAATGACAACGTGATGATGTGTTTGGAAAAGCTGGCATGGAGCAAACAGCAAACAATGGAAGTCACTGCACCTTGTGCAGCCAGTAGAGATTCAACTGCTGGCCCAAGGATATATGGAAAAGTGCCAAGATCTGATAAAGAATCCAAGATCTTAGTCTTGATACTCTGCAATTAAAACTGTGCTTCAATGAAAAAGCTTTTTACCATCAAGACTGAAATATAGCTTAATCCCACAGTGGTGGATGCCAGGATGGGCACGGTTTCGTCCCTCCATTCTCCAGAGCGGTTATACACTGACCTGGAAATTGAACAGGTTAGAGTTAGTATTTCTATTAGTAGACTGGCATGTATGTTTTCTCATCAAAAGTATAGTTCATCACCAGAAAATACACATTTTGACGAGATCAACGCGAGATCAACACGGACACCACATTCGTGTTTTGCCATGAGTTATTCCTTGAATTCAGTATTGTTTCTCACCTCAAGCCTCTGCTTTTCTTGTGATCACAGCTTGTGAAAAATAACCCAAAATGGAGCCAAAGAAAGTTTCAGCAATTTGATGAAGAAGGTGAGCAGCGCTACTGAATTCCAAAAAATAATTCACGGCAAAACACGAAGGTGTTATCCGTGTTGATCTCGCTGCCACATCGTGTCTTTCAATTCGTGTCAATCACGTCTTCAATGAAGGAAAAAGTAACCTTAAAAATCATTTGTCCATCGCATTCGTCTTCTGTATGGGCGACGAAGATGACTTCCGGTTTAAGCAAGTATTAGCAAGTATTAGCAAGCTAATAGTCTGCCTACAAGGATGTTTTGTGATAAAAATACATCAAGAACACAGTTGGATGCACACAGTGCATTAATAACACAACACAATATGCCATATTATACGCTAAATGTACGCAAAGCGAGGCAAAATTTTGGTGTTAATTTTCGACGCTAACCGAAAAACAGGCTAATGGTGGCATATGCTAACGGAGGTGTTTTTTTAATGCTCACACTGGAATCAGATGTCTTTGATATGCCTCAGAAAGACTGCTTTCATAGAAACAAGCGACCAACAGTTTTTAGTTCTAAACAGTCTCGTGTAAAGGGCTCTTGAGACACATTGACATTGGCAATGTGTAGCTAGTGCACCTTTAGAAAATAAAGATGAAGAGAATTATTTAATTTTCCCCATAGTCAGTCAAGGACATTGAGTCATCCTTCGCTGTTACAAACACACTATTTAAAAAAGCTGACTTACCAGTTAAACTCATTGAAATCATTTTGCGCCACCAACCAGAAGTAGGCCCAAAAGAGAAGCAGCAGAAAGGAGGTGCTCAGGATCATAAACCATGAACATTCCCACTGTAAAAATAGGGAGAGATCAGCGTAAGTTTTTTTTCACACTAATCCAAAAATTAGCCCTAAAAACAATATAAACAAATTTAATAATTTTTGATGATTTTGTTTGTTTGATTGATTTTAGCCAAGGATCAAAACCCCTTGAATACATTGAGTCAGTTTTACTGTGTGTAATAATGATAGGAAACTCAATTCCTTTTACTGACTCGAGTTCTGATGAGTCACTCGCCACAAAGCGCATGTGCAGAATTTGCAATTTGCACCTGTGAGTCAGTAAAACGTGAGTCTTCGTCAACCCGAGAGTCATTGAAACGAGCGGGTTGAGTGAGTGAACCGTTTGTTGTGTCAAGCCTGTGGTCCAACTCAGGCAGGAAGCAGACAGGAGCATCAATTTGAGGCAAGGACAAAGATCTGTTGTGTTTACAGTTATATAAAAGTGGTTTGAAGAACAGTTGTACAATTCATGAAGTTTGACAACTGGGTGATTGTTTAATTTAATTAGCGGAGTTAGTAAGTGAATGACCGATTCAGCAAAAACTCTAGTGTGTAAAACTTATGGAACAGTCAAGTGCTCTTGGTGAAGAAAGCTGAGCGAGAAGGCAAAGCTCTGAGTTAGCAATTTTTTTCTCAATTGAATTCAGTAATCATAGATCAACACACCAATAATCAAGCTTGTGAATCGGTACAGTTGTATTGTATGATCTGATTTGTTTTACAGCTGGTCTTCGAAGTTGACGTGTGGGACAAAGTTATGAAGGAGAGCTTATGCAATACTCAAGGATTCGCTTCTTCGGTAGTTAACAGGATCAGGATCTAATGCCGTGTGAGAGGAGGCCAAGGCAATGATAGGCCACTTGACACATCCTGCTGAGCATTGATCAGCTTTGGCACCTCACCAGGCCTGAACTCACCATTCCACAAGAGGCTGGGAGATAATTAGCAGTCAGTACAGGAAAGTAATGTGAAAGGTCAGAGTTTGTAGAGGAGCGGAAGGAGGTTGTGAAAAGAAACACAAGGGAATCATTCCTAACCACAGACAATGTCAACATGCCAGTCACTACTGGAGTCAATGTATCCTGCTGGCAAAACAGCTCGTTCATGGTCACCCTTCCTATGGAATGACACAATATTTGGGGGAGAGATGTTAGGACGTTGTAAGCAGACGATGGCTCAAACCCCCTCCTCTGACCTGGACGATTAAGGATAGGCACAGAAGAGACTGTAAGAGGGGGTATGGTGATTAGTGAGACAATCATCCATGGCCTTTTTAATACTGTTAAACAGTAACTTCATTAAGTAACATGACAATATTGCACCAATCATTTTCTGGGGTTGAATGATTAGACAAGCTTCATTTATGCATCCAAATATGTTCACATTTTCACCTAAATCTCATGATGCCTTGCTGAAGGTTACAGAATGTCTTTTAATTTGGCAAGGCCAAGCCGTATTAACTTCTCATCATTACCTTGTGATCATGATTGACTGCAGCTGGTAGTGTCTCTTTGCCAGCATAAAATAAGATGTAAGTACAATTTGACCTTTGTCAAGGTCTGGAAGACAACCCAAACTGTCACCCTCAGTTTGAAGGAAATTGGTTAGGATGTTCAGGAACAACCCAGAAACCATCAAAACTCAATTACCAGTCTTCAGCCACACTAGCTAGCCACCCCCTAGTAGCAGTTAGCATAGTGCCTAACATTCCCCTGGTGGTTCCCGAGCAGCTGGGAAAGCAAGGAAGATGGGAGAATGTTTGGTGTTGACATAGTTCAAAGCACAGACCCACCGTTCACCGCCAGTCTGATAGTTTACTTCACACTAGCGGCTCTCAGTGAGAAACCAATGTTGGTTGCTGTTGTTTCGTCCCATGGGCTAAGGCGGGTGATGGCGGTCACATCGTTGTACTGTACCAGTCAGAAGTCGCTAAGTTTACCTGCTGTGTGTGAGATTGCTAACTCTGTGTTGGCCGTTCTCTTGGGTCCACTTTCCAACCCAATGAGTGATGACATGTTTAGCCGCATCATTGTTTCGTCACTTGCTGTTCTGAGCTTTTTAGACAATTGGCAGAGTTTCTGGAGCAAGTCTGGGCTTATTAGGAGAGATGGTGTCCACCCCACTTTAGATGTTGCTGTTCTCTTCTCCAGGCACACGGCTGAGTTTGTCAGAACACCATGTACCTGACTGATACCTAAGAGTTGGGTGGCACATACCTGTAATGACGCTCCCCAAACAGTTACCCACCCTTGCCTCCGTAGAGACTGTGTCTGTCCCCGGACCCCCAAATTAACTCCACATTAACTCTCACATTGCTAGAGAAACTGGCAGGGCAGGAGGAGGTGATCCTCTATGATCTCATGAGAATATTGGATTGGTGTCGCCCAATACAACTGCTTCCCTGTTAAAGGCTGGATTACAACACCTTAGTCTCAGTTTCCGCCAAGGTGGTTCAGATTGGTACAATACCCATTCTTCTTCGTTTCCATCGTAAAGGCTTGCAAGAAAGCCACACTGCACCATTCCACTTTGAAGCTCATTTTTGTTGAGACACAGCAAACAGTAATGCAGTGTTTGCAATTGGCTCTAAACACACTGCTGTCCTTTGGCTGGTCGATAGAGAGTTATCACTTCCGCCTACAAACACTCCAATGGAAATGCAAGCCTGATCAGGCTTTACATTCTAACTGAACTGTAGCGCTTGGTGGATAGTGTGATTCAGTGTCCATCTCAAAATAAACAACAAGTATTCTCTTACCCTGGAGCTGTCGTCTTGAGAGCGTTGGTAGCGTTTCCAGCGGCAACCATAGATGCCAGTGACAAGGGACACAAACACCTGCTTCTCATAGACCTGGAAGGGTTGGTGTTTCACCATGCTCCTCTAGCCTCAACGTACCACCAGCTTGTTAGCATCCCCCACGAGCCTGGGAACCCTGAAGAAGATTAGGACATTAGATGTTAAAGATGTCCAAACTGATTGACCACAGCCCTTCCTGTCCAAGTTGCTTGCAATATCTTTTCTTTAAAAATGCTCAAAGCCAGTTGAGAAATAAGATTATTGAAATTCTTTCCCATGCACCAAAGGATGTAAGTTTTAAGATTGGCCGAGACAAAAGGGACCCAATTGACACATGGCTTGAAATATAACTTTTGTGACGCCAGTCCTGGAACATTTGTGACACACCTTGTACAGTATACTGTATACCAGTGGTCACCAACCTTTTTGAGATCCCTGACCTCAGCCATGAACCTAGGTAAGGTAACAGCATCAACTCTTCGGGGAACTAGACTGGCCTCTGCAGTGTCTTGACATCAACCTGATCAAACACCTTTGGGATAAATGAGAGTGAAAACTGCGAGGGAAATTCTGGTGTCCACCAGGATTTTCAACAGCGCCACCACACTAACTACTGTGGTGCGACTATGTTATTTTACTGGCATGCTTTTATTTTGAAGGCCTGACTTTACCCACCACAAAATGTTTTACGCTAATGTTGCCCAACACCTAAAAAACACTCCGTCTACCACAATTTTTGGGAAGAGCTCCCATCAGGCATTTAACGCCACCGCAATCTAAAAAACGGGCCTGCAAAATCCTGGGGAGACTTTAATTATGATGTTTAATGGACTGAAACTCTTTGAGGATGCTTCTACAAAAATGACCACAAATATGATTGGCTGATCATGTTCCACTCCTTAACAGACTCTAGATTTTGCAATAAGGCTTCTAGATGAACTAGATGACGCCTTGCTATGAAGGCTTATTTACACAAAACAATGAGAATATGATGACAGCACTGGACTTTGTTTGGGGTTACAACTGCTGTTGGAGGAAGTCAACAAACTCGTCAAAGATCAAGTCGTGTCAGGCAGAATCATACAAAAAGGCATCAGAAGAGGCAGTAAGTTTTCATTTGAAAGAGAAGAAAAAGAAGACTGTTTAAGACTGACTGGTTACTGGAAAACATCCACAAAAAGAGGAGCTCTACTCGCTTCCACCACAGAAAAACGCTGATTTGGCAGCAGGAAGGAATGTCTTGTGCAGAACATGACTATGTTATATGACATATTGGAACACATGCATTTAGTTCAAACATTTGTCACTGATTCATAACACATTACATGACAGTAATTCAGTTAAGGTGAGGGAAAATGTATTTAATGAGACAAAAAAGCATTACGTATTTTTTATTCGATAATAAAGCCATAAAGTGTCTGTGGAGCAACAATACTTTTCAAAAGAATGTCTTAGATGTTAAAGTTGATTGTATGTAGACTTGTCATCAGGTTCTAATATTTCCCAACTACTTGCAACTGCAAATCCGAATGAATGAATGAATGTCTGTCTATTATTAGCCTTTTATATCGGTCACTGTCTTTCATCATTCATTCCCTCATAAAAATTCTATGTGTGCGTTATTAATATCCTTACCCTTTCTTAGAATTAAGCCAAAATAGAGTCTCCACTCGTTCCACCACAACGCTCATTAGCTACAATGACATGAAGGCTTGGAGCCAGAGAGCCTAATTCTTTTACTTTTTTTTCTGTAGTACATTTCTATACTGTAATACTGGATCCCAGTGAGGCACGATAGTACGTTTCTTGTAATACAATGTTCAATAAATCTCAAGTTGTAAACAGGGTAAATCTCCATTCTTCTCCTCTTGGCCGAAAAGTTCAAATTCCACAGAATGCACGCTCAACCCACCACGCAGAGTTTCTTAGAATTGGTCAAGAAACGGGAGTCAGCTGCAGCCCCTCACCCCGACCAGCCCACCGCGGCTCAGAGCTACACAGACACACACACCCCTCAACCGGTTACCTGCTAACGGTTATCAGCAAACAGGAAAGAAGAATTGGGTATTTGGTATAATTGGATGACAAATGTAACAGCTGTCCGTGAAGTGGTAAAAGCAGAGGAGCAGTGATCGTGACGTAGGTCTTTAGCTCCCCCGAAAACAAAAAAATCTTCCCATTGCTGCCTTACTTCAGTTTAGGTACAATTCTCACACCCAGATGATAACATACCAATATCACATCAAGAGTATGTCAACGTCCCTTCTTTTTCACATCCCAGACGACCTTCTTCACATGTGTTGCAATCAAGCAAAAACACAGCAAAAGTGCGACAAACATGGTGAACCATTAAATTTAAAAAAAGTCTTTTCTGCAATAATTTGTCGTAGAGCGCTCACTTCTCTGTCCCTCTCCGTCACATATGATGGTACTGCCTGTTCCATGCGGCGATCCCCATCATATGCAAGACATTCTTTAGCGGCTAGAACGTAGTCCCTATGATTACCGTAATGACGCAGCATGCTTTCCGGGGGGAAAATCTGGGTTTAATTGTGGCATGTGCGTTGTTACATTGTGTGTCATATGTGTGTTGACTTGTTGTGTTTTTGTTTGGAACTGGTTGCCTGTAACCCCTTCTCCTTAAAAAAATAAACCTTGTTTAATCATCATTAATTTCTGTTTCAAAAATGTGTCTTTTGCATGATAAAATTTGGATAAAAGTTTTACATGAGCACTGATAAACAGGTAAGTATTCATCCTATACAGTATATCTTTTATTACAGCCGGATGTTAGGATCCTTCTGTTTGAATGGGTTGAACTTGAGCTTCGCTTTTGTCCACTTGCAATCGCTATGATTTAAGTCTGCATATTAATTTGATACCAAATTGAAAGGGAAAGTTTAACAAACACGATAAAGCAGTATCCAAAGTACAAAAATAGATACAACACAGTTGGACTAACACGGTGTTTTAACAACAAGACAAGACGTACGCCGTATTGTACGCTGACTGAGGCAAAATTTTGCCATAAATTTTTCACGTTAAATGAAAAACACGCTCACCATGGCGTACAGTAACTGAGGTTCTTCAGTACTTTGGGATTGCAACACAATGTCACCTGACACCACCATAAGCCTTTGGCTTCACATAAGCGTGTTGGCGTTGTCGAGAGGTTGGACGCAGGATTTGGCAGCCATGGAGAGTCGTTCGTCCCGAGGGCACTGTTTACACCGGACACTCACATTATTGTCCTTTGGCTCTACAAATTGAAAATAGTGGGCAAATTTCCTCCTCTCATGTTGCCGGCTACATGTCTTCCTGTCTATGTCACGTGACGTACACACATGGAAAGGTGTGCTTGATTTCGGAAAGTTGCGTAAGTGACAAGATGTTTTTGGGATTTTGATTTGTAACTTCGATGTGACTTTTTGGGGGATTTGCCCATCATCCACAATCCTTATGTGACACACGAACACACGTCTTTCTCTTTTCTGTGAAGCAGCTAACAATGCACGTAATGAGATTCACCTTGTCTGACTATAGAGCCCTCTATTAAAACACCCCTGGAAACTAGTGGTGAATGGATTGATGATGAAAGATCGATACTTGCGATACCAGCTCTTCATGCTCTAAAATCGACACTCAAATCAGAATATCGATAGTGTTGATACTTCAGTCATTTGAGGTCATGTTTGTCTGTTGAAACGATGACTAATCGTAAACGGAGCCATGTGCGTAGCGTTCATTCTTAAAGTAGTTCTCAATAATTAATCGTTTAATTAAACAGCTTTATCATTTTACTTATTTTCTTTTTTTTAGTGTTTAAAATACCTTTTTCACATATTTTATATGATTTTGTCCTCAGATTTTTCTGTTGCTGTATATTAGCTTGGCTCTATTATTAGTATTACATTCATGTATGTACAGTATTACATACATTAGTATTACATTCTTAATTTATTTAAATTAAATTAATTGTAATGTATTTATTTAAATTAGTAATTGATGTAATTATTAAATTAAATTATTACGTTAATATCTTAATTAACAAATTAGACCGCTATGGCATCAGAGGGGCGGTTTTGAATATTATGAAAAGCTGCTTAACAAACAGGAAGCAATCATTATTATTTCTATTACTGAACGAATTATTATCATAGTTTGTATTAACGAACAAGGTGTCTGCCCACATTGCTATAGACGTTACTATTACACATATTTTTTCCTTTTACTGTAAAAATAAAGTGGTAATTGTAACAAATGAATACTGATTGCAGTGACATGGAGAAGGGGTAGAATTAAATGAGCTAAAGTCCAATTAGCATGACTATTACTATTAGCATTACCGTAATACTGTCAGTGTTGTGGTCTAATAGACCACAACGGCAACAAGTTCCAACAAGGTCTAATCCGCTTCAGTGTTATTATCATAACACCAGGATAAACACACATCTCATCCAATTTAAACTTTATTGTAATAACACAAAGCATGAGAAGCAAGTGACAATAACTGAGATACTTTTCTTACCTCAACACAGACGTTTTTCTTCCTGAGAAGTTGAAATGTTTTTAAAGAGTTATTCCATTAGACGATAACATGACGTTAAAGCTGTTAACGGTCTTTTCATTGGACTCAAAATGACAGCAGGGATTGCCACACATTAGTCCACTCCAGGTTGAGCAAAATCCTCAAAAACACTTGAAAATTCTAATGTTTTATTCTAGTTAGTTAAAAAAAAAAAAGTTAGTGGTTGCTGCGGCGACAGAAGACAACCAGATTACAAATCCTCTTCGGGGTGGGAGGAGTGATGATGCGCACTGTAAAAAAAAAAAAAAAGTGCACGCTGTAAAAAATGTCACACTGTAAGAATGCCCTGAATTAGTGTGCGGCGACATGGGAAAATAACTACACAAGTACACTTCATTCACTAACTGGACCACAAAAAATGGTCAGTTATGATAATACACAAACCCACACACCCCAAAATCACAAATGTTTAAATGCACTGATATGGTACTATCCTGTCATATATCCTGTATTATGTATTTATTTTCTTTGTCATTTACAATATTTGCTTTGTGTATTCTGTACTCAATTACTCCTTTATTTACTCATTTATTCTTAATGTATTCCTTATAGTAATCGAAGCAAGGTAGTACTAAGATATTTTGTACTTATTTGTCTAGTCTACAATGTTTCTGTCAGTTTTTATTTGATTTTTTTTACTGAATGGGCTATCTACAAACTTGATGAACATTTATAATATACATCATTATTATTTTGGGATTATTTAATTTTTTATTATAAAATAAAATGTAATATGAAACCTCTTTTTCCAGTAATGACACACTATCAAGGTTTATTCTGTCTGATGGGTTCGCTTTAATAATAAGTTATTAGTGCAATTGAATGAAATAAAATATAAAAATAAAAAATATATGATATAATATATATTGTTGTACCCTCTTGAACACAACTGACGTAAATTCAAATTAAAGCTGCAAGCAGCGTTGATGGGGGGACACAGGGTGACACTGTGACTAATTCAGGAAGTGACCAATGCATAGCCTGAGGGTGTCATCTTGATCAAACATACCCATTATGATGAAGATCTGACCTCGTGGAGCCGAGGTATTAATGTTTTGTGGTAAATCGTCAGATTGTCCATCAACGTTTGTCGCCCTGCCACACCCACATCCTTTGGCGTAGGCTACAAGGCTGTCACTGCCCACCCATCAAATATCCATGTTTTTTATTTGGGTCATTTGGACAAAGAACCTAGAAGGAGTTCATCAAAGTACGACCCCTGGTTTTGGCCCAAAACCACATTGGAAGACTTGTCAACATTAGGTTCTTGAGACGTTTTTGGGCATCCTGTCATGATAGGTGTCTCTATCTGAAACTGGTGGCAGGGACTAATATATATAGATGGATTTTTTTAATGTGTAGGGGGCACGACTGAGTGAGTTCTGGGGGTTTGTGTTCAAGACCCTTGAGTTTTCATGTTAGGATTAGACAATAATCACATTGCAAGAGAAGGAAAGTAAGGAAGGAAGGCAGCTCCATCTATTAGACATGTCAATTCACCACGCGTGCCATGTATGAAGACGAAATGATAGCGCAGATAAGAACGCAACCGTTCAAAGAACAGATGTTGGGTCAGGCATCAGTCATTGTATTGTTTTTCTTATCAATTGTAAACACCAAGCGAGCAAGACAGGTAGAGCAGTTAAGTCTTGTAAGAGATCTATTCCTAGCTGTCAGGGATTAACTCTTAGCTCAGATTAATTGCGTCACATCCCTCTAATCCCAAACACTTTACAGGCACTAGTCACTCCACTAGCACTGCCCCACGAGTAGTTTTACAACGTTCTGTTGTTCTTCAAGTACAGTGGATACCCGCTCATTCACGGCCCTGCAAATTCAAGGATGTAAAAAATATTTGTTCCTCCTAGAATAGCTGTTTCTTTCCCCAGAAAACACAGGTCATTCACCATGAATTGGTAATAATTCATAAATATGTGATAATGCTGGTAAAATGTACACCAATCATGTAGCACTGTTAGAAAGCCCACCATTTTTTTACATGTTTATGTGTTTATGTATCACTGATCGTGTTTTTTCGTCAAGTGTTGAGATTTCGCACTTTGTTCGACAATACTTGAACGCCCCATAGTTGTGTGCCTTTAGCTAGCCTGGCGACACCTTGACTCTCAATTCCATCTCTTCATCCATGATTTTATATTATCAGTCATTTGTAGTGAGTAATGATACATTTACACATAATAATAACTATTATTATTATGATTATATGTGTATTATATATATGTATTATATATGTATTCATATATGTGTCTTGAAATCTTAATTGTACATATTAATAATAATGATAATAATTTTTTTTTTATTTGATTTTTGAATATGATGACGTATTTCTTTAAATTCAACATTAAAACTTCAGACTACAAACAAAACTTTGTCCCCTGATACAGAGTACTGTGCTGTATACTGTACGGCTACTTCAATTTGGATTTGTCCTTTGTTGGCCTCTAGTGACGATTAGAAGTATTGCAATTGTACAAAAAATTAAATTAATTAATTCAATCAGCAGAGGGTACTGGTATCATGTAATGTAATGTACAGACAGGCACTACTTTTTGGTTTCCTCTATTCCTCAAAAGGGATGAATTATTAAAATCCAACTTGGGATTGACGTCCACGAGTTACGTATAGCAATTGAAGTAAGAGCAAATACAAATGTAAAGATAAATACATACACACACTTCAGTAGTAATGGCAATGGAAATGGTCTATTTGTTTCGGACATGTTTAACAAGTTACATTGAAGGACATCATAGTGGTGTCCTCCGAGTGCTTCTTTGTGGGGGTGCTAGAATGCGGAAGGCAAATGGGTCATCTGGACTATCCTTGCTGGCCTCCAATATTGTCATGCTCTGCATGCTTTTGTTGTAATTTCCTGTTCTCTTGTTCGTGCTGTGCTTCCTCCCCAGGGGGCATTACTTCCGGTGATGGCTGAACCAATGAGGCACACTCAAGCTTCACAGTAGCTGTAGCACAAGTGGACAGTAGCGGCCAGAGGTGGGAGAAAGTCAGCGGTTCGCAAGTCTCAAGTCTTTAATCCAAAGTCTCAAGTAAAGATATGCAAGTCCAAGTCAAGTCTCAAGTCACACAAGACACATCGAGTCAAGTCCGAAGTCATAGGCTTGAAATTTTCGAGCCCTTACTATCATGGTATTTTATTTACCACGACCTTGTAATTTGCTAATGCAAGTTAAATGATCCCCTGTTGCATGTTGACGTCCCGCAGTAATGTAAGCCACACCCTCGTTGTTTGTTCTTAACCTGACTGGACGTTAACAGATGCATTCAACAAGGCCGATTCTGTGGGAAAATTTGGTGTCTTGCTGGAAATGACATAATAATAATTCACGTTAGTTGAATACTTTGAATGGGGACACGTTTTACTCAACTCACTCACTGAAAATCTCAAGTATTTACAAGTCATCAGACTAGAGTCAGAGTCATGTCTCGAGTCACTGATGTCAATGCCCAAGTTCAGCTGCACGTCTTTGATGATATTGTCAGGTTGAGTCCAAAAGGTCAGACGAAAACTGAAAAGTACAAAATCCAAAGCCGTTTTTCCCAGAAGAAATCATGCGAATCCAATTGATCTGATCCAGATACCAAAAATATTAACAAATATTACATTTCATATTGGCTTATTATAGTTTTACATGCAGAAAATAATGCAAAATATTTACAAATGACACATGTTCACAGAAACACATAAATTTAGTAGCACCTGACAACCTCATTTGTTTTTTTTTTCCATAAAAAGAAGATATCCTGAAGACTTCGTAGAGGAAAGGCAATTCTGATAAATGATCTTCCTCTAATGAATTCATTGATGAAGTGGGAAAAAAAAACACACGCCAAGGGGTTCATTCTTAGTGACGTCTCTGTAGCTAACATGATTTGAGGTCAGAGGGTGCATGAACGCTCCCACTGGGCTACAGTTTCAGGCTTGAGGACACGGAGGGGGAGGATTCCTCTCCCACTGCCCCTGGATACAATGGGCGGGACTTCCTGGGAATAAGATTCCACCGCAGACATTTTTGTGCACTGAAAACTTGACAACTCTGCTGCTGAAAAGTCTGGGGTTATATCTAAGCAGATTTGGGACAAGAATCACAGAAAGCTCCTAATAAGGTAAGGAAGGAAGGAAGTAGGGAGAAGTAGTCAGACAGCTAATGCTTAATCCACTGGCGATCTCAGAATGAAAAGGTGAAATATTTTGTCTTTTTACAGTATTACTCTACAGCATCTTCACTATTATCATTTCTGGAAGTCATATGTGATTAGTTAATGGTCCAATAAGAAGATACGCTGCCTTTAAGTTCATTTCTTCAGTAATTATCAACTTTACTGTATGATAAGATAAAAAAATATATATTTTACATCAGCTCCCATTGGCAAATATACAGTACACCCAGCCGCTGCCGATGTGGACGTTATGTAATACTTCAGAGCTCTTCTTTGGGCTGCATGTCCAAGCAAGTACCCCGGATATTATCTTCTAAATATATCACATTGGAAACCGTGCAGGCCTGCATTATGTCTAGGCTGAACCTCATTTCCGTAGTCAGTTTGTGCTATATGAATACATCCATACACCATATCCATTGATGTTTGTCTTTATGTCTTTAGAACCATGTGGCTAAAGGTGGTAGCTCTCGCCCTCCTGGCTACAGGAGCATCAGCTGTCCTGAGTAACCACGCTACCACCTTGGCTGACAACTGTGCCAAATTGGCTTTCAGTCTTTACCAAAACATTGCAAAGGAAAAGAGTGAAGAGAACATCCTCATTTCCCCTGTGGTGGTCGCCTCTTCCCTGGGTCTTGTTGCTCTTGGGGGAAAAGCTTCCACTTCCTCTCAGGTGAAAAGTGTTCTGAGAGCAGACAAAGTGACGGACGAGCAACTTCATTCCGGCCTGGCTGAGCTCCTGACTGAGGTCAGCGACCCCAAGACACGCAACGTCACCTGGAAGATAAGCAATCGTCTATATGGACCCAACTCTGTCAACTTTGTGGATGCCTTTGTGAAGGGCAGCAAAAAACATTACAATTGTGACCACTCCAAAATAAACTTCAAAGATAAGAAGAGTGCGCTGAATGCCATCAATGAATGGATCGTTAAGTCCACTGATGGCAAAGCGCCTGAGATGACAAACCGCGTACGAGACACGGATGGTGCCATCATCATCAACGCAATGTTTTTCAAACGTGAGTGTACCACAGTGGAACCTTGGTTAGCGTCATTGATCCAGTCCAGAAAGTGCCACTTTAACCAAAACTTTTCTCATAAAAAATCATGTAAATCCAATTAATCTGTTCCAGAAAGCCAAAAATATGAACACAAAACATGTTGTTTTGGTTTTTCCAACTGAAATGTACTCTAACCAAATCAAATTTTCCCATAAGAAATACTGTAAATCCAATTAATCTGTATACCGTAAATTCCAGTGTATAAGTAACTACTTTTTTCTTAACCTTTGAACCCTGCGGCTTATACAGCGGCGCGGCTAATTTATGGCAAAATTCTAATCCCTTGACATCTCCTTTACTTCAGAGCTACTACTAACTGTTTAAAGACTGTACCGCTCGCGGGTCAGTGAGGAAACGGTAACTCTTTCTTTGAGCTGCTTTGAGCTATCAGTGCACTCACAACGAGCTTGTCAACCCACTGGAAATTGCAGGAGGTCACTACTTATAACAATATAACAACATAACAGTCTGACTCACGGTGTCATCTTACTAAGAACACTTTACTAACAACACTAAACTCATCACATAGCAAATTAACACTCAAGATATACCTCAGAAATATACAAACATGTACCAATACGAGAACAAGTTAAAGTTTTCCCATAATGCATTGCGTCTGAGCAACAAATTCATTTAAATGCTCGCTCTGGGCTCCGGGTCCTCTGGCTCCCTCTGGTGGCCAGAAGCAGCATTGTATCGCCATCCACCATTTTCTATGCTGCTTGCAAATACTTATTTCACTCAATTAAAAATAAATTCATTCATAACCTTCATTTAATGTTAGTTTTCTGAATTTTACATAGCAAAAACATTGTGACATAGAGTATATTGTTTATTATATTGACGTGGTGGATAATACTTTTTTTTTTTCACAGCTCACTGGGATGAGCAGTTCCATCATAAGATGGTGGACAAGCGTGGATTCATGGTCTCTCATGGTTACACCATCTCTGTCGATATGATGCACCGCACAGGTGGGTGGTCTTTTAGGGTGTAGAAGCACATAATTAACGATTTTAATTGCATGATGGCGATTTTAATAATTCAATAATTCGGCATTGAAAGAAAGAAAACTAATATTAAGATAGTTACGTCATAAAGGCAAGAAAGAATATGTTGAGAAAAATGCGCTAATTTTATGAGAATGTATTGACAATATTGAAGATGATTGAAGATACTCAGGATCGTGTCAAATTACACCTTTGTACGTGTTTGACAATGAAATGGTTTCCGTTATAATAAAATACATCCACATTGTGGTGATGTACTGATGTACTAACAAGCTGTGCACCCAACACCACCGCAGCTCTGCTTAGAATTTGCCCACATTGTGGTTCTCGTAAAGACAATTGTACATGCAAGTTGGGTGGACAAAATCGATGTGAGGGCGGTTTTATGTGGTATCATAGTTGGGGCAAAAACTTGCAGATCTGAGGGGAATTCTCTTTGGACTCCCAGTTTTTTTTCCTTATTTTGTTCCAAAATAACTGGGGAAAAAACATGTACAATGAATTAGATTGCTTATTAGTTCAGTTTTTGCACTTTATTATGTCTCCCAAGCGGCAGTGTGCCAAAGAAAAGCAAAGCCAACACCATGGAAATGAACACGAACATCATAGCAAGCTCAGAAGAGGAGGTTTTTGAGTCTTCATTGTGTAACCGTGAGTCAGTGAAACGAGAGTCTTAAGTAGAGAACCCATGAATCAGTGAAACTCTGAATATTCGCCAAGTAAACGTGAGTCAGTGAAACTCGAGTCTTTGTTGAGGACCTGTGAGCTAGTCAGTGGTGGAGCCAGAAATTTTCATTGGAGTAGCCAAGGTGAGAGCATTACTCACATCGGGGTGCCAATAAATTGATACCTGAATTGTCTAGATGGCCAGCGTAGCTCCACCACTGGGGCTAGTGAAACTTGAGTATTCATAGGGTACCTGTGAGTCTTTGTCGAGCACCTGTTAGTCACTGACACTCAGAATATCCATCGAGTACCCATGAGTCAGTGAAGCTCGCTCATTCGTCGAATACCCGTGAGTCAGTGAAACTTGGAGTATTCGTCGAGTACATGTGAGTCGGTGAAATCTGAGTCCTCCTCGAGGACCAGTGAGTCAGTGAAATTCAAGTTTTTGTTGAGCACCTGTGAGTCAGTGAAACTTGAGTCTTTGTCAAGCACCTATGAGTCAGTAAAGCTCTGACTATGTCAAGTGTGCATGAGTCAGTGAAACTTGTAGTATTAGTCGTGTACATGTGAGTCTGTGAAATATGAGTCCTCCTCGAGTACCCGTGAGTCAGAGAAACTCAAGTATTCATCGAGCACCAGTGAGTCAGTGAAACTAGAGTATTCATGGCATACCCATGAGTCAGGTAAACTTGAGTCATTGTCGAGCACCTGTGAGTCACTGAAATGCAGAACATTTGTCGAGTACCCGTGAGTCAGTCAAACTTGAGTCTTTGTGGAGTACCTGAGTGTAACTTTTTGCTTCATTAGGTATATATGGCTTCTTTGATGACCCAACCAATAAGCTGTCCATCCTGAGCATGCCACTGGCTCATAAAAAGTCCACTTTGGTGTTCATCATGCCATACCATGTGGAGAATCTGGACAGACTGGAGAAAATGCTGACCAAGAAGCAACTAGACACTTGGATGAGCAAACTTCAGCAGACGGCAGTGGCAATGTCTCTACCCAAAGTCACAATGGAAGTCAGTCACAACTTGGAGGTAAAAGTATAAGTATACAGTATCGTACTTTCTCTAGGCCGTCATTGCAACCTACACAATCTTCCTGTCTGTCTACAGAAACACCTTGAGAAGCTGGGCTTGACAGATGCAGTGAACAAATCCAAAGCGGACTTGTCCAACATCTCTGGGAAGAAGAACCTCTATCTGTCCAGTGTGTTCCACGTGGCTGCCATTGAATTAGGCACAGAAGGAAACGAGATTGACACGAGCGTCTTTGGCACCGACGAGATAAAGTCTCCTAAACTCTTCTATGCAGACCATCCTTTCATCTTCTTGGTGAAGGACCAGAAGACAACCTCCATCCTGTTCATTGGAAGGATGGTCAGGCCGAAGGGGGAAAAGATGAGAGATGAATTATAACCACATTCCTGTCACACGCTGATACCATTCCACAATAGGAATGAACAGGATTGTGTCTTACTGACTTTATTAAATGGAAAAGGACAAATGACTTGAATCTCATGAATACTTGTCAGCCTCATCAGGAACCATTGGTGTGATGATGCAGTAACCAATTTCGTAGGATGTTTTTTTATCTCTGAAAATTGAATTCTATCCAGAACTGAATTGCTCTTATTTTTGTCAAGTCCAAATATGTTCTCAGAACTTTTGCCCCTCCTTTTTACGTGGGTCAGCAATGTGAAATACTTGATAGCTGTCATTACAAAATACAGTTGGAATTTTAAAAAGATTACATTTTTTTTTGTAAGTTTGTAAGCAGTTGTAAAAAGGCACTAAATCTCGTGCAGGGGAAGGAATGTCTCTTATTTTCACATGCAAATGTTGATTGGCGTGGTTCTGAATGTGTGCCCAAGATTTTTTGCTTGCAGAAGAACTGTCTCGCGAGAACAGGGCAGCCAGAAGCCAATCAGACTGTGAACTCTGGCTACTATAAATGATAATAAACGGAATATGAAAGTAGCAGTGCGCAAGGCATTATTGGAAGCGCACATTAAGTTCTTTGCACACACTTCAAACCCTGCAGTCCAACCTACCTTGGTCTTCCCAGCATCCCAGCGAGTGACGTGCGGATGTTCTTTACAGTAGGAGTTGAACAGCTGCAGCACGTGTTAATATCCAAGCAGAAGCTGTAGTAATTCTACATTTGATCAAAGTTACTAGATTTATCAGATCAAAAGATGTAGATGTTTGGACTTGTGTGCACCCTTAATCACGGTTACCGTTAATCACCACCACCATTAACAATGGCAGCACCGGGTCTGCTCAGAGCTGGAGTCCAACTACAGTGCACTATGGCAGTCACACACCTCACACGTAGAGGAGATCCGTGTTAACAATTTAGCGGCATGGTAGCTATGTTTAGCAAGTAGGGGTGGGCATTAAAATGCACCTGCATTCCTGGTGAAACACGCATGAGTGTCCAAAGTGTATCTGTGGAACGTGGCTCATTGCAGAAATAAAATAACATAATAATATCAGACAGTATGAATTTCCTTTGAGAAAATACAAATGGCCACTGATAATATATAATAATAGTAATAAATTATAATACATTGGTGCCTTGGTTATCGTCATTAATCCGTTCCAGTGGGTTCGACTCAAACCAAAATGGACTCTAACCAAAACAAATTTTCCCATTGAAAATAATGTGAATCCAATTAATCCGTTCCAGACGCCCAAAAATGTGAACACGAACACATTTTATAGACAATAATTATAGTTTCACATACAGAAAATTATGCAAACATGATCACAAATGACGAATGAACGAACAACTGAACATTTAACATTTTACTTTCTGTTTTACCCCACCCTTGCCCCAACCACATCACAAAACCATCAATTAACGAAATAACACAAAATATACACATTATTCTGCTGCAACCACAATTTGCAAAAATGTAAAAAAAATATATCAAACTAAATAGCAACGTTCTAGAACAAATAAACATGTACCTTGTCGTATTTGAACTTTGCTGTATTTTATATTCTGTAGCTTTTGTATATTGAGCCCCCTGTGATTCCATAGGTGTAAGTATAGCTTGTTTATATAGAAAGTTATTGTGTGCAAACTGTGTGGTTGCAAATTGTTTGATGTTGATCGTTGCATCAATTACTATTATTATTTATTCACATATTTACATGATTTTAAAAAAAATATATTGTATTTCAGATTATTAATATTATTTTCATTTGTTAACAATTTAAATTAGGGCACACGCCTATGTAAATTACCTATGAAAGGGTGCGCCTTATAAAATCTCGCCAAGGGCGCCACATTGGTTATGGCTGGTGTGATAGTGATGGGAATTTCGGCTGTTTTGAGGGAGTTGGTTATTTTAGTCCAACTCACTAAAAGAGACGTACTATCTGCTCCCAAGTGACTCCTCAAAATTGTTTTTGTTGCATTGATTTATTACCAATTTATGTATAAATTTGTAGTATCGGCCACTTCTAAGACACTGAGAGCAGAAGTGAGAGGCCGGAGCTTCAACAGAAAAAAAAGACAACAAACAACGATCAGAAGCCATCTCTAGTAGCCAAATCGTTCGCGAACGACCCAGCACTAGCATGACGTTCCATCATGGCGCCGTCGTTGGACAGGCAAGGGTTCTGGGGGCGGCCCACTTCGACGCTGGACTGGTGCGAAGAGAACTATGTTGTGTCATTCTACATCGCCGAATTCTGTGAGTTCCATTTAAACGCCTTGTGTATAAATAAGACGCCGGTAAAGATTTAACTTAGGACGCTGTAATGGCAGAACCCTGACGAACAAACACGACTCTCGTTAACATAAAGCATTTTTCTTGTGTTGTTTTAGTTTTAGTGATCGTTTTCGTCATACGACATTAAGCCGAAAGAAGACCGTCTTGTTTGTTTGTCATAATAGCGCGACTGTATTGTCCGACACGTTGCACAATCAATAGCTCCATTCATTCATTGTTACTTATCTATACTATCCCATAAACCAGGGGTGTTCAGACTTTTTCCACGGAAGGCCGCATTACTGAAAAGTCAACAGATGCGGGGGCCACTTTATGTTTTTATTTTTATTTTTTTATATTTTGTAAAAAGGTTCAAAACTTTTGTATTATTTGTTAACAATGTCAACATTCAAGCTTTTTCTCCTTACATAGTGCCTTCAGCTCTGTTTTCCCCATTTTTGCTGTTTTTTTTTTTTTTTAAATTATATTTCTATCATGTGCCGCAGCCCAATAAAAAAGGAGCCACAGCCCCCAGACCGTACTTTGGACACCCCTGGACTGAATGAACAAACGTGTTTTACTAAAAACTATGCATTGGTTTGTAACTGTTAATCATCAAAATACGCCGGGGACACATGTTGCTTCTGTTCCTCAACGCATGCAACTTGTCAGTGTTGTGCGCTGCCAGTGTCACTGCGACTACTGCTAGCACTGCAACAACTACGGTGCAAAACGTTAGCTCACTTAATTAGCTCCAAGCCAAGCCCCTCTGTACACATTATGTCAATTTCCGCGAGATTCCGCATTAAACAGTAGATTCCGTTAATGCGGCGCACTCATAGGGCCCTACGCATAGCACTCACTTGCAGTCTTGCGTCTATTTGGTTCCACCATTTCTGGTTTCCCTCAGCAATTTTTATTGTGGGATCGCTTGCTTTGTGGAGTATCTGCTCTGCTCCACCTAGTGTTTAAACCAAGAAATACAAAACACTTAAGTCCATGTTATATGCGGGCCATAGCCCGTTATATTTTTCGACTTTGACACAGGCCAGTTAAAAATGGGTCCGTAGTTTGGACACCCCTGCCACAAACAAACAATCATCGACCATTTCATTAGGTACACTTTGACTGCCTTTAAAAAGCGCTAGCAATCTCTTTATTGATATTATTGTTGATTTCTCACAGTGATTATTGTAGTTTGCAGTCGTGTAGACTTACAGCAGTGTCGACACTTAATGACTGTCATGTGATCACCCCTATTAATTAACCAACGCACTTCACAATAGAAATAAAACGCATAGACTTGAAATAATCCAAAAGTCAAACCCAGAGCCTACTGGCTCACCACGCTCGCTGCATTTGTGTGTGTGATAAAGACGTGTCATTTAATTCATGCGATCGGCCCTTTTGCAAGTAATTAATGACAGCAACACTTGTTGCACAAAAATAAATTATCAGAACGACTCCAAATGACACTGGAAATAATCCACGAAGTCAGTGAAATGACGAGAAAACAACAGAGGTGTTGGGACAAGTAAACGGGCCAAATGGTCAGTCACTATGTTTATCCATCCTTTTTCTATCCCGCTTGTCCTCATTACGGTCGCGGGTACACCGGAGCCTAGCCACTCGCAGCTGACTTTGGGCAAGGGGTGGGGTACGCCTGGAGTGGTCGCCACCAATGGCAGGGCACATGTAGACAAACAACCATTCACACTCGCATTCATAATTACTGAAAGAGAATCCAGTCAAAGTAGCGTCAGAGAAAGCCATCATCGTGTTTGCCTGAGCCAGTGGTGCAGCGATCAGGTTTCTGCAATGAGATACGATTTGTCGTGTTATAATCACCGCAGTGTGATGTCCTTCAGCTCCCATAATCTCTTATCTAATCTCAGTATTTTGTTGTTTGCTTGCCTGTAACAGGGAACACGGTCAGCAACCTGATTATGATTCTTCCTCCCATTTGTGGGGCCATCCAGACGTTTCATAATGGCCTTGAGTTTCGGTACATCTGCTCTTTCCTTGGACTAGCGGGTCAGTCTTTTTCAAGTCACATATTACATGGAAAGACACATTTCTCACTACTACGACCACAGTACAGTCATCATAACAATCCTTTTTGTTATATTGTCACCCAGCTGTAGGTGTCGGTTCATGGTGCTTCCACATGACACTTTTATATGAAATGCAGGTATGCTGAATGAATACTTTAGCCATGTCAGCCAAAGTATGTGTATTGTGTGTAAACACTAATCCATTTATCAATGAAACTCCTCATTGGTCCTTTATTGTTAATAAAATCTCATAATTTTAATTACAAAACAGTACCTCCCCTAGTTTTACAGCTTGGCACTCTTGGCTTAGTCGACTGTAATGTGTAATTACAGTCAAATTGCACTCCAAATAATACTGTAAATATTCCACAAAGTCATAGAAATTGAATGAATGTGTCATTTAAATAATGAATTTGCTCCTTTCGTGAAAATCAATGACAGTGGCAACCTTGTACAAAATAAATAATCAGAACTCCAAATAAGACTAAAAATATGCCACAAAGTCATACAAATTGCAGTAATATAGCAGAAAAAATGTGTCATTTAAATAATCAATGCGCTCTTCTCGTGAAAATTGATGACGGTGGGAACATTGTACAAAATAAATCAGAATGACTTGAAGTAAAACTGAAAATATGCCACAAAGGCATAGAAATTGCACTAATACAACGGAATAGAACGTGTCATTTAAACAATCAATGCGCTCCTCTCGGGAAAATTAATGACAGTGGCAACCTTATACAAAATATAATCAGAACGACTCTAAATAAAACTGAAAATATGCCACCAAGTCATAGAAATTGCAGTAATACAACAGAATAGAACGTGTCATCTAAATAATCAATGCGTTCCCCTCGTGAAAATTGATAACAGTGGCAACTTTGTCTAAAATCATTAGAACAAGTCCACATAAGACTGAAAATATTCCACTGAGTCATAGAAATTACAATCATCAGAACGACTCCAAATAAGACTGTAAAGAATCCACAGTCATAGAAATTGCAGTAATACACCAGACTAGAACGTGTCATTTAAATAATGAATGCGCGCCTTTTGTGAAAATTAATGACAGTGGCAACCTCGTACAAAATAAACAATCATAACGACTCCAGATAAGACTGAAAATATTCCACCAAGTCATAGAAATTACAGTAATACAGTAGAATAGAAGTTGTCATTTCATTCATGAATGCGCTCCTCTCGTGAAAACTGATGACAGTGGCAGTGACAGCCCTGTCAAAAATGAAGAATCTCAACAAGTCTAAATAAAACTGAAAATATGCCACAAAGTCAAAGAAATTGCAGTAGCACAGCAGGGTAGAACGTTTCATTGAAATGACTGTGCTTCTTGTGAAAATGAATGAGTGGCACAAAATGAGTGAGCATCCAAGAACAAATGTGTTCCCAAGAACTGTTGGTAAATTGCTGTTGATACGTTGTATTCTTTCTCTGCATTGTCATCTGCAGCTCCTGGACGAGCTGCCAATGATTTACAGCACATGTGTCTTTGTCTACTGCCTGTAAGTGCTCCCGTATTTGGATTTCATGCTTGAAGGATTCTGAATAGAGTGGCACTACAAGTCCCAGAGGCCATGCAATTTCAAATTCAACCAAAATTCTCGTCAGCTTTGGAGTGAGAGCCGTCATGATGTCATGCATATCTTGCAAGACTACAGCTTACTAGATCTCAGTTCTGCAAGCATCAACAAATCTATCTTTTGTGACCTTTCGTGAATTTGTTGAGGTGAACATTTGACAAAAGCTAGTCTTTGTTTTTGTTGGGGGTTTTTTTGCAGATACGAGTGCTTCAAACAAGAGAACAGCGTCGGTTTGTTTCCTGTAGCATTATTATTCATCTTCAGCGCCACGGTCACTGTGGTGGGTATTGACAATGGCTTTGTGGCTAATCATGTACTCTTTCATATATTCTCTTGATGACATTGTCCTTATTTGTGCAGGTCTACTTGCAGTGGAAGGAACCAGTGTTTCACCAGGTAAGCGTGTGTGTGTTTCTGCTCTGATCTTGCTCGTTGTTTTTCTTTTAGGGCTCTGATCTTTACTTTTTTATTTGGCTTGGGTAAACGTTGGCCTCGCCCGCACACCGCCCAGCCAGCGTCCTGTTTGCTAAACCTGACTCAGCATTTCAAAAGGTGGCGCTAACGCAACTTGTAATGTAAATTTCACATTGTCCAAAACAATTTGTGTGGCTTGTGTGATGCTGTGTGAAGCCCGCTCTCAAAGATGTATTTATACGTCTTTGTGCGTGAGAGGCAAAAAGAGGTGATGACGCAAGTGCACGCTAAAAGATGTCACTGTTAGAGCAGTTTTAAGCCATAAAAACAGCCACAAGGTAACAGAAGTGCATTTGATAAGAGCTCAGCATGGATCTTTTGCATGTAAAAGCACACTCTTTGCATAAGGTTACGCATTGTAGGGAAATTTTAACACAGGCACGCACACACACGTGACAAGCACGTGTGCACACAGTTTCGTTCCAAATGTGAACATTTTGAATAGTTCATGGTGTTATATCTGTCAATAAATTGTTATTTTGATGTAAAACACCCTTTTTATGGTGTGGTATTGTTGTTTTAGATATTTGAGCTGTCACAAAAGCAAAACATTTGTGTCTAAGTAAAAGTTATGCTTGAAATGTATCTTCACAAGCTGTTTTTTTCCCTTTAATGGTTGGGGACTGATATTTTCTTGAAAGTTACCTTTGTTCTACTACTGATTACTAAAGAGTGGAAAAAGGTAGAGAATTTTTTTTTTTCTGATGAAAGACGAGAGTCTAATCTTTGTTTTGGTAGGTTCCATGTTTACATGGCCATAGAACACAATATTCTGTGTGCTTTGAAAATAACCAGTCAAAATGGATGGTACTGAAGGGGTTGCGTCACGAGCTCAACTCAATGAATTACTGCAGCCACAAGGTGTCGCCAAAAACAACCACCACCTCAATTGAACTTGCAGGCAGCACAAGTTAAATTATATATACTGTACATTTTGATATATAAGTCGCACCTGACTATTAAGTTGCATGAGCAGCCAAACTATGAAAAAAGCGTGACTTATAGTCCGGAAAATACGGTACTTTAAAATGATTATAAAATACAAACGAATACATTTTACCAACAAATGGTGTTCTAAATGGCTTCTTGTCTTTTGTAGGTTATGTATGGTGCTTTAGTAGCTTGTCTCGTGATGCGATCTGTCTTTATTGTTACATGGTGAGTTTGCTAACACAACCGTTCCGTTGCTCACGAGTATTCGCCAAAAGTAATGACAATATGTTTGTCTCACTGGTAGGGTGTACCCGTGGTTGCGGCCTTTGTGCTACACCTCCCTGGGTGTATTCATGTTTGGGTTTCTTCTGTGGAACATTGACAACATTTTTTGCGGCTCATTAAGGTATTAGTAAAATGTCCTTTTCTTCATTTTATGTATTCAATTTTGCATTGATGCCCTTATAGTCTTATTTGAGTGCCGTTTTTGCCGTCATTGTAGAGCCAGCAGACAAACACTGCCCCCTGGTGTCGGAGTGCTAACACAGTTCCATGCCTGGTGGCACATCTTCACAGGCTTGGGCTCCTACCTGCACATACTTCTCAGGTAATAGTCATACTCGCATTACACTATGATGACACATGTTCAACTCAAATGTTTTTCCCCCTTTAGTTTGCAAATCAGATCAACTTACCTCAAGTACAGACCAAAAGTAAAGGTATGTCCTCCATTTCTTTACTTTGCTTTCTACAATTATTCTATAAATTCAAAACCTTAACTTTTCATTTAGTTTTTATGTGGCGTTTGGCCCACTCTGCACATTGAGCCACAAAAGACAAGCTGAAATGAAGGACGCCTGAAGGACGGTGACCCATCATCAGCTTGATGCCCAGCCAATGTCCCTCTTCTACAGCTAGGGGGCAGTGTGCACCCCACAGAACCACATACTGTGGACATTCTAGCACTGACACCACTTTTATTGGAAATATAACTTTTTTTTTTTTTTAAACCCATAACCATTTCAAAGGATAGGTTCACATGTTTTTTTGTGCATCTGATTTGTTTTCACGTCAGTGTGAATAGCACAATTCTGATTTTTTTCGGGCCTCGTTCGTATGTAGACATAAATCCGATATGTATTCGATCTACTGCAGTCTGAACGGTCAGGTCGCATATATCCAATCGAAGGTGTGGTTTACCACCCGAGACTCTGATAAAGGCACTGACCGAAGGAGGCAAAAGTTCCTTTTGTCGTCCGAAAATTATTTTTTAAAAAAGCTAAGTCCCACCACGCACACGCTTCTCGGAACAGACGTCGCAGCAACGCCTTTCTTCTTAATCTCCTACGCTTAATCATTTGCTGAAGAAAATATTGACTCCCGTTGCACAAAATCCTTGAAATGACCACAAACGTGGTAAGGAGAGCACACACTGCAGCAATCTTTACCTTCGTAAACACGCAGAAATGCGTGTGACGTCGTGCTTTAGCGCATGCACGTCACCTCACATTAACAAGTCACTTTTTTTTTTTTTTTTGTAACGTGAACGACCACATAAAACATCGGAATGGGGCAACGTACCCTGCAGTGTGAACGTAGCTTAGATTAGCTTTATCCATCCATTTTATATGCCGCTTCTTCCTCATTAGGGTCGCGGGGGCATGCTGGAGCCTATCCCAGCTGACTTCGGGCGACAGGCGGGGTACACCCTGGACTGGTCGCCAGCCAATCGCAGGGCACATATAGACAAACAACCATTCACACTCACATTCATACCTATGGACAATTTTGAGTCGCCAATTAACCTCACTTGCATGTTTTTGGAATGTGGGAGGAAGCCGGAGTACCCGGAGAAAACCCACGCGCACACAGAGAGAACATGCAAACTCCACACAGAAATTAGCTTTATGAAATGTTAATTTCTTCATTCATGCCTGCAACAGAAATTCTTAATCCAGCAGTGAATTTGCGTTAGTATTCCAATGTAAATGTTAGGGGTGTCCCGGTACAACTTTTTCAGTTCAGATCCGATTCCGATATTGCAGCCTTGAATACTGGCCAATATCACACCCTCATACGTAATTTTATTACTTGTTTGGTAGCGTAAAATGTTAGAAAAGGCTTGATCTAGTGACATTACTTAAACTGAGAATAGGTATGAGAAAAACTGACTCATTTAAATCTTGATGTAGTTGTATCGACTATAGGCATAATGTAGCGATGTTGGAAGCCTTTAAACCCGACATTACTCACCACCGATCTTCCAGCCAATGGCGTTTTGTTGTCAGTGGCGGATGTTTCGGGAAGCTGTGGTGTTGCGAAAATCCTTCTTGAAATGTGTGATGAGGTTGGTCTTTGTAACTTCCCCGTTTCTGTGCCACCGTGGGAAACCTGTGCACGACCAAGTTTTGCACTCGGGGTTTTAACGAAAAACACAGCCACACTGCCAACATCACTCCTGCTAAACACGCTCGCACATGCTAACGTTGACATCACGTGGGTTCTGTGTGCTGAATAGAAGGGCTGCTGCTGGGTACAAGTGCTGGTGCAGACACTGGAGTAGACTGCTTGTATCAGAGTGCCAAAATTGGATATTTCACATGCAGGCCGATATAATTCTGTAATTTTTTTGGCTGATCTCGGACCAATATCTGATATCGACATCGCATTGGAGCACCCCTAATAAATATCCAATGTCTAAATCATTTTCTGAAGAATAGCTAAGATAATAGCTGATGTATTGTTTAACACTTTCAACAGTGTCCTATCATTTTCAATCTAGATGATAGAATCATCTTATTTAGGTGTACGTACCTGAAAATACTGTAAGGTTAGTTAGTTTTTATTTTTTTTAAATTGCCAAACCTGTTTTTCATTGACAACCATGTCTTTTAAGAGACATGCATGAGCCAACTCTGGTACTTTATTGTAGACATACTGTATGCTCTTCATACGTACTGTTTGTGCTTTCATACATTCATTTATTCATGGCGGTTCACCACAAATAGATTTGCCCTCGCTCATAAACACATTAGCATCCCGACTAGGTCCGTCACGATAATCGATAAATCGAGTAATTGATCGATTTAAAATTTTTTAAAAAAACCCTAAAGTCGATAATTATGGCGGCATCGATAAATTGCGATCACAAACAGCGTCGCTCACTACCTTGCGAAAGAAATGCAACCATTCAATACAGTTAAATGGCATAAATGTTATGCCACACAATGAATGAAAAAATGGCCTCAAAAAAATGTTGTCGATAATATCGATTGACAATCATTTGTAGCACAATTATCGACCAGCAAAATTTGTTATCATGACGGGTCTAATCCGGACAGAGTATGACGCTGTTTTAGCCGGCCCTGACAAGCCAGCAGCAGTGATCGGTTCCAAAAAGAAGCAACAGGAGAAAATTAATTTGTATTTGTGAAAATTTGTTTTGCTTTTCGTGTTTTTCCGCTCACGTCTTATGCAACTCAGTAGGGGTGTCACGAGACGAGACGGATTTTAACATTGAGTTTGACAAAACGATGCAGGTGCTTTTGAAAGGATTATTGTCCCCACAAATGCTAAACGATGTTTTTGTCAGCATTTTTGAGACCAAATAAGCCACTGATGTTATGATAATATGTCATAATAATGCAATATTTCCTTTGGATTTGTCATCTTTCACTCTGTAAAGCTGTGCAATTGGCGTTTGTGACATATTTTCTCACAGGCAATTCAAACATTTGGAGCATTTCTTGAAATGCTGCCTTTTCATCTGTTTAAAGAGCAGCTTTTTATTTCGCCATGTATTAAACTAGACTTTCTCTGAAGGCACACCATTTTGCGCTGTTCCGTTTGTATTTACAACGTCGCAGTGAGCGTTGACTGTCGGTGTGTACTCCCCCCGACGGGAAAACTGGGTTGGGGGGTTATGTTTGACACGGGCAAGTTCGTTTTGTTGCCTTGTATGTTGCCACCATTGCTCCTCTTGAGGGTCCACTCTTTTTGCTGTGTGCATATAGACACAGAGGCTGTATGACTGATAAGAGGTCTCACTCGGTTCAAGCCGTTGTTCTATGAAGCGTCTAGGTGGTGAAACCAATGCACAGAGTGAACCCTGGTCCTGCCTGTTCGGAGACGGGAGGTGAGGAAAACAGACACACATGCACATGGCGATATATGCAGGCGAGCAAAATTATCCACTTCATTTTCATTTGTGATTCATTTATTTATTTATTATCACGAGACAGTTTTGTTTACATCTAGATCCCGTGACACACCTACAAATTAGACCATGACTTTGTTTATACAGACGCTGTTTCATGTCATGTCTTTGCCTTTTGTGCAACATCCCTGTGGAACGGTGCATGATACAACCACTAGGTGGCGTACATTTCTACATTTGACTTTGCCAAGCACATATGTAATGAAGTTTTCTTTTTATTTTACTGTTCATGTGATGGAAAAGGGAACGCAGGCCTTGGAGTGTGTAAGGTTTTCTGACTCAACGTTGCACCGTCAGTGCCACGGACTCATGTGAACATGCTTTTCTTTTGAAAAGTCTCAACATACTTCATATGTTTGTGCCTAGAATCCTCATCACCACTCGAGTCAGTGATACACAGCTGTTCAAGTGCGTGCCTTATTCAGTGGGTGTGCAGGTTAATCCGCGCTGCCTTCACATGAAAATGTCTTTGTGTTGGACATTACAAGAAAAACAAACACTACTTGTGTTTATACTGTATGTCATACTACTGATCACATGTCATAGTAACATTATGTCTTAAAACTACCGACATTTCCAAGTTTATTCCAGTATTTCATGGTGTGTGTGTGCGTGTGTGTGTGTGTGTGCGTGTGTGTGTGTGTGAACTAATAAATCCAGTAAGTGTCATGAATTTGGTCTGTGTACACCTCTTTTTGAAGCCATTAAGGTCCATTTTCCTTCAGAACGTCCGCATCATGACATGTCTGCTTACAGAATGAAGAACCTAAGGCAGGGGTGTCCAAAGTGCGGCCCCGGGGCCATTTACGGCACGCAACTGCTTTTTTATTGGTGTGTGTATATATATATATATATATACTGTATATATATATACATTATATAAAATATTTTCTTTGGGTTGGTTTAAAAAAAATGTAAAAGCGGCCCCCGCATCTTTTGATTTTTCAGTATGCGACCCTCAGTGGAAATAGTTTGGACACCCCTGATGTAAGGCGATATTTTGACGGGTTAACGTTGAATGAATATCATTATTACAGGGTTTTTTTTGTTGTTTACGCACTGAAATTATTATTTTTTTTTCAAGAAAGAAAACACCTGTCCTGTTTGCACAACCATAAGCATGGACTCCGCTTCACACTTTTTGTAAAACAGCACAAATGGTGATTTCCAAAACTCTCCACGCATTTGCACACCGTCGACACAGATAAGGACTGTGAGGTTGCCTCCTTCTTATTAGAAAGCCCAGACTTGCCAGTGACCACACTAATAAACTGGTGCTAGGAAGGCACCTTAAGAGCCAACACTGCAAAATGTCAATTCTTTCCATTTTTCACCTGGTCTTACCATTTTCTTAACGAGTGTACATAATAAAGTACAATCTGGCAACCTCCGGTCTTGGGATACCCTAAGACCGCACCTGGTGGGACCTTTCCATTGTGCGGAGTCCGGGTGGGAAGATGTGGGAGACGAGATGGTACGCATGCAACAAGTCTCCCCTCTAAGTCTACTAGAAAGGCAGAAGGCAGTACACGTGGTTCCAGTGACGTCGCAGGAGTTGCCAGAACGATGCTGCATGAGGCAAAGAACTGCCTTTTGGGACTCGGGGCTCCATGCTATTTGCCCATAGCAGGGGCCCAAGCACCTACCACTCCGGGCCTGGGTGGACCTGGGAGAACTGAGAACTAAGGGGAAACTCCACATACCCCAAAACTCCAGAACTCCCAAACTGGAGCCTTCCCAGCAGTTGCAGTTTGTCAAGACAGTAAAGTAAAAAAAAAACCTTTGTACACAATACACAGTAGTGTGAAAAGGTGTTTGCCCCCTTCCTGAGTTCTTATTTTCTGGCATGTTTGTCACACTTAAATGGTTCAGATCATCAAACAAATTGAAATATTAGTCAATGACAACACAGTTGAACACAAAATGCAGATTTTAAATGTTTTTTTTTTTTATTATTACTGAAAAAAATCCAAAGCTACTTGTCCTTGTGTGGAAGTGATTGCCCCCGCCCCCTTAGCTGCAACAACTGCAATCAAGCGTTTGTGATAACTTGCAATGAGTCTCTTCCAGCGCTGTGGAGGAATTTTGGCCCACTCATCTTTGCAGAATTGTTGTCATTCAGCCACATTGGAGGCTTTCCAGCATGAAGCGCCTTTTTAAGGTCATGCCACAGCATCTCAATAGGATTCAGGTCAGGACTTGGACTAGGCCACTCCAAAGTCTTCATTTTGTTTTTCTTCAACCATTCAGAGGTGGACTTGCTGGTGTGTTTTGGATCATCCTGCTGCAGAACCCAAGTTGGTTTCAGCTGGAGGTCACAAACAGATGGCTGGACATTCTCCTTCAGGATTTTTTGGTAGAGCGCAGAATTCATGCTTCCATTTAGCGCAGCAAGTCTTCCAGGTCCTGAAGCAGGAAAACAGCCCCAGACCATCACACTACCACCACCATGTTTTACTGTTGGTTGGATGTTGTTTTTCTGGCGCCGTTACTTTTATGCCAGATGTAATGGGACACACACCTTCCAGAAAGTTAAACTTTTGTCTCGTCAGACCACAGAGTATTTTCCCAAAGGTCTTGGGGCTCATCAAGATGTTTTCTGGCAAAATTGAGACGAGCCTTAATGTTCTTTTTGTTCAGCAGTGGTTTTGGTGTTGGAACTCTGCCATGCAGACCGTTTTTGCCAAGTGTCTTTCTTATGGTGGAGTCATGAACACTGACCTTAACTGAGGCAAGTGAGGCCTGCAGTTCTGCAGTTCTGTGGATGTTATTGTGGAGTCTTTTGTGACCTCTTGGATGAGTCATCGCTGCTCTCTTGGGGTCATTTTGGTTGGCCGGCCACTCCTGGGAAGGTTCACCACTGTTCCGTGTTTTCACCATTTGTGGATCATGGCCCTCACTGTGGTTCGCTGGGGTCCCAAACCTTTACAAATGGCTTTATAACTTTTTCCACACTGATAGATCTCAATTAATCTCAGTTATGTTGTAACGCAGTCACTTTTTCCACACGGGGCCATGTAGGTTTGGATTTTTTTTGCTCCCTTAATAATAAAAATATCTTTTTAAAACTGTATTTTGTGTTCCGTTGTGTTGTCATTGACTAATATTTACATTTGTTTGATGATCTGAAACATTAAAGTGCCGTGGCTGAGCTTTGTCCCTGGTCACTCTCCAGCCAAATGTCTAGATGGCCAGTGGGGTATCAATCAATCAATCAATCAATCAAAGTTTATTTATATAGCGCTTTACAATAAAACGATACATAAGAACACAGCATAAAAACAACATAAACACAAAGTAAACACAAAATAAAAACTCTATAAGAAAATGCTTCAGTGCTGCAGAGTGCTAAAAGCCTTTAAAAGTACATAAAATGGGAGTCAACAAGAACTAAATATGCATCAAATGAAAATAAATACAAGACCGCCCTTGTCGGTGTTGAACGCCTGTCTAAATAAATGAGTTTTCAATTTCGATTTAAAAAGGCCGACTTCAGTAGTGGTGGAATATCAGTGGGCAGTTTGTTCCACAGTCTGGGAGCAGCGATGCAGAAACAGCGTTTCCCCCACTGTTTGTATCTTTCCCGTGGGACTTCTAACAGAAGCTGTCCTGAGGAACGCAGGGCCCTGCCGAGATTGATGATAGTTAAAAGCTCCGACAGGTACGACGAAGTAAGGCCGTTAATGGCATTAAAAACAAATACTAAAATTTTCAAATCGATTCTAAAACGAATTGGAAGCCAGTGGAGTGATGACAGCACCGGGGTGATGTGCTCACGTCTGGGCGTGTTTGTTAAAAACCCGGCAGCAGCGTTCTGGACCAGCTGCAGAAGCGAAATTGAGGTGGATCAACTTTTTGCCACCCCTATGTGAGTAATGGTCTCATCCTGGCCGCCCTAATGAAACATTTCTGGCTGTGCCACTATTTAAGTTTGACAAACATGCAAAAAAATAAGATAGGAAGGGGGAAGACACGTTTTCACACCACTGTATATACAATACATGCAATATATTTGTCATCAATAATCAATAATGGACATCGCCACTATCCTGGTATCACTATTTGATAATCCGCCCATCTGTCATGGGAATCGTCACACCTGCAGACGCGTAGACATCCTGCAGTGTGAAACCCTTTTGTGAAACATTTATATTTATTCTGTAAAGTTGCTATTGACTACAATCTTTATTAGGATTGTGTATTTATTTATGTGTGTGTGCGTTGAGTCAGGGCATGCATGTTTCTGCCAATCTGACATTTGAATCTTGACGTCTGGCGTGACTCATGCTGGAAGTCACCGAGGAAGTTTAAGCACGGCCACAAAAGAAAAGACGTCACAGATGTTAACAGTTTTATTCGAGCAGCGTTTGCACAGTTAATGGCCAGAATGATTCATACATCACATCAAATGTGGACTTACAGTCAATTGTTATTTGCTTCAAGGCGCCCTGTGTCTGAAAATGACCCCAAAACGCATGTTAGGAGATATGAATTCATTTTAAAAGTCATGATTTTTTAAATTAATGAATTTTTCGGCCTTTTTTGGCATTTCCGGACAAAACTAACACATTATTGTATGTATATTAATATACATTATAATCAATATCTATCCAATATTCTCCGTGAGTGCACGGAAGTTTGCTCCTGTTGGAAAACGCGTGACGTATGACACGTAGTGCGTCATAATTACATTTCGTGCCCAGGAACGGTTTAAACGTGTGTGTAATTGGACGTGTCACTGCAAACGTTTTCATTAATTGAAAGTTCTTGTTAGTGCCGACAAAACTCTGTCAACTCGGTCATTCCATGTGTGCGTGTTACGTCAGTCCAGTCACCTGAACCTGAGATGTGCTTACACTCCTGGGTGACACAGCTTGTGTGTGAAAATGGATCAGATGTGGTCGGGTTGTGATCCGAGGGACGTACGCTTCAATTACCAGACCTTACCTCGCTTCGGGGAGCAAGGTCCGCCAGCCATTGCTGGTCCTGAGATGTTCAATATGCAGCAGCTATACATGAACAGTACTGCAGGATACTACAACCACGGACAGGTAAATACTTCACTGTTAGACTACAACGTAGTACAACCATTGCATCATCATTGCACCGCAGCGTAACAATCCTGCTTTAACTTAGTACAAGCAATGCATCTGTCATAATTGTACTGCAGCACAATACAAGCAGTGAGAGGTAAATACTACACTACTATACTTCAATGTAGTGCAATCAGTGCATCATAATTGTACTGCAACATAATACAAGCATGGAGAGGTCAATACTTTTACAATAAATACATCGGCGTTAACTTCAACTTAGGACAACCAAGGACAGGTAAATCCATCGGAATTATACTTCAACATGTGACAATAAATCCATCATAATTATAATTCAACACAGCGCAAGCACAGGTAAGCACTTGACAGTTATAGTTCAACATCGGACAATCAATGCATCGGAATTACACTTCAAGTTATTACAGTAAAACATAATTATACTCACATAGTACCACCACGGATGGGTGAATATGCATCAGAATTATACTTCAACATGGTCAAATCCATGCATCAGAATTGTACTTCAACATACTACCATAAATGCAATTACAAGAAATACCTCATAAATATACCTCAACGTAGTACAACCACGGCCATGTAAATACATCGGAATTATATTCCAACATACTACAATAAATACCTCATAATTATACTTGAAAACAGTACAATCACACGCATACTTTGACATATTTACAATCAATACATATAATTGGATGGGTAAATACACCATTATACTTCAACATAGTACAACCATGGACAAGAAAATACATCAGAATTATAATTCAACATAGTACAATAAATATGTCATAATTATACTTCAACATATTACAAGCATGGACAGGTAAATACTTGTGATACTGTTGTACTTCGGCTTATAACAATCAATGCGTCGTAGTTGTACTGCAGCATAATACTTCACAATTATACTTTAACACAGTACAGTCAATCCACCCTAATTCTACTAACATTACAATAAATGCATCATTTAAAACTACAAGTTATTGTTGCTTGAAGTAAAAATGAATGCATTGCAACATTTAGATGTACCTGTCTGTATTGGCTAAAACATGCAAAGATGCCACAGTACTTTGACATCGGGGTATTACGCTCAGGTACTGTTTTTTTAACGTTTGGAACACCTTTGGAACATATCGGCACCTTTTCGAACCCACGACTTGACAATACTTGTGTTCCTTAACCGAGGCCAAATGGTATCTACCTCCTTTTTTGCTAAATCGTTCTACTGTGAATATAAAAAATACATTTGAAAAACTAAGAACTGCATTGTAACTCGGTAGACAATTCCAGGCAGTGTTGTGGCATCTGTGCGTTAAAGCTACAAGTATAACCCTACAGCAGGGGTCGCCAACGTTTGTCCTTGTGAGATCTACTTTTACAAAATGAAAATGGCCAAGAGCTACTACTATTTTTGTAACATTTATTTTCAGAGCTTATTTTAAACCCAAACAAAGCGAATATGCTTGTTTTACCAGAACATGAACAAAATGCTGGTGTCCACAACTCACATGTTCTATTTCACAATGCATTTCTTTCTACTGTTCTTTCATGATTAACTGAAAACCTGAATGAAAAACAGGCTTGCGGGCACCTCATGTGGTCGTGGGGGGCTACCTGGTGCCCACGGGCACCACGTTGGTGACCCCTGCCCTACGGGATGCCAGGGGGGAACTCTAATACATTTATTTCAATCAAATACTTCAATTTTAATACATCAAGTGTACAGGGCAAATCTGCGTTCTTCTCCTCTTGGCTGAAACCCTCGGATTCCGCAGCCTGCTCCACCGACCACGTCTACTCTGTTGCCATTGGTCAGGAGTCGACAGTAATGTCCAAAAAAATATATACAAGTCGAATATTGGGTCTACGAGAACGAGACGAGAATGTAACATTACTGTTAAGAAAAGTACAATGAAAAAATGTAAGAAACATCCATCCATCTTCTACCGCTTATCCAAGGTCGGGTCACGGGGGCAGCAGCCTGAGCAGGGCCATTTTGTCCAGCTCATCCTGGCGGATCCCGAGGCGTTCCCAGGCCAGTTGAGAGACATAGTCTCTCCAAGGTGTCACGAGTCTTCCCGGAGGCCTTCTACCGGTCGGACGTGCCCTGAACACCTCCCCAGGGAGGCGTCCGGGAAGGGATCCTGACCAGATGCCTGGGCCACCTCATCTGGCTCCTCACAAAGCGGAGGAGCAGCGGTTCCACTCCGAGTTTCTGCCGGACGACAGTGCTTGTCACCTATTCTGTAAGGTAGAGCCCAGCCACCCTACCCACCCTCCTTTCGGCATCTACCCAAAGCTCCTGACCATAGGTGAGGGTGGGAACGTAGATCGACCAGTAAATTGAGAGCTTTGCCTTTCGGGTCAGTTCTCTTTACCACAACGGACCGAGACGCTGCAGACGCCGCACCAATTCGCCTGTCGATCCCGCGTTCATAAGAAATATATGACGATGAATTGCAATCTGCTCATTGAATTCCTATTACGTTACACTCTTCTGCACTCTTGTGTGTATGCTGGCAGCCCCGCCTCCACCCACCGACACCAAGAGACTGCATGACTGACAAAAGGGCTCACTCCGTTCATGCGGTCCATAGAGCGAACCCCTTTGCAGGAGACGAGCAAAACAGACACCCGTGCACACGGCAATATATATATAAGCATAAATTTCTCATTGACACAAGTATTTTTTGCTTTTGTGACAGCTCAAATATCCAAACAACATAAAAACAATACAAAAGAACCGGGGCATAATAACTGGGATTGCATTGTAGTGAAGGTGAATTTCAGGGTGGGTCCGTCTGGTTTGCTCGTCCTCTTCCAGACCCGGAAGAACTGATAACATTTTTAAAAAACATGTTTAAAAAAATGCTAGCACACATCAAACACAGGCAGAAATAACAGGATGATACTGTGGATACTGTGGACTCGTGTGTTGAGTCTGAATGCTGTTTGCCTCCACGGTGCACTGATGAAATGTGCTAACATCTTTGTTCTCATCCACAGCAGGTACCTTATTGGTGGCCTGTGCAAAACTTTGTCCCGCCAGCATCAGTCAGTTTTGCAGCAGCTCCCCCACAAATGGTAATATCTTTCCCACACCATCCCTACGGGAAGTTAACGTACCTAAATGAACACTTAGTCACTCACACCGTACACAGAACACATGAAGGATGTGTAAAATACAGTACGAAAAAGATGAAATACAAGAATGAAATGAAAGAGGGACAGAGAGAAACTCCTCACTTTTATCCCCGTGGTTGTCTTGCACACAGGAAGGGGCGTTGCAAAAGTGGGAGAGACAGGCTTTTGGGGAGGAGGCGGTCTCATTAATAATGAGACTAAGCTGCAACAGTTAATCGATGATTAATCGGTTATCCAATTAATCTGCAACTAGTTTGGTATTCGGGTGATTTGGTTGAAAAATGTAAATATCCTCTGATTTCAGCCTCTGAAATGTGAATATTTTTAATTTCCGTAGTCATCCATGAAAGCAGATATATGATCTTTGTGTTTTAGGCAAACCAAGATCAGCTCTGACTTTGCAAAACAGTGATGGACAAACCACAGTTTGTGTTTGCTTCATGTTGGTTTGGTCCTTCAAGGGCAGGGGTGTCCAAACTTTTTCCACCAAGGGTCACATGATGAGAAATGAAAGGATGCAAGGCTCACTTGGATATTTTAGATATTAGAAGCATGAACTTTGGTCTTTGCTCTTTTCTTCCATTTTTGCCGTTGTTTTTTTAATTTTCTAAATATTTCTTTAATTTCTGTTTTCAGATTTTCTTTTCATAATATTATGACTTTATTCCCATAATATTGTAACAACCTAATTTTGCAAAAATTCCAACTTTACTTAGTTTTGTTTGTTTCTCATAATATTAAGTCTTTTAAAAAATATATTGTTTCTTTAATATTTCAACTCATTACAACTAAAATGACATTATTTTCCCTCATAACATTACAAATTTATTCTCAGTAAACCAGCTAAAAGGCAGCTGGGATAGGCTCCAGCATCCAGCGTTATTTTTTCTTCAATACTTTAATTCACCAAATAAAAAAACATTGAGATCAAGATCTAATTTTTGTTATATTTCTGCTGATATTTAAATTCTAGGCTACAAAAATGATTTTTCCTCATAATATTGCAAGTTTATTCTTGTAAAATTGCGACTTTTTTTTCTTGTTGGAATGTTACTTTTTTTCTTTTTAATTTTGACTTTATTCTCATTAATTTATTTACTAAATGCTCCTAATTACAGCTGCATTTTCCATTTCTATTATTGATGTTTAATTTTCCAATTATTGCTGTTGTAATTTTTACTTTATTTTCATAAAATTCTGACTTTATTCTCAGAACTTTTTCTGCAACCTAATTTGCCAAAAATGATAACTTCAGTCATTGTTTGCTTTGGTTCTCATATTCCAACTTAACATTTTTTAATATTTCAACTTTATGCCACTAAAGTGATGTTTTTTCCTCATAATACGATCTCCTAAGAATTAAACATTTTTCTTCTTAGATCACAACATTTTTCTTTGAATATTTCAACTTTATGCTACTAAAATGACATTTATTTTCCACATAATAATACATTATTCTTGTAAAATCACTACTTAGATTACAACATTTTTATCTTAATATATTTTTTTCTACTTTTTTCTTGTGAAATTACTGCTGATTTTTCCATTTCATACGCTTTTTTTTTTTTTTTTTTTACAGGTTTCCTGTTAATTTATATTAGAAAATGTAAAAAAAACCAAACAAAAACATCCGTGGGCCACACTTTGGACACCCCTGCTCTCGGGCCTCAAGCTTCAGGTTAATCGACAGCGAAAATAATCGGTAGTTGCAGACCTAAATGAGACCACTACACTGCTTAATTATCACTGTCCAGTTCATAGGAGCAGACACTTCTGCATATCCATCTTTATCCTCGAGGATGCTCGCGCTGTTTTATCTCTTTTCTGAGCATTTTTTGATGTCTAATTTCACTTCACTTTTTACTTTCCTTTTCTTTGACCACTGCCATCCAAAGTTAACTGAAAAGAACACAAGTGACGTCCTTGCTCAATGTACGCGCACGTGACTAGTACGTAACCATGAAACGCAACACGAGGAGCGCCTGTAAAAGGAAAGACACAAGTGTGACAAGTGCATTGAAATCCATATATATTCTTTTTTTCAGATTGGGGGCACAACAATGATGATGCCTGGGACCCCAAGTATGGCTCCGAGTGTGTTCATGTACGTGACCGACGTTCATTTTACATCCTGTTCACCTCCACATAGACCAGGGGTGTCAAACTGGTGCCATGGAGGGCCGAGACACTGCAGGTTTTCTTTCCAGCCAGTCACTAAAGCAGGTGATTTTAATGATCAACACCTTCAGTTTGAGGGAAGGAGCTCATCAATTAAATCACCTGCTGAAGAAACTGGTTGGAGAGAAAACCTGCAGCGTCTCGGCCCTCCAGGGCACCAGTTTGACACATGTGACATAGACATACAGTCGTCCCTCGCCACATCGCGGCTCGAATATCGCTCCCTCACTCTAACGCGGTTTTTAAAAAATGAATTCATAAATGATCGCTGTTTCGTGGCTGACTATGGACCGTTATTAGATATTGAAAGACAAGTTGTATGTAGTATTCTGGCCACCAGGGGTCAGTAACATTGAGACGTGACATCACATCGCTGTCACACTGCATGTAGTCAGCCAGGCTTGTCCGACATGATAGTGAAAAGTTCTCCTGGTGGAATTGGTAAGTTTCTGGCTTCTTACTTTGTCTTCCCCACTCCTTTTGAAACCCTTTCTTAAGTTTAGAATAAATAAATTGGAGGCTAACTAGGTAGCTCTCTAGCATGCCGTGCAGCTGTGGCCGTCCTTTGTGTCCCTGCAGTGATCCCGTAGCCTGCACACGAGCAATGTGGTGTAAACAAAGAAGAATAGGAGTGTGAAGGTGACTATAGGGCTGTTATTTCATGTCTACCTGGTAATAATGGTAAACAAAAACTTTTAGAAAGTCCTAAACAGGTTTTCTATGGTCTTGACTTCGAAAATATTTCATTTGTTAATATTGAATCCATTGCGGAAATTCACATACCGCGGTTGGGCCTGGAACCGATTCACGGCGCTAAACGAGCGACGACTGTACAAGTAACGTTGTCTTCATCATTTGTAGGAGAGAGGCCGAAGACGAGGTGGAGCAGCAATACATAAAGAAGCCGCCAAACGCCTTCATGGTTTTTGCAAGGAAGCATCGCAAAGCGCTCATGGGAAAACTAGACAAGAAAGACAGCGCGTCTGTTAATGTGATCCTGGGGGAAATGGTAAGTGCGTTTGCTCATTCACACGGTATCAGCGTACCAGTCACAATATTAAGTCCAACGAAGTATCAAACAAGCGGTGCTTTGGTTACGAACAAATAACATAACGTTTTACCATTCTGCTGAATCAACGTAAGGCACACTGGGATATTTCAGTCAGTAATAACACCACAACGCTGCTTAGTTGTTACTTTCACTTTCATTGGAGCAAACATCTTTATCCTCGATGAGGGCTTGAGCAGCCATTGTTGATCTGCATTTCTCTTTTACGACAGTCCAACGGTTAGAACCAAAAGTGTGGCCAGTATTGGCGGTGGAGCTTTTGATGATGTTCATTTTCACTTCCATGCTGATGGCTTTTTCTTTTCCTTGGCACATTTCCACCAGAAGCAAAAAATTAGTGGAAAAGTGGGGGCGACCCAATACAACTTTTTCACTTCCGATGCGCCACTGATATTGCAGCCTTTAGCATCAGCCGATACAAATAGTGGTACGAGCAGTAGTGGAGCCTCGGCTACAGGAGGCGCAGTGTGGTTTTCACCTTGGTTGCGGAACACTTGACCAGCTCTACACCCTCTACACCCAGTGCAAGGGCACTGGAGGGTACGTGGGACCCCACGTTTGTGCAACCGCGTCCCTCGCGGGGTCCTGTTGGGGGTGCTCCGGGAGTACGGGATCGGTGACGCGCTGCTATGTGCCATTCGGTCCTTGTACAACCGGAGCAGGAGCCTGGTTCGCATTGCCAGCAGTAAGTCAAGCCTGTTTCCGGTGAATGTTGGCCCCCGCCAGGGCTGCCTTTTGTCACCGATTCTGTTCATAATTTTCATGGACAGAATTTCTGGGCGAGCCACGACGTCGAGGGGGTCCAGTTTGAGGGCCATAGGATATTCGCAGACGATGTGGTCCTGATGTCCTCATCAGGCTGTGACCTACAGCTGAGTGTGAAGCTTCTGGGATGAGACTCAGCACCTCCAAATCCGAGGCTATGGTTTGCAGTCGGAAAAAAGTTGGATTGCAGGTTGGGTGAGGTGAGGTCCTGGCCCAGGTGGAGGAGTTCAAGTATTTCGGGGTTTTGTTCACGAGTGAGGGAAGGTTGGAGCGTGAGGTCGACAGGCGGATCGGCGCAGCGTCTGCAGAAATGCGGTCGCTGTACCGGACCGTCTTGGGGAAGAGAGAGCTGAGACGGAAGGCAAAGCTCTCAATTTACCGGTCCATCTATGTTCCCACCCTCACCTATGGTCATGACCTTCGGGTCGTGACCGAAAGAACGAGATCACGGATGCAAGCGGCTGAAATGAGTTTCCTCCGCAGAGTGGCTGAAGTACAGCCGCTGCTCCTTCACATCGAGAGGAGCCAGTTGAGGTGGCACGGGCATCCAGTCCGGATGCCTCCGGGACGCCTCCCTGGTGAGGTGTTGACCCCACACGTATGTACCAAAATCATTCACACTCACGTTCCCACCATGAACCTAACGTGCATATAACCACTATGCGGCCCTATAAATACAATCATGATCCATTTTGTCTGACACGTCACAGAGAATAAATGTAAGCATACATAATATTATTATTGGTTGTCAGCCATGTGTAACTTTTCATATGCTATTACTGTGAAGTGTTTGTGCTTGTCTTCACGCGTCCACAGTGGAATTCTCTGCCACAGCAAGACCAAGCCAAATACTACGAGGAAGCCGACGTCGAGAGGCGACGACACGCACAGTTGTATCCCAACTGGTCCATGTGTGACAACTATGTGCGTCTCAATGTTGACATTTCTACGCTTGGCCCATATCTTTTTCATACGTCTTTAATTCACTCACCAGAAGTCTTGCATGTCGTCCTTTCATGCAGGGAAAAAAGAGGAAGAGGATGAGAGGAAATGCTGCCACCACAGTTTCAGGTAGTTGCTTACGCACAATTACAGTATGCTCCCACTTTTCAGTACGGTTACGTCGAAAAGCCACGAGTGAGTGATACGCTCGGAAAAATGTCTACAGTAATCCCTCGCCACTTCGAATTCCATGGCTTCACTCTAACACGGTTTCTCAAGAAAATATTGATTCATTCACTGTCTCGTGGTTGAATTATTACTAACAAATATGCATATTTAAGCACCCTCTAGGTTAAATTAAGCAGTTTCCGTCATAAAAATGGCACAATGAAGTAAAATACAAATATAAGGCATTCAGGAGACGCATTCAAAGACGTTGTGTTGATGTGTAGTATTCTACACTGGTCACCAGGTGTCTTAACAGCAGACAAAAAAGTACTTAAGTCATTCAATCCCAGCCATTTTTCCAAAGTCAACCCCTTCAGTAGCAGCCATTTTCGACCATTTTGACTGATCTTTCAAGGCACACAGAATATTGTGTTCTATGGCTGTATAAACATGGAACCTACCAAAAGAAAGATTAGACTCTCATCTTTTAAAGTTTGTTCCTGCCGTTTTCCGTTCTTTAGTGACCAGCAGTAGAACATAGGTAAGTTTCAGGAAAATATTAGTTCCCAACTAGAAAAGGGAAGAAAATCCGCTTTTTGTGAACAGATAGATTTCAAGCTTTTACTTGGACACAAATATTTTATGCTTTTGTGATATCTAAACAACTATAGCAACATAAACAACGCAAAAAAGGGGTTGTTTTAGGTCAAAATAACAATTTATTTAAAATATAACACCGTGAACTATTTACAGTTTTCACATTTGGAACTGAACTGAACTGTGTGTGCATGCGTTAAAATTTCCCAACAATGCGTAACCCTCTGCGCTACACTCCTCCACGCTTTCTCACTTCCTCCTTCCTGTCATGTGTGATTTGTCCAATAACGTGATCCCGGTAACACTTTACAAAAAGGTACACAAAATGACAGTAGTTAATGAGGAACGAGCCTACCTAACCCTAACCACTACTCATTAGTTAGTTCTTCATTACTTCCTCAGTAACTACTCATTAGTTCCTCTTTACTTCTTCATTAGTTCCTCAGTAACTACTCTACTCATTAGTTCCTCAGTAGTTCTTCATTAGTTCCTCAAGAACTAGTCTAAATTCATGTGTCTTAGTCATTAGTTCCTCATTAGTTCTTTATTAGTTCCTCAGTAACTACTGTATTTTTGTGCGCCTTATTGTAAAGTGTGACTCGTGATCCCTGCCGAGCTCCTATCAGCTGCACTTCTGCCACTTTGTGGCCGTTTTTATGGCTTAAAAGTGCTGTGAAGTGTAAATGCATTAGTTGTATCATCACCTTTTTGCCTGTCATGCAAAAAAAAAACGTGAAAGACGTATAAATACGTTGTTTGGATCGTTGTAAAAACGTGCAAATACGTCTATGGTCTACTGAATTACTTAATAAACAAAATATGCTATTTTAATCAAAAGGTTAGATGGATTCTAAAAAAATTGTGGCCTTGACTCCTGCGTTCTTAAGAACGTACTATGACGCATCCTTAAGTGAACAAATTGTTTGGGAAGGTTTGTAAGATGATAATAAAATAGGTTTGCTTATTCATAAAATCGAGTTTCTCGTGGACTGATCAATATTCTGGCTTGTTGATTTCCAAAGATCTTGAAGCTCCTCAGCCCACAAGGATGTGCGTGGCTCCAGTCCAGACCGGCTTGATGGGCCCTGAACGATTCCCGACACAGGCCGACTCCCAGTCTGTCAGCAGCCTTGCATGCTTACAACAGCCGAAAGCGAGCCTCTCGGCTTTTGTGCACAACTTCGTTCCTCCCGCTGCTCCCGCTTCATCTGGGATGGAGTTTTCCCAGTTCCTGAGTGGCACCAATTACCTGCCGCCGCCCCACGACAAACTCCAACGGCCACTGGCGGTCAGCTCGTCTGAGCCTCAGGGCTTAGAGGAAGAGCTCCACGTAATACTGGAGAGATTTGAAGAAGAATCCTCGACCGCACAGACAGAAGAGTCCGTCGCAGCTTTGAATTTAGAGGAAGAGCTTCAAAGTTTACTGGAACGTTTTCAGAACAAGCCGACAACTCCACAGTTTGGCACGGACAGGCTTCACTGCGTCTTCGAGGGCTTAGGAATCACGACCACCGACACCGGACAATGTTGAGTCAAGGGGTAAAATGGTTGTTTTGGAAATGATAAGTGTTTACAACATGTTTTTGTTTAGTTTTTTTAATTCACCTGGACAATGATACGCTCAAGCACTTTATTTTGTAATGACATGACTTTATTTTGGGAATATCTGGACTTCGGACTTCAAGCCTGTGCAGAGCAGTCCTGGCTGCTTCTGAACATATTTAATCATCTCATCCCCACCATTCATGCCTGCTGCATTAGACCTGTGCCGATCAGGCTGCAATGACACCACACGGTTCAAGAGACACAGTACCCAAACACACGGCATCGCGTGTCATATTGATCCGTTCAAAGTTGTCACCACTTAGTGGTTGCGGGCATGTGCACAAGCAGGTTGAATGTGATGTCAGATAAGGGTCCACTGAAACGTATGACCCTTCCATAGACTGTATACACTAAATTGGAACTGGGTTGAATCCAGCCTTTGACTACCTCCTGCAGATACACTTCCTGACACTTCTTTTACTTCAGCACTCCACACCATGACCCACTAGCGCTGATCCAACTGGATGGACTCTTGGACCAAAAGAGGACATTCATGACCTTCAAGCTCAGGAAGAACTTCCCTGTTGGGGCCGTGTGAAACTCTCCATCACCACTAGCACTAGCATTATTGCACTTAAGTACTTGAATTACGATATGCTGCACAGACTGAACCTCCTTAAACTGTATATATACAACTTATTGTAAATATGTACCCGACACATGTGTATACATATAATAGGTATAATATTTGTATATTTACCGTTTATCGTTGTACATAAAAGTAGATGACTTATACTCTAGGCAATAATACTGTATTTTTGCACTTCTGGTTAGATGTCAGCTGTATTTCATTGCTACGTATCTGCACAATGACAATAAAAGTCACATTTGATGTTATATAGTTGACTCCCATGGCCATCTGTGTGATGTTCTCCTCTTGCATGCTGTTCCTGTTATTTTGTCCCCGCCTTTTCCTCTTTTTAGTCCACAGAACTCTCTCCTCTGGCAGGAGTCGGTCCCGCTGGGCACCTGTAATTGATTGCTGCAGCTACTTAGGCTCACTGCTGTCAGCTGAGTATTGCTGGGTTATTCCTTTGTCTTCCATGGCATTGAGACAGCCTCGCATCTTTGATATGTTCACCTTTCCCACCATTTAATTCTACTGCCTTTTTTCTCGTCTGACTACTGCCCAGTGGACCGCGGCCCCCTCCTGCCGTGTTTGGGAGTTCTTTTGTTTTTTTGGACTGCTCCGTGGTGCGCCTTCTGCCCCGTCACCATGTGTTAAACCCTTTTGGACTGCAAATGTGTTGCAACTCCGCCGCTCGTCTCTGCATCTTGGGGTCCACCAAACAACAGAACATAACAATTTGACGTGATGAGTTTGACTCTCATGGGCCGTTTGACATTGTTGATATTGTTACATTGTCTTATACCGTTGTATTTCTATACTATATATGTATATATACACACACACAGTATATTATACACATATACCGTATAAATTACTCACCAATAAGTTGTTGTATTTTTTGGGGGGGTTGCCTAAAATCTTTGTCCTGTATTTTACTGCGGTCATAATAATGATCAACAAATTAAAGACAAAAATCACAAAATCATTTAAAGACCTTGAAAAATGTCTGTCCCTGCATGTACTTGGCATCAAATCGATGGCAAAACCTGTAGCATCGCCCACCACTGTTATGCAGGCGTTCCAAATTTAGTGCGTATACAGTATATTGTCTGGTCTAGTTCCCTTTTGGCATTGACGCAACTCCAATTTATCCATTTCCTGTGTGGGGAAACAATGTTTTGTTGTGTCATCGTGTTTTTAGTCTTCTTATGGGAGTTCTTACTTTGCTGGTCATGTCAGTGTTTTATAGTCTCTGTTATGTTGCACTTTTATGTCACAATTTAACAACAAAATGAAAAAACGGGCAAACACGGAAAAAGCAGCAGTAGTTTTACAAGAATACAGCTAAAATATTAAGAGAAAAAAGTTGTAATTAACAAGAAAAAGTCGTAATTGTACGAAAATACATTTATGAGGAAAAATGTCATTTTAGTAGCATTATGTTGAAATATTAAACAAAAATACATGTTTTAAAGTCATAATATGAGAAATAAAAATAATAAAAGTGCTTGCGGACAAAGTCATGTTACAAGAATAAAGTCAAAATGCGGGAATAAAGTCATAATTATGGAGAAGAAAGTTGAATTAGTCGGAAGACAACAGCAGAATCGCTGTAGTTTTATGAGAATAAAGTCAAAATGTTAAGAGGAAAAAAGTCTCCAACCTCAAGAATAAACTCGTAATATTGTCAAGAAAATTCATGTCATTTTAGTAACATAGAGGTGAAATTTTAAAGAAACATTTATTTTGAAGTCATATTTTGACAAGCAAAACAACCAAGAAAGCTGTAATTTTAGAAAAATTCTATTTGGTAAAACGTTATAAAACTATGGAAATAAAGTCATGATATTACGAGAAGAAAATGTACAAAGATTATTTCAGAAGAAACCTGAAATATTTGAAAAAGAAGAAAAAGAGGAAAGAGTGAAGCTTTTTCACCTGCATCACACATGCAGTTGGTTCTTGAAACAGTACATACAACGTCTTAGCACAGCGACATGTGTTGCTCTACAAAATATCAAGTGGCCCTTGCATCTTTTCATTTGTCACTACGTGGCCCTCGCTAGAAAAGCTTTGGCTGAGACGATGGCGTGATCGCGACACGACGGAGCAGTTACATCAGCATCCTTCTGCTCTATATTACGTTGCATCCGTATTTTTAGCCAATATGTATTTCACACCGCACACTGTGTTTCTTCATTTCTTCATAGATTGCAGGATGGCAGTGGCTCAGGAGGTAGAGCAGGTCGTCCAGTAGCGATCCTTGTTCCCTCCACCCAGTCACTGACGTTGTGTCATTGGGCAGGACACGTTACCCGCCTTGCCTCCGCTGCTGCCCACACTGGCGTATGAATGTGAATGAATGTTAGGTGGTGGTCAGAGAGGCTGTAGGAACGAATTGGCAGCCACGTTTCCGTCAGACTACCCCGTGGCAGCTGTGACTACAGATGTAGATTACCACAGTGAATGAATAATGGGTTCACTTCATCGTGAAGCGCTTTGGGTGCCTTGAAAAGTGCATAGCATCTGATCCATTATTGCTGCACGGCTCTGAGAAGCAGTCGCACGTCATGAATCCTCCAACAGTTAATGGCCCAAAACGCTGAATCAAAACAAGAATGTCTGAGAAGAGAACTGCGGAATCGCTGTTCGTTCGCTCACTATCTGTCGACAGGTGCAGATGTGTCACAGGGAGTTACACAAAAGGCTTTACTGCGGGGATTGCCTCAAAAGGTTGTGCAACTCAGGAGGTGCAGTCATCGTTTGCACACTCTGACATCTGCTTGCATGTCTGCATACGTGCGTCCGCTTCTGTGCGGTGCACGACAAAACATACGTAGACGATATCTACGCAATATCTGCGCAGCAGAATGAATGTCAATATATGCACATTGAAACTGACCTCGGACCGATGTAGTGGATGAGCCCTGAAATAAAGACACGATGATGGCACACCTGCAGCCGCTTGGTGGTTCGTGGCGCTTTTAGGCACGGCGGCCGCAGCAGGAAGACTCCGGTTCCTTCTGATTCCACAGCTCTACTTAGTACTTCCATGCATTCCATGCACGCCTGTCTCAGTTCAGCAATTCACCCTCTTCGTTTCATCCGTTCAATGACATGGTTCATTTCCCGTTCGTTCCCTTTTGTGCGTCTTCCTGCTGTGCCTAATGATCATGCTGTGTGAGTGTTCCCTCGCTAGATCGCGGTTCGCCTTTAGCAGACTTTTTTTAAGTGCAATTTTGCATATTTTTTTAGCAGCAGTCTAGCGGTGCTCTGTTGTATGTGTCTGTTATTGTATTACTACTGCTACCAGTAGAGCGTGTAGGATACTCATGTTGAAGACATGTGCAGCTCCACCTGTCTCGGTATGTGTTTACCTGCCTGTACGAGCATATTAGGAACCCACAGCAACAGTCCTTAGTGAATAACGGAGAACCCGCCCGTTGTGTTCTGCACCCTGATTGGCTGTAGATCATTGTCAATCAATCTCCTTTGTGCCGTTTCCTCTTGTGGTCAATAGTCGCTAGCAAACTACCTAACTGCGAGCTGCTTGCTAACTGCCAATAAGCAGTAGAAGAAGAAGAAGCAGCCAACCGGCTAAATGAATCTTTGGTTCAAGGAGTAGGACGACGGCAGGAGCAATATGTTTTCACAGGGACATAAAAACGCTACAGCCGAACGGCGCCAGGAAGAGGCACGGTCAGAGGAGTGAATACGCATGAGTCACTTAATAACTTCTTGTGTCCAACTGAGTGGATTGATCATTCAAATTTAGACAAAATTTGAACTTTGAGAGCGTTTTAAACAAGAGAGAAAAGTGTGAAAATGTTAATGCCTGTCTGAGAAAAGTGTATAAAGTTTATTGTGAAGGGTTTTACAGCATTAAAACATATAAAATAATTGCAAACAAATAAAGTTGGCTCCTTCGCAGTTTTCACTTACTGCGGGTTATTTTGGGAGCCTACCCTCGCGATAAACGAGGGAACTCTGTATTACGCTCAGTGTGTCCGTATTTGGCAAAAACTGTAAAAGCCGGAAAGGTGGAAATGCATGGCCAATGCAAGGGAGTGATTCAATGTTACGTATGTAAGACAATGTTGTCATAATGGCTTTTTTCTCCTCATAAAATATGAGTCATCTTGACCAGAACTGTTAACATTGTCACCGTGTGGAAAAGAACAAATCCTCTGCAGGCTTTTCTGGAGGCGGCTTCTGGTTGCTCAGGGCTAAAAATGTGATTCTTCCCAGGGTCTTTGTTGTCTCACTGGCAACGTCAGCAGCATGAGGAGCTAAAAGGGCCACAACATTAGGCACAGCTGCGCAAGGGCAATCAATGTGTTGATTTTGTTTGTCTTTTTTTGGTCGTTTTGGTTTCGAATGAAAATGATACAGCATGTTTATTTTGCATATAACAAAAAGACGCACTGGCTTCTTGTGTGAAATATAAACGTTCTCAAATAGTGGGGTGGGGGGGAGGTGTGAGAAGCAGGGGAGGCGTATACTAATAAAATTCTTCAAAGTGTGCGAGGTGGGGGGAGATTCTTCAAGGTGGTTTGGACAGATAAATAAAAAATACTACAGGCTCACAGTAGTATTTCAAATTGTGGAGGGGCGTGGGGGAAAAAAATTCTACCCCCTGGAAGGGCATGACAGAAAATGATTAAAAAACTTAATCAAATTAATCACAGCTTCCAAATGAATGAATCATGATTAAAGAACTTTTGCATTTATGTGCAAGATATGCACATCTTTTAACACACGGAAACCATTCAGCGTCTATGACACCATCAGCGGTCGACTCTGTCGTTCATGGCGAACTGAGACAGTCGAGCCACAAGTCTCGGCTTTTCTTTCGACCGTGGCCTCAAAATAACCCGCAATGCCGCCAGAGAAAGTTGCAAGTGCCAGCATTTGGATAAAGAAGGTGAGACACATGATCGAATTCAAGAAAGAACTCATGGCAAAACAACGAAGCTGTCGATCCCGCTGCCACATCGCAGTCTTTGTCAACAATCACGTCTTCGGTGAAGGTAAAAGAAGGTAAAAATTTCCTGTGGGAAAAATTGATTTGGTTAGCGTACGGGTTAATGACGCTAACCAAGGTTCCACTGTAATTGAGAGCCACTGCTATAAGTTCTGAATGTTTTTGTTTTGCTCTCCCGTGCAATAAAATGATGCAAACCCCTTCAGGAACATTTCAAATCTGTGTCACACAATTACGGCGTTGTTGTGCAAAACTTTGAAGTGTGTGTGAGTAATCAAGATCTGACTTCCTCTTCATCCATATTAGGGAAATTGTGTTTCTCAACCTGCGGACTTTTAGACTATATAACAGCCGACACAGAAACACAAGTTCAATACATCGGGGAAACATGGACACTCTCAACGTGTGCATTTTACTTTGCTTGGCAGCCGCAGTCGGCTGTGTGCCGACGGCCTATTTGACGCAACACGAAGGCAATTTTGCAGAGGTACGTTTTACTGCTTTGCCTCTGGAGCTCATGTTCATCTATAAATACGCAACCGATCTGTTCTTATGATAAAATTGCCTCGATTTACAGAGCTACCTGAAAAAATTCTACGACCTTCAGGAGAGCGGCCCATCGGTCAGACGGGGGATCAGTCCACTCAACCAGAAGCTGAGTGAGATGCAGAAATTCTTTGGTTTAGAAATCACAGGGACGCTGGATGATGACACCTTGGAGATGATGAAGAAGCCTCGCTGTGGCGTTCCAGACCATAAAATTTCTCGTTTCACCACTTTTGGAAACAACCTCAAGTGGGAGAAAAATAGTCTAACGTACAGGTACGTGATTTCATAATAGGACCTCGGTGACAAACTAACCAAGCATGAGCTTCATATTGTGTTTTGTTTTATTTATCTGCAGGATAGAGAACTACACACCAGACATGTCCCAGTCGGAGGTAGATGATTCCATCCAAAAAGCTCTGGACGTTTGGGCCAAAGTTACTCCTCTTCGATTCACTAGAATCTACAGCGGCACAGCAGACATCATGATCTCATTTGGTCGCCGATGTGAGTACAAAAAAAGTCTAAAATCTTGTTGGAACTTGTTTTAAACGTTCATTTATCCCTTTTATTCATCGTTTTGAGTTGTTTTCTTCATGCAAAACTAGAAGTGTAAAACTATAAAAACGTGTTTTGCGTTAACATTTTTGAGACCTGTGGCGTAACTTTGTTAGGTAGCAAAGAACTACAGAGTCAACCCCAGATGATGTCATAGACGGCAACGGAGCTGATTTCCGCTTCCTGTTTCCATGCAGCAGCAGGCTAATAGGCTGCTAACAAGGATGTTTTGTCATGAAAATACATAAAGAACACAGTTGCACTCACGTGGTTTATTAACAACACAAGACGGGCACCATATTGTAGACTAACTGGAACATGTACGCAAACCGAGACAAAATTTTGTGGTAAACTTTTGACGATAACTGAAAAACACGCTAACCGGGGTGTACGCTAAGCGAGGCCCCACTGTAATTGAATTAGGAATGAAATGACTCCTTCACAAAAGTTACCTGGTTAAGTAATTATTGCATTATTTTTTTGAAAAACCTTTGACAATCTGGCATGGAACGACGCGCTTGTGTTTTGCGTTCGGGGGTTCCGACGTCCGTGAGTGCACCTCGAAAAACACGCCACATTTCACCGTCGGTAATGGTAACGGCGTTGTCGTGTTTTAAATAGTAATTCATTAGGCTACACATTACTGGAAACGCTGAACACTGGTGACAAGCAACACAATTCATAACAGAAATAAAATACAAAGACTCAAAATAATTCAAAATAAGTCAAACCCACAACACGCTAGCTCGCCTGCAACTGCATTCCTGTGTGTAATAAAGACATGTCAGTGAATTCATGCGGTTGTTGCTCTCGCAAGTCGTTACTGAGCAGTCATCTCGCAAAATAAATAATTAATAAAGATTGGAAATATTCCACACAGTCAGGGAAACCGCAGTGAAACAGCAAAATAGAGTGTTGTGTTGGTTTTCGTGTTGGTTCCAACATTGCTGTTCCAAGTTGTGTGCAATGCTCTTCCTATCAAAGTTGTTCTAACTTGTTCTATGGGTGTTAACATCCCATATCATATCATACAGTATCGTGCTTTAGTGTCACTTGTTTTGTGAGTGGCACTCTTCATCCCTACGGCGGGATAGTTCACAGATTGTTGCCTTGTTACGTTGCCAGGTGCACATTTGAGTGACGTTTTTTTTTTGGTTTTTTTGCCAACTGCCAATGGGGTTGTTATACAATTCTTATATAACAATTATTGCTCAACACAAAAAAAAACAACAACTCCGGTGGCATGTTAGCGCAGGTAGCATCGGAAAGCTAACGGCTTTGCTTGTCTGATCTTGAGGACAAAGAGGGGAGGGGTCTTTAGCTCCGCTGATGAGGGTTGGAAAATTCCCGGAGAATCTCCCAAAGTGCTTAACGATATGTTCCAAAGTTTCGTACGTGACGATTGATGGGAATGAACTGGTCATTTGGGCTGACGTATACAGTATGAGGAGTTTTGGTCCGAAACTGTATTTTTTCCTCAGAGAATGTGCCATTTTTTCTGCAGAAAACACATCTCATTCACCATAAGTCGGTCACAATTGATAAATACCTGATATTAGGTGAAATGTACATCATACATGCACCACTGTTAGAAAGACCACAGTTTGTGTCTTTATGCTTCACTGATAATGTTGAGATTCCAGACTTTGTTCGCCCGTCCTTGAACGCACCATGGTGGTGTGCTGAAAACAAAAGTGAAACTTCTATAAAGTAAACCCTCGTTTATCGGCTAATTGGTTCCAGATCCGGCCGTGATAAGTGAATTTCCGCAAAGTAGGATTCCTTATTTATAAAGGAAATACTTTTGTAGTTAGTGCAGCCTTCTAAATACGTTTTAGCTTTGTTAGAGCCTTCTAGGCATGAACTAACACCCCTATAGCCACCTCTACTCTTGTATTACCCAGTATAGTCGACATAGTAAGAGTAAATAAGACATGAATAAGACAGGAGGGTGTCAAAAATAGAAATGTTTTGGGTGTATCGATTACTCGCCTCATTAGAAACCCGGCGAATCGTACGCATTTGGAGAGCCAATCTATTTGCTTATTGTGTTCGGCACCTCTGATGTGACGATGTTCTTGTTAACAGCACACGGTGATTTTTACCCCTTCGATGGTCCTGACGGAACTCTGGCCCATGCCTTCGCTCCATCCCCCGGCATCGGAGGAGACGCCCACTTTGATGACGACGAGACCTTCACATTCCGCTCAAATTCTGGTAAGTGTTTCCGCTTGCGTGTACATTCACATACAGCATTTGCTCAATTGATTAATTCTTCTGCCATCATGTGCTGCAGGATACGTTCTTTTCCTGGTAGCAGCCCATGAGTTTGGTCACTCCCTGGGCTTGTCCCATTCTCAAGACCCCGGTGCCCTCATGTACCCCATATACTCGTACACAAACCCAAACAGCTTTCGCCTGCCACAAGATGACGTCAACGGCATCCAATCTCTTTACGGTGTGTACCGCCTGGCTGCTTTATAGAGTCTTGGGAGTCCTGCACAGTCTTTTTCTTTTCTACCACAAATAACACCACTATTTACCAACCAGGTCAGAATCCTGATACGGATACTGATACAAATCCTGATAAGCCTCAACCCCCCACCACTCCCAATGCTTGTGACTCAAGCTTGGTGCTGGACGCTGTGGCCACCCTGCGTGGAGAGATGCTCTTCTTCAAAGACAGGTATGGCTGGAGCTGAAGAAAGCGTGTATTGCTGTACCAAAGACAGCTCTAATTCATGTTTTTGTGTGCTCGCAGGTTCTTCTGGAGAATCTATCCTCAGAGCAGGAAACCTCAGCAAAGCTTCATCACAAACCTGTGGTCCAATGCCCCCAACAGAGTCGATGCTGCTTACGAGAGCAAAGAGTCCGGGAATGTTTTCCTTTTTAAAGGTACAGTATACTGTATGTCACTGGTGTTAAACTGCCCTTAAAATCTCTTATATATAGTATAATCTTTGATGTGCCCTTAATCTCTTGACGGAACCCGTTTTCAATACATACCATCGCTGATGTGCCTTTAATCTCCCAACGGAAACTTTTTGCAATAAATGATATCATCTTTAATGTGCCTTTAATCTCCCGACTGAACCAATTTTTAATACTGTACATATCTCTGGTGCGCCCCCCATGGAACCCATTTTCAATGTATAATATCATCCATTTCTGGTGTGCCCATAATCTCATGACGGAAGCCATTTTCAGTACATAATATCATGATGTGCCTTTATTTTCCCGACAGAACCCATTTTCAATACATATCATATCTGATGTGCCCTTAATCTCCCGACGGAGCCCATCTTCACTACATAATATCATCTCTGATATGCTCTTAATCTTCAGGCGGAACCCATTTTTAAATACAGTACATATCATCTGTGATGTGCCCATAATCTCTCTACGGAACCCATTTTCAATAAATAATATCGTACCCTTCATTTCCCGACAAGCCATTTTCAATTCATAATATCATCTCTGTTGTGCGTTTCATCTCCCAACGAAACCCTTTTTCAATTCATACTGTATAATCTCCGAAGTGTCCATAATCTCCCAGTGGAACTCGTATTCAACATATCGTATCCCTGATGTGTATTCACTCAAAGCTTCTCTCCCCGCAGGTGGACGAGTGTGGGCTTTCCGAGGCTATGATCTCGTTCAAGGATATCCTAAGGCGATAACACATTTCGGTTTGCCCAAAAGTGTGAAAAAAATCGATGCAGCTCTGTACGATAAGGAATCTCGAAAGACTCTGTTCTTTGTTGGCAGATCCTACTACAGGTATGCTCTGATGGCAATGACGGCCCCTGGCTGGTTGGAAACAGGAACGTAATTGTTGTTTGTGTCTTAAGCTACGATGAGGCCAGGAAGACGATGGACGAGGGATTCCCCAAGCGTGTTTATGAGACCTTTTCTGGTCTGACCGGGAAGGTGACGGCAGCTTTCCAGTACAGAGGTGAGAAGGCAGTCCAACGTCAACCAACTTTTTTTTCGGGTCAAAACAGTTGTGTATCATTCCAATTTTGAAGTCAAACCAAATACTAAAACGAAGCCTCTGTTTCCCAGGTTTTACTTACATCTACAGCGGATCCCAAATGTTGGAGTACAGCCTAAGCACGGGGACGTTCTTCCGCGTGCTCGGGAACAACTACTTCTTGCCTTGCACTAACTTCTAACTTCTTCAGCTGATTGTATTTCTGTGAAGGACATTTTTCCAGCAATGCTGCAATTGTAAAGTGGAATACTTTCTAAGAACATCACATCACCCGAGGATGAATTATTTCATGTAGCCATAAGTTAACATATTTATCATGTGTAATATTCCTGATTGTTTTCTTTGTTAAACGGTGGATCACAGGAGATGACTTTGTACAAGCGTGTATCCCAGCCTAGCCAATTATTTATAAAGCACCTTAAACTGTATTCTATGTATATTTGCATTTACATATGCAAATATGGGACAAATAAAATATATTCATTTAAGTGTCCATTCCCTTGTTGTTGGCTCATTTTTACAAACCAAAGTGTCTCTCCATCGTTTGCTGTTCTGCGCCAATTTGGCCCAATTTTCAATCGACGTACTTTGCTGAGCCCAAGCTTTTAGGCCACCGCTATGTTGGAACTTTTTTGGGACCTCAGATTTTTGTTTCAATGTGGCCGTAGTACTCAGACATAAAAATATTCAAGAAAAAATACATTCTTTTTTTGTTGTTGTAACATTATGAGGAACCAAACAAAATAAAGTTGTCGTTTTTGGAAAATTAGCTTGCAGAAAAAATAATGTGGGAAAAAAGTCACAATATTACAAAAATAACACTTGCAAAGATTATTTAAGAAGAAAGCAAACATATTAAAAAAAAAAATCAACAGCAAAAATGGGCAAAAAGAGGGGAGTTGATACTAATAATAGGGTTTTTCACCTATATGTTTGAGGTGCCCTTAATCTCCCGACGGAAGCCATTTTCAATAGATACTATCGTCTCCGATGTGCCCTTACTTTTCCAACAGAATCCATTTTTAAATCCATAATATCCTCAGACAGAAACCATTTTTAAGAGATATCGTCGTCTTTGATGTGCCCTTAATCTTCCGAAGGAAAACATTTTTAAATACACAGCTCTGATATGCCCGTAATCTCTCGACGGAACCCATTTTCAATAAATAATATCATCTCTGATGTGCCCCGAATCTCCCGATGGAATCCATTTTCTATACATATCTCTGATTTTTTAAATATTCAAGAAAAAATACATTCTTTTTTGGGGATTTTTTAGCTGTAATATTTTGAGAAACAAAACAAAATCAAGTTGTCGTTTTTGGAAAATTACATTGCAGAAAAATAATATGGGAATAAAGTCACAATATTATGGGAATAAAGTCACAATATTACAAAAAGAAAATTAACAAAGATTATTTCAGAAGAAAGCAATAATATTTGGAAAATACAAAAAAAAGGTTTTTCACCTGCGGTATATCGCAAAGCGGAGATGCAGTTTTTCATTGAAATACACAATCATGGAAAAAATGATTAGAGCACCCTTGTTTCTTCAGTTTATTGTTCATTTTAATGACTGATACAACTAAAGGTGCCTTTGTTTGGGCAAATATAAAAATAGCTCATAAGAGTTCCATTTTTTGGCAGTACAATGCTAGCCATTCGTGTAAGAACTTAAGCGATTTTGGTTATTCTCCAGAAAACCATGGAAGTTGCCAGATATGAGCTCTTAAATGAAACTCTTATGAGCTATACTTGTTGTCATCATTATATTTGTCCAAACAAATGTTGGCATTAAAATGGATCAATAAACTGAAGAAACAAGGGATGTCTAATCATTTTTTCCATGACTGTATATGCTGTAACTTAGCATATCTCCAGGTACTGCTTTACAAAATATCAAAGGGGCAAAGGTCCTTTTATTGCCTGAATTATTGTATATTTTCTTCTCAGTATGCAGTTGCCATGCGTCACATCACGATAACATTTTGCTTGATGAGTAACCAAAGCTTGTCCTTTGGTCATCCATGACTCAAGGGCATTCTGTAGTTGCTCAACATGCTCCCCACTCCCCAGCTCCCCTCCTACTGTATATAAGAATGCCTGCCCTGCAGAGCCACACAACATTCATCAGAGCAAGCATGACATACTTCAGCCTATGCATTGTACTCCACCTGGCAGTTGCAGTGTACTGCGTTCCAGTGGCAGAGATTAGCATTCAAGATGAAAGCTTGGCAGAGGTGGGGTTGTTTTCAGTATCTTAGTCCATTTTTTTGCTGAGTGACCTCTATTACAATCAGTCAATCTTTTACAGAGTTACCTGAAGAAGTTCTTCAACCTGACGGAGGAGCGCGGCCCTCCTTCCAGACGGGGGATCAGTCCACTCAGCAAGAGGCTGAGTGAGATGCAGAGATTCTTTGGTTTACAAATCACAGGGACGCTGGATGCTGACACCTTGGTGATGATGAAGAAGCCTCGCTGTGGCGTTCCAGACAATGACTTTGCCCGTTTCTCCACTTTTGGAGGCAACCTGAAGTGGGAGAAAAACAGCCTGACATACCGGTAGATGATTTCAGCATAGGACCTCAGTGACAAACCAACGAGCAGGTGCTTCATATTCTGTGTGTTTGTTTTTTTTATCTGCAGGATAGAGAACTACACACCCGACATGTCCCAGTCGGAGGTAGATGATTCCATCCAAAAAGCTCTGGACGTTTGGGCCAAAGTTACTCCTCTTCGATTCACTAGAATCTACAGCGGCACAGCAGACATCATGATCTCATTTGGTCGCCGATGTGAGTACAAAAAAAAGTCTAAAATCTTTTTATGTATTTTATCCAGTGATCTATATTTAATACAGCATTAAAAAAAAACAGAATTCCCAAAACAGCATTCAAAAAACATCAGTCCAATGTCATTGGGCCTTCCTGTGTTAGCCCTGAGATTGGCTCTTCTCATTTCAAATCCTTCTTTTTTACATTAGAGGCGTGTTTTTCGACAACATTTTGGTTTAGCTCCAAACTGTACGGCCCGGGTGTCCGAAGTGCATCCCAGGGGCCATTTGAGGCCTTTCAACAAGAAAACTAAAAAAAAAACCAACACCAAAAACAGAGAAATCTGCAGTCATTTTACAAGAATAAAGTCAAAATATTATGAGAAAAAATTGTAATCTCACAGGAAAAAGTTGTAACTTTACGAGAATAACGTTGTAAGAAAATTAAGTTGCGGTAAAAGTTCTAATGTTACGAGAATAAAATACAAATATTACGGGAATAAAGTCACAGTTACAAAAATTTACTTTAAGAAGAAAGTTGAAATAGTTGGAACATTTTGAAAAAGCAGCTGCAAAAATTGAAAAAATACCCGTAATTTTACGAGAATCAAGTCCAAATATTAGGAGGAAAAAAAGTTGCACTTTTACCAGAATAAAGTTGTAATATTATGAGGAAAAAAACATCATTTCACGTTTTAATTGTATCATCACGTATTTATCAATCATTACCGACTTAGGGTGAACGAGATGCGGTTTCTGCGGACAAGGCGGTATATTTTCAGAGAAAACAATGAAGCAAAAATATATATTTTGGATCAAAAATCAGCAAATTTGCAGGCAGTGAATGCTGGATCGCAAATCCACTAAATAGAAAAAATGAATGTGCAAATTAGCTTTGTCCTTTATGATGCCAATTTGCGTCAACACAAAAAAGTCAGTGTTGACTACTGGCGCCTTTCCAGTTACGCGTTCAAAACTGCCGTCGCTACGTAACATTTGGCACCGAACAAAAACACTGGTGGCAAGTCAGTGCATGCGGCATCTAACAGATATTTACTTTTCTCCCCTCGAGGGAAAAGAGGTTGTTTACGCATTCCGCAAAGCATTTTGTCAGAGCGCTCGGGTCATGTTTTTGGGGTTATAGTGCGTGCAGTGCTGGGGTGCCCACACTTTTTCAGCCTGCAAGCCACTGAATGACCAAAGTCCAAAGATCTCCCTCCTACTTTAAACATAGTGGATATATACAGTATATTTATAAATAGGAGTATTTACAGTATGTACATTGTACATGTATATCAGGGGTGCACACACTTTTTCAGCATGCAAGTTACAAATCAAAATGATGTGTGACTTGATGACATTCTTGTTCACAGCGCATGGTGATTATTACCCCTTCGACGGCCCTGACGGAACTCTGGCCCACGCCTTCGCTCCAGCTCCTGGCATCGGAGGAGACGCCCACTTTGACGATGATGAGACCTTCACCTTCCGCTCAAATTCTGGTGAGTTACTCGGGTTTGGGTTTTTTGATGCCGTATTGGTGATTGAAAAGCTTTGAAAATGGAATTGTGTTTTTTGCTGCAGGATATGTTCTCTTTATGGTAGCAGCCCATGAGTTTGGTCACTCCCTGGGCTTGTCTCATTCCGATGACCCTGGTGCCCTCATGTACCCCATGTACTCGTACAGAAACCCCGACACTTTTCTTCTGCCCCGCGATGACGTCAAAGGCATCCAACATCTCTATGGTGCGTACTGACGTAACTACCTTCCTCAACCCACCGCCAAACCAACCGTAAATGATCCAACCTCCAGGTCCGAATACGGATCCGAATCAGCCTGGACCTACACCCCCCACGACTCCTGATGCATGTGACTCCACCATGGTTCTGGACGCTGTAGCCACCCTGCGTGGAGAGATGCTCTTCTTCAAAGACAGGTATCACCCAATAACAAAATGACAACGTTTCTACATCACATGACCAGTGTGTCCCGTACATTCATTTATTATTGGCGGTGCCTATTCGCCCTTGTTCACAAACACATTATAACTGCATTATAACTTTGTCACTATATTTAGAGAATATTCTGCATACCTGTCAACTCCTGGATTTTTACCTCTTCTTTCCTGGCACCTTTCCATTTTTTTCCCAGTATTTTAACATTCATGAAAAAAAATCTTCTCCGGCTCTTCTGGAGCAGCACAGCGTCCTGTAGCCACTAAAAGTAGGGATGGGTACCGAAAACTGTACTTTTATAGGCACTGACTGAATTTCGTCGGTACTACCGGGCACCGATTCACATAAAATCAAAAGGTACCGCGTTTCGGTTCGAAAGCGGTCTTCGTGGAGTGCCATGGCGCCGCTCCTAGCGCGTCCCGGTGCGTAGAAACCACCAAACAGCCATATTGGAACTAAACCAAACCATCAAAACTTCATTTTTCCATTAAAATAGACTGAAAATCAAACGTGGGAATTCAGTGAAAAGTATACAACAACAATAACAAGTCAGTAGATAGTATTACGAGTTAGCTCGCGGGCTTGTTAGCTCGTGAGCTAGCGTCCGTCTCGAGTTCCTACAGCGTAAGAGTTACAATGTGGCGTAAACAAAGAATAATAGCAGCATAAAGATGACTATAGGCGTGTCTAGAGGGCTATAATAATGTCATAAACAGGTTTTCTATGTTCTAACTGCAAAAATATTGAATTTGTATGGACATGGAACGACTGTACAACTATTTAGATGTCACTGACAATTAAAAATAATTTACTACACAGCACAAGCCCCTGGGCTTCGTAGCTATGCTGGCATTTCAGGTGGCTGATAAGGTTTGATGTGCTGAAGCACTGACTTGCGCTTTACAAATGACTCGGCTTGTGTGATCGCAGCTTCTTCTGGCGAAGCCACCCTCAGAGAAGGTCACCTCAGCAAAGTCTCATCACAAACTTTTGGCCCAACGCTCCAGCCAACATCGACGCTGCTTACGAGAGCCAGCATTCCGACAAAATCTTCATCTTCAAAGGTACATTTTATTTTTGATGTAGTAACACCAAGCCAGTCTTTTTTAGATATAATATTTTTGACTTTTCTATCCACAGGTCGTCGAGTGTGGGCTTTCTCTGGCTACAGTCTGGTCCGAGGCTATCCCAAAAAACTCAGCAGCTTTGGTCTGCCCAAAAGTGTGAGGAAAATCGATGCAGCTTTCTATGATGCGGAATCAAGAAAATCTCTGTTTTTTGTAGGTAGTTATTACTACAGGTGAGTTTGAAGTACAAATTACTAACAAGAGTAAATTAAAAAAAAGAATAACTTCTACGATTCTTTTATGAACTTCTCTCCACCTTCTTCTAATTACGTTTTTAGTTTTGATGAGGCTGTCAACAGAGTGGACAATGGGTTCCCCAAACGCATTGATCAGACCTTTTCGGGCCTGAGTCAAGTAACGGCAGCTTTCCAGTATAGAGGTGAGTAAAAAAAAAAAAACACATTTTCAACTTCGAGCGAAAAGATTGTGGTAAATTTTGACAGTTTTCCAGCCAACAAAACACACCATAAAGTTCCAAGAGGAAGTGATCAATAATACTGCAACATGGAGCTTCATCACAAGGATTGGGGATGATGGGCAAATTTTAAAAAAACAACAGTGTTTTCCTTTAAGCTGTATAGAAAATGGATGGATGGAGCAAAACAAATGCTGAAAAGTGAAATGAAAACAATGAACTTCTGGTTTCCAGGTTTTACTTACATCTACAGTGGACCCTACATGTTTGAGTACAGCTTGGGGAGCGGGAGATTGTTCCGTGTACTGAGGAACAGCTACTTCCTACGCTGCACCAACTTCTAGATCAGCTGTTTATATGTTGTATTTACATATTTATGCATGAAGAACAAGTGACAAAACTCTAAAATGTTTGTTCTCTGATGAATCCTGTTTTTAACATGAATTTTTACAAATAAAATGTGATGATTTGGATGCCGGCCTTCATTTTGGGGTGATACATCTTCAGGTTGTTCAATATCATCAGTGAGTGCATTCGTTTGCTTAGAAATGATATCACAGAGAAACATGATGTCACGCTCTGCATGACAGGCTGGAGTCTTGGTTTGCTTTTTCTCTCTTCCGCCATATAGTGTCTTATTTCTCTTTCCGGCCTGGCAATATATGCAGGACATTTTCCACCTCCCATGGTGTGTTTATGTTAGACCAAGCCGACTTTGTTATTTTGCTACTTTGCCGTTTCACACTGACTAAGCTGGGTTTTTTTTTTTTTTATAAAAGACTTCATTGAACCTCCCTGCCACCACGTCTCCTGCATTGTGGGATAACGCTCAATTGGATCAAAGCAGGACGTGACACCACCACAGTACAATTTGGCATTAACTGCCATTTTAGGCTCAGTACCTCAAATTCCAGAGGCTCAAAAGTATTCGGGCAATCGATTAACAAGAGTACAACTGAGCAGCTGTGGTCCATTCCCTTCTTACTTCAAGGCAAGTGAAGAAGTTGTTGATATCATGTCATGATATCAACAACATCACAGATGTTGGATGATCATACAAGCCCTTCCTTGGCTAAGAAAAAAAGCCTCAAACATATTGTGGAGAAGGTGTGCCTAAATCTACAATCAAGAGACCTTGAAATACAAAGAACCAGCGGTAACCTTCAAGAACAAGAAAGCCAGATTACATTTTGCAAGAAAGTCTGGAATCAAATTGTTTGGACAGATGAAACCAAGGTCGAGTTTTGTCAGAATGACAAAGAGAAACCATGGCAACCATTGAAAACCCAAGCCAAATGGCGTGGAGGTCAAAGGAGACCCCCCTTCTTGATCTGAGCAGGACAAGGACTATCGGTGGAAGCAAGAGACGGGTAGACCTCGATGCAACAAGATGTTCCTCCTTCTCCAGGAGGCCGCTCAACATTGTATGTTTTCGTACGCTCCCCTTTTTGTGTTGTTTATGTTGGTATAGTTGTTTAGATATTGGAGCTGTCACAAACGCAAAAAATGTTTGTGTCAAAGTGAAAGTTCTGCTTGAAATGTATCTTTTCACAAAAAGCAGTTTTTCTCCCTTTTCTAGTTGAGAACTGATATTTTCCTGAAACTTACCTGTGTTCTGCTGCTGATTACTAAAGAACGGAAAACGGTAGAACTTTTTTTTTCTGATGAAAGACGGGAGTCTAATCTTTCTTTTGGTAGGTTCCATGTTTATACAGCCATAGAACAAAATACTCAGTGTGCCTTGAAAGATCAGTCAAAATCGTCTAAAAATCATCTTTTGAAAAATGCCTGGGATTGAATGAGTTAATAATACACCTTTTCATTCATTCATTCATTTTCTATGCCGCTTGCCCTCACTAGGGTCACTGGGGTATACCCCAGGTGACTTTGGGAGCGAGGCAGGGTACAACCCGGACTGGTTCCGGAGTACGCGGAGAGCATGTAAACACAGAGATGCCCAAACGGAGATAGGAACCCAGATCTTCCGGATCTCCTGACTGCGTGGCCAACATGACAACCACTGGGCCCCCGTGTGGCCTCTTTGTCACCAAGACATCTAGATCTTTGCAAAATATTTTCCACAGAACCGCTTATGTAATCACACGAGCTGAAATACGTGTGTGTCAGAAAAAGACAACCCTAACAGTCGAAGGTAAACACAACCTTCTGTATTCAAAAACACGGTATTATGACCCCCTCCATCATTTTCACGCAGGTACAAGCGAGTTGAGCAATTGACCTCATTTTACCGATATTCCGTCCAAACATATCTCAGTGTTGATCTATCTGATGAGGAGTTGCATGCTCTTCCAAAGGGGGCCTGTTCCGACAACCGACGGAATGCTTCATGTCCAATCTTGCATCTTTCTCTGCTCTTAACCTCCTATCTCAAACGCTATTTCAGGAATGAACTAAGGGTGCTGCAAGCGTGCAGAGCCCAAGAGGAAGAATTTATACGTGCACCTATTCTCTATCGGCAGGACAATAATCATGGAAGGTCCACAGACTGCAAAAGTTGCGATTCTGATGGTGGCAATCGCACTCGGTGGAGCTGTGCCTGCCATCCCAGACAGCCAAGAAGAGCTCTCCAAAGCCCAGGTAACAACCCTACAACAATGCTGCGGCTGCGGCTGCTTTGGTTGACATGACGGGATTAGAGAGGGAATCAAATGGGATTCCAAGGTGTTGGTAATACACTATTATCAGCTTGCTTTTTGAGTTTTGTCTTTGCAGTGGTGATGAATTTCAGTTCATGATCCAACGCATACCACATCACGTGTCATGTTACGGCATGTATGGTGGTGAATGAACGATGACTTGTGAGGTGTATAGGTTATGGTCACTTCTCACATTCAGACAAATGCTGCAAAACTGGTTGTACAGCGCTTCACGCTGCAGATGAATAATGACCTGAACATAACGTTTGGAAAAAGACATGGAATATTCTTCACGGGCAAAGTCAGTCACACCCTGGACTGATCGCCAGCCAGTCGCAGTTCCCTCGTTATATTACAAGATTATTTTCATAAATGCTCTACTTTTTTTTTTTGTTAGAATATGACTTTTTCCTATTTATACTTTTACTTTATTCTCGTAAAATTACATATTGTGTTTTTTATTTTATTTTGTATTTCAACTTTCTTCTTGTAAATCTTCTTGTGATTATGACTTTATTCCCATAATATTTTATTATTTATCTCTCACTCTCTCACTCACTCATAATATGATGACTCTTTAGAAAAAGTCTTTTTTTCTTTAATATTTCACATTTATGCTACTAAAAATGACATCATTTTTCCTCGTAATATTACGACGTTATCTTTGTAAAATTACAACTTTTTCTTTGGTTAGATTACAACTTTTTTTCTGAACATTTTGACGTTATTCCTGTAAAATTACTGCAGGTTTTTCCGTTTTTGTTGTTGTTTTTTTTTTAAGTTTTGTGCTGAGGGGCAATTAAATAAAACAGCGGGCTGCACTTTGGACACCCCTGTCGTACAGTTTAAAGGCAACCCTATCAAATACTAAGCAAATGTATGTAAACGTTTGACTTTGAAGAAAGCAATTTAAAAAAATATTGTCTGTCTGATAATTGCAGCATTTAGCAAATAGAAATCATTTTGAGGAAATCTTTAGTCTGATTTAATTTAAGATGTTGAGAAAAAAAAAACCTTTATCGTATTGTGTTTTGGGTTTCCTCTCCTAGGATTACCTTTCCCAGTTTTTCTCTGAAGTGGGCGTGACGGCCGGTAGCGGCACGTGGCGTAGCGGCCTTGATTCCTTCACAGACACTCTCAAACTGATGCAAGAGTTTTTTGGCCTGGAGGTGACCGGAGAGCTGGACTCCAACACCAAGGAAGTGATGTCTCGCCCTCGATGCGGTTTCACAGACTTGGACAAATACAAGTACGGCCACTTTGACGGACAGCCCAAGTGGGACAAGAACGTGATCACGTACAGGTAGAACTCTTTCAAATCCCGTTTCTCCAAACAGCCGGTTGTACTCCAGTAAAGAGGCTTCTATCTGTTCTTGCCAGGATAACAGAATACACGCCGGACTTGAGTCAAACTTACGTGGATGCTGCCATTGGCAAGGCGCTAGAGGTCTACAGTGCGGTAATCCCGCTGGATTTCAAGAAGATTGACAGTGGCACGGCGGACATCATGATCAAGTTCAAGGGTCATAGTAAGGCTTCCTCCTTTTGAGAAACAGTCGTTCGCCTGGGACAGAACGCTAACTTCAATTCTCTTTCAAAACCAGATCATGGAGATTTTGCTCCCTTTGATGGTGAGGGTGGTGTCCTGGCTCACGCTTTTTCCCCCGGTGAGGGCAGAGGAGGTGACACTCATTTTGATGAAGATGAAAAGTGGACTCTAACCTCGTCAGGTGTGGCCATTATAATACTATTTATTTCTATTCTGTGAGATACCGTTTCAACATGAGCCTCCATTGTACGCAGGAGTCAACCTGTTCTTGGTGGCAGCCCATGAGTTCGGTCACGCGCTTGGATTGTCACACTCTAAGGTCAAAACAGCCCTCATGTACCCCACCTACCAGTACGCTGACACGGAGGGCTATGTGCTACCAGACGACGACAGGCAGGGAGTGCAGGCACTCTACGGTGAGAGTCAGCAGCGATGAAATCCACAAAACAACACTGCCTTTACAAATACATGCTTTACCGTTTATTTTGCGACTTTATTCTATCACCGATAGAATATGATTTACTCTATCAAAAATATATTAATACCGACCCTTCTAGACGATTTTGACTGATCTTTCAAGGCACGCAGAATATTGTGTTCTATGGCTATATAAACATGGAACCTAAAAAGAAAGATGAGACTCCCGTCTTTCATCAGGACAAAAAAATTGTTTTCACCTTTTTCCGTTCGTTAGTACTCAGCAGTAGAACATAGCTAAGTTTCAGGGAAATATCACTCCCCAGCTAGAAAAGGGAGAAAAACAGCTTTTTGCAAAAAGATACATTTCAAGCATTTTTTGCTTTTGTGACAGCTCAAGTAGCTGAACAACTATACCAACATAAACAACACAAAAAATTACAACATGTAACCTTCTGCGCGCTACACTCCTCCACGCTGTCCCACTTCCTCCTTCCTGTCATGTGTGTTTCTTACGTCCACATGATCTCTGCCGATCTCTGAGCAAATTCACTTCTGCCACCTAGTGGCCGTTTTTAGAGCTTCAACTTGCTCTGAAGGCAAATCCATTAGTGGGGAGTTGCGTCATCTCCTCTTGCGCTAAAAAAACATACAAATGTGTTGTTGGGGTTGGGCATTCGGGTTCATAAAAACATAAAAACTATGTCTTTGGTATTGAATGAGTTAATAAATCATGCAGTTTCATGGCTGAATGTGGCCTATTATTAGTCAAAATGCATCAATTAGAGATCCACAATTTTTTTTTTTCTAGCAGACACAATACCGATAACGTTCCGCTTCTCAAGACCGATACCAGTAACTTTTTTTGTATGTTTTTTTTTATTTAGAATGAACTGTAGTTAGTGCACATCTGGAGGTAAGAAGGACTGAAACATTTGGATTTGACAAACTGTACCTGTTTATTAGTCCTAATCAAATATCATGACATTACTTCTATCACAACACTACTACCAGGAGAACCAGAGTACAGAGCGGGAGGAGCCACGTGCGGTGGCCCAGCAAGGTGCACTGTATTCGGGCACATGCTTTGAGCAGCCGGTGTGCCGCCACGGAGGTCTCCGGCAAACCTTTTGCACTTTTTAAACACCACGGCACAACAAGCCCCAGGCGTCGTAGTGATGCTGGAGTTTCAGGTGGCTGATGAGGGACGGGAGGGATCACTGGTAGTATTTTGTGTATTTTATAAACGTTTTACCATAAGCAAGTTGTTTTAGCTGTGTTTTTTCTTTCATTTTCCTCTTGGAGGAGTGAGATCGTCACCTCAACCCACAGCTGCGCCACAACCAAAACCTGAACCCGAGCCTGAACCTACTTCAAAACCAGTTCCAGACAGGTGCAGCAGCAATTTTGTTTTTGATGCTGCAACCTCCATAAATAGTTACCTTTACTTCTTCAAAGACAGGTAAGTCAAAAATATTTCACAAAAACCTCTTTATGCACTCCAAGACGATTTTCAAATGGATTAATCATGATTGTCACCATGTCCCACTGTCTGAAATATGCCCATTTTTACTGTATTTTATTGAAAGAAAGGTAAATGACAGGGCAGGATTATATATTTTTGCATGTTTTAGCAGTGCCAAATTAACAGAAATTTTAAATCAAGTTAAGAGAGAGCACACATGTCTGAAAATCAATTTACACATTTACACTCGTTTCTTTAAAAGGAGAATATTAGAATCAGACTGTGTTACTGTGAGCAGTGAGGAGTTGCGTTCAAAGACACCACACCATTTAAGTTGAATTCACATGTTTTCAGTGAATTTTCTGGGATTTCCCAGCATACTTAAATGCAGCAAATTGTACTTCCGCATCAGCACCTACAGTACAAAGTGAGTCACAAGAATATCCACTTACTGCTTGTTTTTGCATTTGTGTTTATTTAGACCACAAGAGCAATTTACATCACCTAAATTACAACAATTTACATCACGTAATTTAAGGTGAATTCACATGTTTTTTTTAGTGAATTTTGTGAGCACACTGAAATACAGCAAATTGTACTTCCGCAATAAGCCTTCCGAAGTGAGTGATACGATTATCCACTGTTTGTCTTTCTGTTTATTTCGACCACACATACACGCATAATAAAGACATTGTTGTGATGTTCGGCGTGTCCATGAATGCATCTCGTGTTCGTGACAATGAGGAAGTGTCATTCCCAAGCCCAGCGGACGAGTGATGTTTCTGGGTAGGAGACAGTACAGTCTGGTTACAGTAGCTCAATTGCAGAAGGAAAAGAAAAACACTCTTAAATAACATGCAGGGCAATATGAATAAAATCTAATAAAGTAAAAAGGAATTAAGATCAACAACATTTGCATATTTACAAATATTGTGTAAAAATATAAGTAAATACAAGTAAATTTACACGTTATATGATGGAGGACAGACAGTACAGCGCAATAATGTTGTGAATGATTTTTTACAGACAGGTGAGGTATTGTAAAGCTGAAAGGCGTATGGAATGAATGTAGCGTTGACTGTGGGAACGGAACTGGAAGAGTCTGTTGTTATCACGTGTTTATAGACTATTACAGACTTAGGGTGAATGAGATGTGCTTTCTGCAGAAAAAAAATGGCCTATCTTTGGAGAGGCAAAAAAATAAAACTAAGAATTTTTGGGGGATCCACTGTCATTTCTTTATTTGCCAGCTATCTTTGGAAGAGAAGCAGCAACTGGGATGGCGTCGCCACAAGGAAAATTAATTCGATCTGGCCTGGAATCAACAAAGTCGATGCTGCTTACGAGTACAAGCGAGGCAACGTTGTCGTTTTATTTGAAGGTACGATGATCTTGTATGGATTATATGTTCTCACAGAGTCAGTTGTCAATATCATGTATGAAATAAGAGGTGGAAACCTGATATTAACTCGACCTTTTCATGACAAAGGGAACCGCTACTGGCAGGTCAGACGAAACACTGTCCTACCTGGTTATCCCAAACCTCTCAGCGACTTGGGCTTGCCTGCAGATGTCACCAAGGTCGATGCTGCCGTCCATGTAACATTTCTGGGAAGAACCCTCCTTTTTGTGAAAAACAAATACTGGAGGTGAGACCAATATGAACATAGCCACTAAAGCCTACGTCCCACTGGACTTACGACTTTTTGGCGGCGCGTTTTGTTGCGTTTGCCAAATCACTGCGTTTTTTTGCTCGTGGAGAACTTAGTTGTGGTGACCATGAAGGAGGAAGAATACCATATGAAAAAACATACGTTGGCCGTAGGGACGACATACGAAGTAAGTCTGAAGTACGTAAGTTTGTCTTGCAACCTGAAAAAAACAAGCACCCGTAGAGTTTGTTTGACGTGATAAAGATGGTTTGTGGCTCGTCCGTCCGTTTCTTGCGTTTTGTGCATGTGCGGTGATGGGAGCCGGTACGGCCGGTTGTGACCGAGGCTTAACAGCAACATTTGGTACACCTGCACAAAAAAGTGAATCAATTCAAGAGCTATCCAATAAAATGCCTGTACAAACATAAATATTGCGCAGTTTTCACTGACACTGTCAAGAAGGTACTGTAGTAATCAACCAATATGTTATATTATGCATATAGCTACAGTGAACGGCGGGGACGAATGGATCGCCGGAACCCAAAACTTATTCGCACAGAGCTCCCTGGGATTGGCTACAGAGTTGATGCTGCTTTTGAGAACAGAGGTGGGTCATGGTGAAAGAGGAAAGCCTCTGCGTCATTGTGTGTTGTTTGGATGTATGCTAGTAACGCCCCCTTTTGCAGGTTACCTGTACTTGTCGTATGGGCCGAGGCAGACGCAGTACGATTATGTCAGAAGAAGAGCGGTTGGCACTCTGAAAAACAACGACTGGATGGACTGCGATTAAATCTGAACGTATTAGCGTACGTCTACACCAGAGCTGGCCCTACCCAACGTGGCGCCCTTGGAGAGATTTTATTTGTATATGTTTTATAATGTAGCTTGAAAAGAAATTGAATGGCATTGTTTTTACCGTTGTCTTTCAGATATCATGTCACCCGGCTTACATCCCAAATAAATACAAAAAAATCTGAAAAAAACATGAATACCCTTCCCACAAAAGAAAAATCCTGTAAACAAGTGAAAAATACTAATCGGAATAATAACAATAATTCAATATATAAACTACATTTACACTACGCAATAACTATATACAAAAACAAAATAAAATAACTATACAAAAGCTATGTAAAATACCTATGTACAACTACAGTAATCCCTTGTTTATCGTGGTCAGTTGGCTCCAGAACCCAACCGTGATAAGTGAATTTCCGCAAAGTAGGATTCTTTTTTTATAGATTGAATTTTTTTATAGTTAGAGCATAGGAAAGCTGTTTACAGCCTTCTAAATACGGTTTTTAACATTATTAGACCCCTCTAGACATGAAATAAGACCCCTAAGGTCACCTTTACACTCATATTACCCAACATGGTAGACATAATGAGAGAAAATAAGACATAATGTAGGATACTACATATCATCACAACACATTCTGTACATACCCCTGGCCTACGGTTTGTTTCATTTGATATGCTTACGACACGCTCATATAGTAATAATACAAACATACTTGTACATTATAATTACACACGCACGCACACAGTTCTGACACACAACCACTAACGTGACGATGATACTACGTTGGACACCTGTACACAGGCCTTTGTCTTTGAATGCCTTACATTTGTTTTGTACTTCATTTAGCCTTTTTCATGCTTGAAAATACTTAATTTAGACCAAACATACATACAATTTGCTTAAACATGCATATCTCTTGCTAGTAATAAGCTGAAGTCAACCACAAAACAGCACTGATTTTTTAACACACACCTTCCAAAAAGTTCAACTTTTGTCTGGTCAGACCACAGAGTATATTCCCAAAGGTCTTGGAGATCATCAACGTGTTTTCTGGCAAAATTGATACGAGCCTTGATGTTTTTTTTGTTCAGCAGTGGTTTTGGTCTTGGAACTCTTCCATGCAGGCTGTTTTTGTCCAGTGTCTTTCTTATGGTGGAGTCATAAACACTGACCTTAACTGAGGCAAGTGAGGCCTGCACTGCTTTGGATGCAGTTGTGGGGTCTTTTGTGACCTCTTTGTGGATAATGACTCTCGCTGTGGTTCTCTGGAGTCCCAAAGCTTTAGAAATGGCTTCATAACCTTTTCCAAACTGATAGATGTCAATTAATTTCAGTTAAGTTATGTTGTAACAGGGGGGGAATCCCTTTTTCACACAGGACCATGTAGGTTTGGATTTTTGTTTCTCCACTAATAACATTTTCATTTAAAGACTGCATTTTGTGTTCATTTGTGTTGTCATTGACTAATATTTAAATTTGTTTGATAATCTCAAACATGTAAGTGTGACAAACATGCAAAATAATTAGAAATCGGAAAGTGAAAACACGTTTTCAAACCACTGTATATTGAACGTGAATTGTGAAGATCATGGCGCCGTTAGCAGCCGCCTATAATAATGCCTCATGGGCAGTTACACCGTAGTTACTGTTGACACCATCTCTCATCCAGTAGGTCCCAGGGGATTTTCTGTAAACGGCTTCATAAGCATGTGTAATCTTACAGTAGTTATTAGAATGACGTATAAAGCAGTGTAATGTCAGCGTCATCTGTAATAAAACCTTGCAAGTCAATGAAAACGACCTGTAGATCGTCAATGATTCTTTCACCAATAATAAAGACTTCCGTGACAATGTGTGTTTCACTCCAATCTTAACTCATCATTGCCAGATGGCAAAAATCTAACACTAGAATCCAATTTTTGACTTAGATTATTTTAGTGCACAGTTTCAGTGGCAGCAAGCATGCCCGGGGCGTCAAAAAGATTCATATTTGCGCATCAGTTCAGGACATGTGTGATGGATAGACAAACCTCTGCGGTCGTGACACCGGCGCCCCTGTACTGCTCGCATGAAGTGGATAAAACCAGAACGAGTCGTGAGGGGTTGAGTTCACTGCTGGACCTCAGCACTCAGGTTAGTTCGTGGGTAAAAACTACATCACAAATTGCTTTAAAAATAAAACAGATTTCATGTTTAATATTTTATAACATTGAATATATCACGGCGTTTACGCTCGCATGCATTTTGTCTCTGCATTGTCCCACAATTTGTTGTGACAAGACATGTCAGTTATGTAATTATGGCACGCCTGAAAAGCATGAAGACTAGTTGGCGTTCTCTTTAGGCATGAATGACTCACGTGGCACGCAATTTGGGACCACAAATGGTGAGCTTTGGCACAAAATGTACACCTTGTCAAGTATTGTTTAAAGTCTAGTGCACAACAATAGTTCTTGTGAAGCCCAATGCTCCCGCATGGGTATGCATTGTCGCCACCACTCCCCGCATCCATGAAGCAGTCATGGCATTATTTCTTCATTATTGTGGTGCTTTATACCCTTTTCTTACACTCCTCTGTTGCTGCCTTTGCAGATGCTGACACACCCTGAACTGGGCGGACCTACTGGACCCCGAAGCTGTCCCTCATTAGTCTACCCTTATAATCACCTCAGCTGCAGTTAGTTGGCACTGGACTATTTTCGATGGTAGCACGTTCAGGCAGTGTGTTTGTATATCGTCCGGCTCACATGGTAGTGCGTTTTTCTTCTTTATTATCTTTGTCTTTTTCCCACAGTGCTACCTTCAGTTTTTTGCACCATCACCCTTAGTTTTTTGGTTATTTTTCATTAAAGTACAGTATATAAAACTCCTTGAGCTGTCCTCGTCTCTGCATCCTGGGGTCCATCCACCTTTCTCTAAACCTTAGCGTGACATCATTAATTCCTCTATTCGCAAGGGACCTACAAGATAATCAACTCCAGAGAAGAAGCTCATGATGTCTATATTTTCTTGCAGCTGCAGATAGAAAAATGTGCAAAGAGCAGGAAGGAGGCAATAAACTAGAAAAAAAGAAGCAGCTGACAGTGTGGGAGAGGGAATTGCTGACTAGAAGACATCGCTGTGGACATTATGATCACTTATTAACAGAAAATTACACAGAAGATCAAAGATGCTACAGAAACTACTAATTTCCCCCCTGACTTGCTCCAAGAGGTGGTGGAAATGTTAACCCTTTCATGTGCATGAGACACGCTGAAAATCTATATGCAGGTATGTTTTATTGTAAGTGAAACCTCTCATATTAAAATGCCTATTTGACGTGACCCAGGCAGAACAAACGCCCCATATGTGAACAATTTACAATGACAGATGAACACACGACTCCTGGCCAACTAACAAAACGCGAGTCCAGACGCTCATTGAGTGATAGCGGGACGGCCAATCACACGTTAGCAAACAGCAATCACTTTATGGGCGTTCTAAAGGAAACAGCCGTTTTCCGCTTGGTCCTCGTGTCTCTCCATTTTTTTCTATAGGACAGTACAAAACTGTTTTTGGACGATAAAAACCGCAGAGGATCAAAACTGCCGTTTGAAAAAGTGCAGGTGCTTGGACGTACTGTAAAGCCCATCCCCGCTATGCAATACATTAGACAATACTGACCCATGCTGTAGAAAACAAGCACAATCAGACGGTGGGTCCTGTAAATTTAAATTACGGTGGAACCTTTGTCAGCCAGAAGGTCCGACTCTTAACCAAATCAAATTTTCTCATAAGAAACAATGTAAATCCAATTAATCAGTTGCCGAAAGCCAAAAATGTAAACACAAAACACATTTTTGTAGTTTTACAATTCTAGTTTTATATACCAATGATGAATGAAAGGGATAAATGAACATTTAAGGTTACTTTTATCTTCATTGAACACCTGTTTCTTGACGTGGCTGAAAACAGGAAGATGGTGGTGGTCGTTGATCTCGCTGCCACATTGTGTCTTTGAATAGTCACGTGTTCAATCAAGGTAAAAGTAACCTAAAATGTTCATTTATCCCTTTCAAGCATCATTTATTTGCACTTAGAATTGTTTTATGCATGTAAAACTACAACTGTAAAACTATAAAAACGTGTTTCGTGTTCACATTTTTGAGAGTTATAGACGGGGACGTTCAAAAACGTTGATGACATGTTCTTTAGCAGTCCACACTGGACGCTAGGTGTCAGTAATGTTACTGTCATGTTCAGTGAGACACACGATCACCAGACTTCATTGCCGGAACAACAGGCTTTTATTGCAGGTTTGAATTATCTCACAACAGGCACAATTATCCCTAAAAAAAACACGGCTACTGTTGCGGCCATCGCCTGCGGCAAGCTAAAATTCAACTCACTTCCTGTCCGTGACATTGGAACACATTTACAGCAACACACACGAGTACGAGTCTCATTTGGCTTATTTTTTGTTATTATGTCTACTATATTGGGTAACACCAGGTGACTGTAGGGGTGTTATTACGTGTATAGAGGGCTCTAGAATGTTTTTAAAAAAGCATTTGCAAGGTCATAAATAGACTTTCTATAATCTACAAAATATTTCACTGTACAAAACATTTTCTATATGTTCACCATCCCTCAGAATTCTGTTAGTGTTTCATATGAATGTAAAGTTTAGCTGTGAAATAATTCCTGAAGTGAAGCTTTTCAAACGGAATGAAGAACTGAAGTTGGAGGTTTAAGCCTGAAAGTCAATAGAGGTGAAGTTCTGCGGTTTGACAGTGAAGTTGTAATGTCCAATGCGATTCCTTTGATAGTAGAACAGGCAGGCGAAACCAAGGATTAAGAAGAGCACCAGAGCAACTCCAAGGCAGGATAGTCCAATGAGATGGATTTGATCATTTATATCCTCCAGAGGCACTGGTCAGAGAATTAGAAATTCAATTAATTAAAAAAAACAAGACATCATATCAGTGGTCAGTTGCAACATACAGTGGAACCTTGGTTAGCGTCATTAATTCGTTCCAGAAGGTTCCACTCTGACCAATTAATCCGTACAGTAAAACCAAAAATGTTCCAGTAGTTTGACATGCAGATAACAATTCAAAATGCATATCAATACATATAAATAACGAATGAAAAGGATAATTGAGCATTTCATGTTACTTGAAGATGTAATTTTTGATGTGACCGTTCCCAAAGACAGGATGTGATCAACACAGACACCACCTGTGTATTTTGCCATGAGTTGCTCCTTAAATTTCTCACCTCAGTAGCCCAAAATGAAACCACAGAAAGTTGCAAGTGCTGGCATTTTGATGAAAAAGGTGAGAAACACAACTGAATTCCAGAAATAATTCAAGAAAAAGGTGGTGCTCTCGCTGCCACATCTTGTCTTTGGGAACAGTCACGTCAAGATTTAATGTAAAAGTAACCTTAACAGTTCATATATCCCCTTAAAAACGTGTTTTTTTTTAACATGTTTGAGAGTCAACGGCTGATGACTAGGCATAGCTGACCTCCAGTTAGCTAGCTAATAGGATACTAACAAGGAAAGATGCTTTGCAATTAAAAACAACATTAACACAGTTGGACTTGCGCAATGTAGTAATAACATGTGAAGACGTGCACCATATTGTACGCTAATCAGAGAATGCATGCAAAATTGTGGCGGAAATAAAAAATCGTATGCAAAATGTGTGTTTTGAAGTTCGATTTATTAACATACAGTTTATAAAACTTTGCCAAAATATGGCGAATTAAAATTCAGTATAGAAAATTGCACAAAAATTCAGCGCAAATAAATCTGTTGCTTCAAAACTCAGAGACACTTCAGGTAACTTAACAATGACGCAATCGATCGTGTCTCAGAGCCGGCCAATGAGGTATGAGGTTTGTAGTCATGTGACCCAAATCTGACAAACCCGGAAGAGTATGTGTGTTTTGAAACAATGACTTTTAAACAATGAGTTTAGAGTATTTGCGCTACATTTCTTTAAATGCATTTTCATGCACGGTGGCCTAGTGGTTATCATGTTGGCCACAGAGTCAGCAGATCGGGAAGATCTGGGTTTGAATCTCCGTTGGGCATCTCTGTGTGGAGTTTGCATGTGCTCCCCGTGCGTGCGTCGGTTTACGCCGGTTTCCTCCCACATTCCAAAAACATGCATGTTAGGTTAATTGGCGGCTCGAAAATTGCCCGTAGGTATGAATGTGCGTGTGAATGGTTGTTTGTCCAGGGTGTACCCCGCCTCTTGCCTGACGTCAGCTGGGATCGCATACCCGCGACCATAGTGAGGATAAGCGGCATATAAAATGGATAGATGATGATGAAACATACACATTTGCTTATTAATTTTTAGTCATACAATCCACACTTTGACATTTAAAACATCAGTACAAATAAAGCCTATGCTTCAGAAACTCACAGAACCACTTCCGGTAAATTAAGACTGAAGCATATCGATTGTGCCTCACAGCCAGCCAATCAGGTATGAAGTGCGTCGTCACATGACACGGGTCTTACAAAAACCGGCTATCTGTGTTTTTTGAAACATCAAGTTTAGCGCTGTAGTGACGTGTGCCGTTAAGAGATGTTTCCAAAGATTAAGGCTGAAGGCTGTGCTTGTGACTTGCAATTCTCTACTAAAACGCTAGCGGGCAGTGTTTACCTGAGGGTGAGCAACCACAACTTTTGTTGACAAGCTATATAGCTGGCTGTGTAGTAGTAGTGTACAATGGCAACTGAAGCAACATCCAGGTCGTTGTTATAGATATCAGTGCAGAAGATAAAGTTGATCACCCCAACTCAACATGAAATCCTGCACTCACCCTCCTCAGACTTGAGCAAAGGCCCGCTAGAACCAAACGCTCTTCCTATGGTGTTTGAAGACCAAGCTGTTCTTTGCACACAGTCCTGAAACAACAGCGCAAGTGAAATGAGGTCTCAAACGACAAAAAAAGGCAAACTATAAATGCAAAACACTCACGGGAACGCAGGTGTCAGATCCTATCTGCATGCAAATTTGAACTTGGCAGTGCAGATATATCAAATTGACACTGACGAAGGAGAATATCCTCACAGACACGCGAGATGTACTGGAGTTCCCGTTCATCAACACGTCGGTGTACGTGTTGAGGGCACATCTGTAGAATACATGCATCTGATTAAACTATCCCATGTGGTCACTTTGCCTGTGCTATAATTAGGGATGTCCGATAATATCGGCCCACCGTTATTGCATAAAAATGCGATATCGGTAGACATCGGTATCATATTTTTTTCCCAATAATGAAAACGGATATTAAGAAGATTGACATTTTAATGTTCACATGGCCAGTATGATACCACAGTTTGTTCACATACGGTGCAAGCCCAGCTCCTTTACGCTTTCCGCAAGCTCTTGTTCCTGGCTGCTCTGACTGTCCTGAAGTCAGCTAGCTCCTCACGTCAGCCTCTGGGACGCAAGCGCTTAGCCATTCAGTGAAGCACAAATGTGAAGGTCTTGACGTTCTTGCCAGCTCGTCGATCTTGCTCAGTAGCAACTTCATGTTTCCCATGATAATAGAAGGTACCAAAGGCTTGAATCTCCACTTCTTTGCTAGCTGCTTGACTTTCATCTTAGCCCCGGCGTGGCCGCCTCGATATCAGTGGGTAGACAAGGAATCGCACCGATGCCAGACGTCGCTCTCATTGCACAAAAAAATGTGCTTGAATAAACAAACAGGGCTGCTTGAAAGGCAGCCACTCGTGGCGGCGGTGTTACTTGCATGACGTGCATACATACATAGATAGATACATAGGTAGATGGATAGATGGGAGATAAGAAAATAGAATAAGAACACATGAATATGGAACAGATCACATCAAATTTGTAGTGCACTATACATAATAGATAATAAAACATAATAATAATTATACATAATAACATAATAAGTCCAGTCCAGTCCTTCCACGACAGGAGATACAGTATGGGATGTTACACATATCGGTATCGGTTGATATCGGAATCGGAAATTGAGAGTTGGACAATATCTGCATATCGGTTATCGGCTAATTAAAAACATAATTTTGGTCCGTAAACATGAGCGCTCTGGCAGAAAAACACGCGCGGTGCGCAGCGCAAGAATCCAGTGTGGGCCTCGTGTTTGCCTGAGGAAGGATAACATCACTTCTTAGTTAACTTTTTACACTTCTTTATGTCTCCCAAGCGGCAGTGCGCCAAAGAAAAGGAAAGCCATCACCATTGAAGTGAAAATGAACATTCCTAAAAAGCTCAGAGGAGACACGGCCAGCCAATGTTGGCCCCTCTTTTGGTCCCAACCACTCTGCTAGAGGGGTCATGGGGTCCGTGCACTGTTACAAGTAGAAGAGGAGGTAAATATCCCAGAAATGTTCCCTTATTTTTGGTAAGACATTACTTGAAATGGTACGTGAGTGGTTAATGCCCAACATTCATTCATACACATTTCCACCTATCTTACCTGTTGTCTAGGAAGAAGTAGCGTTCATTGTCAGCCGGATTTGGAGTGGGGGTGGCCCAGCACGAGGAGATGACCACTTTGATCTGGTCTGCTGATGTATTCATGCTGACCTGCACCACCACAGCCTCCTCTGGTGATAAAGTGTAGTTGTAGGGTAAAGGCACAGTACCATTCAACAGCTGCACCGTCACCTGGAACAACCCGGAGCCTGTGATCACATCTTTGATCAGGTTGTACCTGGAATAGCAATGACAAATGAGACATCAAACAACTGCCCTGCAATACAAAAATAGGGTAACACTTTTCTGTATAATAAGATACACAAAATAGTAGTGAATGAGGAAAGAACCTACCTAACCCTAACCACTACTCATTAGTTACCAATTAGTTATTCATTAGTTCCTCAGTAACTAGTCTAAATTGATGTGCCTTAGTCATTAGTTCCCCGTTAGGTCTTCCGTAAGAACTGCATTTTTGTGTACCTTCTTGTAAAGTGTGACCCAAAAATAGTATTACAATATTGGTGTACAGGTTGACCATATTTTGATTACCAAAGCCAGAACCCTCGTCCTGGCAATTACATACTCAAATGATACTTGAAGTTTGAAGACTGATTTGACAATTTCAATACATTTCATGTATGCCCCCTCTGTATGCAGTTTTTTGTTATATTACAAAACTACAATCATAACCAAAGGCACAAATTCCAAAAGGGAGAACTTTCAAAAACCAGCACAAAAATCATTCCAAAAACAGAATGACACATCCTGAAGTCAAATGTTGACAAGGGAAAATGTGTCCTCAAAAGTCGAAAGAACTTGAATGGGCGTTGTGCATGATGACCCCAACTTTACAAGACTTCAACTCCGTTGCATGTTTTGCTTTTTCTTTGGCTTTTTGCAGCTTTTTGGCAACACTAATTCAAAACAAAGTCTACACTCTCGGCAGGGTCTTTGAAGGTGCATGGGAGTTTGCCCAACCAGTCCACGTGTTTCGTGGACTCGGAGAAGGCATTCAACTGTGTTCCTTGAGGAATCCTGTGGGGAGTACTGCGGGAGTATGGGGTACCAGGTCACCTAATTCAGGAGGTTCGCTCCCTGTATGAGTGATGTCAGAGCTTGATCCACTGGCTGGCTGGGATGAGAATGAGCACCTCCCTGGGGAGATGTTCAGGGCACATCCGACCTGCAGCTCGGGATCTGCCGGGAGGAGCTGGATGACGTAGCCAAGCAGAAGGAAGTCTGGGCTTCCCTGCTTAGGCTGCTGCCCCCCCGACCCGATCTCAAATAAGCAGTAGAAGATGGATGGATGGATGGACAAAACCTTTATAGCTTTGCTATGCACATCTTACAGGGAGTATTAGTAGTACAACTCGTTTGCAACAATGCAGAGTAATCATAAAAGTGAGGAAAGCATACCCCATGGAGCCAAAGTCAGGGGACATGAGCATGCTCCTCATGTACGTGCATATAATGGGAACCTCCAGGTGCAATGTGGGTGCCTCCAGTGTTCCGTTGGGTGTATTGTATGGCTCCATGGTGTTGAACAGGGTTACAGAGGCCATGTAGTAGGTGTCATTCTAAAATACAATAATAGCAGTCAGTCACTGTCATTACGTCAACCTCTTTAGCTCAGAGACAAAGCTACAGGCTGAAAACATGTCAGATAACTCACTTGGACAAAATTTGTGACACACATCATGTCATTCCACTCCACAGTCAGCTGAGCATGGCTGACATTGCCCCCGGTGTTCCTGCATTCCTGCTGGCCCAGGTACAGAGTGCTCTCCCTGATGTTGTTGTTAACTAGAAAGTCTCTAGCGACTGTCACTGTGATGCCAGTGACTTTGCAGTCCACTGAAATATCATCCAGCACTGAACTCATTATAGCATTGGTGGCTGGGTGTTCGGCAATGGCAGTTGTAGTGGTTGGCATTGAATGAGAGGTTGTTGCTGGTGCAGTAGTGGTTGTTGTTGGTAGACTGGTGGTAGTTGATTCAATGGTTGTGGGAGTTGATGCAGTAGTGCTCCTTGTTGGCGCACTGGTGGTAGTTGGTTCACTGGCTGTGGCCGTTAGTGCAATAGAATTAGATGTTGGTGTAGCGGATGTGGAAGCAATCATGGCCGATGCATTGGAGAGGGTTGTTGCTACATAAGTTGTTAGTGCAGGAGTTGTGGTCACTGAGGCAATAGAAGTGGTTGTTGGTGAAGCGGATGCGGGTGCCATTGCAGTTGTTGATTCAGTGGTGGTGATTGTCAATGCATTCATTGCTGGTGCACAAGTAGTAGTTGCCGGTGCTATGGTGGTTGTTATTGTTGGTGTATTAGTGGTATTAGTTGGTGCATTATTGGTGGCTGAGATTGCAGGGGAGGTTGCCGGTAGGATATTGACGGCAATTGCAGGAGCGTTGATTGCTGTGGTTGACTCTACAGTTGTGTCAATAGCTGGTGCTGGATCAGTTGAGGTAGTTATTTGAGATGATGTGCTAACTAGTACTAATGTGGAAGTCAATGGTAATGACGTTGTCTCCAAGGAAGCTGTACAAGACACAATGCAGTAGTTAAAAAAAGCAAAATACTTTAGATAGAACGTAATCAATCCTCTGTCAAATTCAGGTACATCTGTAGAAAAGATAATGAAAACATCATGAAAAAAAAATTCTAATGAAAATCAAATGCAACCATCAGTAAGAAACTATCCAAAAGCATATAACTATATCTGTTGGTAATCAACTAAAGAGTGACTTCATCAGAAGAAATACAGTGAATCTAATTGAAAGTGCGTGGGGGTCTAGCTCTAGCGCACAATGAGACACTACCTTGACAGGCTCTCCCAGGTCTTTGTGGATTTGTGTCCATAAATCCATCTAGACAAGTACATGAGTAGGAGCCCCAGGTGTTTGTACATGTAGCCCACTGGGAACAGTCATTTATTCCAGGAACACATTCATCAAAATCTACAAAAACAAGCAAACAAAAGTACAAAGTATTTTAATCAGGATTTACAGTACACATTTTGGTGTATGTTCTCTTATGCAGACAAATGCCAACCAAAAGGTGCTTTGGTTAGGTCTCTAGCTTGCTTGCTAGTGGCCGTCTCGACTACCTGCAGGGTAAGAGTTGTGCACTGCAGGGTAACCAATGAATAATAGGAATGTAATGGTGACTATGGTGTTCTTTTATTTGGTTCCTCTCACTGTCTACGCTTTTTGTTTCTGTTGCAAATAGTCTTACTTCCAGTGAGGCGCGGTACTGGGAGGCGCACTTGTAATGACTCGGCAATTAGTGGGACTCTTAAACACTGCAGCAACACCACAGGAGGATGCAGGATCATTACTTTCCAGTTCTACACCAAGACCTGGTCGAAGTCTGACGCCAAGACCGAGTCAGAATCCTACGCCAAGACCTAGTTGAAATCCTATGCCAAGACCTAGTTGAAGCCCTATACCAAGACCGAGTCAATGTCTTAGCCCAAGACCCAGTTGAAGTTCCAAGTTCCACACCAAGACCTAGTCGAAGTCTGACGCTAAGCGCTAATCAAAATCCTACGCCAAGACATAGTTGAAGCCCTACGCCAAGACCGAGTCAAAGTCTTAGCCCAAGACCCAGTTGAAGTTCTGCGCCTAGACCTTGTTGAAGTTCTACGCCAAGACCTAGTCAAAATCCTACACCAAGTTCTACGCCAAGACCTAGTCGACCTAGACAGCTGTGTGTTCGCTCAGGCTTGCAGTTTTCCTGTTCCAGTGCTACGTATCAGTTGTCAGTATTGTACTTGTTTTTTAATTACCCGGTTTCCTAAAGTGCCTCATGGTCCTGTCCCGGCAATCCTTTTGTTCTCCTTCTGTGGGTTTGCCATTTATTGTTGCTATTAGTGCCATCTATGGTTTTCACAGGGCTCTTTTTGCTTTTTTTTAACTTTTGTTAGTATACCCACCTTTTTGTTTTGTACTTTGTATCTGGTGATTTTTTTGGTCGCCCTACATAGACTTAAATTAAAAGACTCTTTCTTGCCATATACACTGTCTCTGACTCTGCATCCTGGGATCCAGCCTACACAAAATGTAAAAGTCGTGGTCAGAATTATCGCTGGTTGGTAGGGAATCGAATGCGCGGGCTGCAAACAAACCCCACTGTAGCCTTGTCAGGAAATGTTAATGTCCTGATGTGGACAGTCATTAATATTATTTTTGGACCGATAAAATATATCTAACATACCATTAATGCTTGTGTTGTTTTCATCCACAGTGTATAGGGAGCTGTTCATCAGGGCATAGAGCAGAGCTGTTGATGTAGTCGTGATGTCCTGGCTTGGACTGGGGCTGAAGATCATGGTAAAGTTGACCACCACGCTACCTGGAGAAAAGCTTCTAATCTCGATTCTCACTTCACTTGAATTCACCATGGCCTTCAGCTCAGGGCTGAGTGAGCGGTAAATCTGCAAGGGTGAAAATGTCGACTGTTACGGTGTTATCTTAGCATTTAAAGAAAACTTCCTCATCCACACCTCTTCTTTAAGGCTTGCAGTGAGGTTTTTGTAGGCCCGGCTGCTGGCGTTTTGCAGGTCAGGAGTGAACGCGATGTTGGTAATTCGAGCAGTGGCGTCAAGAGTTTGAGCTTCTACAGATGAAAAGAAATACAAGTAAATAATAGTTTACATTTCTTTTTAGAAAAGTGCAATGATGATCATTTGATTTTCTAGGAAATTAAAGTTCCTAAAGTGCAGCATCAATAGTTCCTTCTTGTAGCCCTGCTTCCAATCGCTACTGGACCATGCCGGCGTACTGCTTTTGTCTCATCCACTTGTCTTTGTCCTTTTCCGTATTTCCCAAACAGGAGACTTTAACGAGAGTTTTCAAGATAGCTAGCCAGATGCAAGGCTGCACTGTATTTGTCTATGGAGTAGATGCATGACTGTATCGTGAGGCAGTTATACTACCTGTCCCTCACTGAATGTGTTCCGTGTGGGAACTCTGTACGGTACAAATGCGTACACACTGAGTGTACCGTACCGAAAATACAATAAACTAAATAGTTAACTTTTGTTTTGTGATAACTGCTTACCAGTTTTTAGTGCAATATAAAGGACATCTCCTTGGCTTTCGTTTGAGTGGATCTTAACAGTGACGTTGTAGTAGACCCCAGGCTGCAGTTCCTTTATTTCCATCATGGTCTGCTCAGTCGTCCACGTGTCAATAATGTCTGACCCTTCACTGAGAACCACCAGGTAAGTCTGCTGTGTCGGGGTTAGGCTGGACCAATATACACAAAAAGAGGTCCCAGTGATGTTGGCAGACTGTAAGTTGATGATGCCAGGAAGGGCTGCAAAGGAGGAGGAAAGGAAGGATGCGTTATACTCCTGTTGCATTAGCACTGGCGGGTCCAAAACATATCTTACTGACAAATAGAGGTTGTTGGCAGAGGCGGCTCCTTAGTTGAAGTGGTTGGAGCAAAAGTTGTAGAAGGGACAGTGTGTGTGTTCCTCGGAGCGATGAAACTACGCACGGTGCTGTTGACTGTGGTCTGAAGTAAAGTTGAGTTCGCAGAAAAAGGGCAACACGCTGGGGCCTCAGTGGTGGATGACACGGTGATGTCATTTGGTGCTACAGGACAGATGTAAATATTGAAAATGTGAGTTTCTGATGCATGACTATAAATGTCAATTTTGCATATTTAAGCCATAAATGGCAGACAGATGCAGTTAGCAGGATTATAAAAAATTCCAAGAAGCTTTGCAGAGGGGAGGTACATGCCACTGATGTGCAATACCACTTTGATTTGTGCTTAGAAACTTTGACAACTATGCCAACATTGAAGGACTTGAAGGAAGCTGAGAGATTTGTCTGAAGGTGTGCGCCGCGTCGGGCAGCGTGAGCCTCATCCACCAGCCAGCGTCATCTGCCTGATTTTGATGCACATCAAACATCCTAACCTGCGCAATGAGTTCCAGGGTTGCTGGGGTCAACATCAATATAGCCTGTGCGGCAGGCGCACTGGTAGGACCCTGCTGTGTTGTTACATTGCGCCCGAGGAGAGCACTGATGAAGAGCAGGATGTGCACACTCATTCAAATCTACAATGACAAACACGAAGAGGTTAAGCTGGAATTAAAATTGCACGTGCATCCTGTTGGAATGAGCTTGCGTCGTGTTGCTGATTATTCTTTGAATGCCATCTTGTTGCAGACCACTAATTTCTTGAAAAATACTCACAATAAAATAAGACAGGTCATCCAAATGATTCTATAATTAGTAAATGTGTCTTCATGCACAATCAGTATGAATGAGTTGTGAGTAATATATAAGGGGAGGGGGGCGTATGTGTGACTAACTCAGATGTTATTTTCCACCATAGCAGGGACCATCCCAAAAAATAGATGTGGCGAGAGAAGGAAGCTGTGGTGCGACTGAGTCATATTTTCCTGAATGCTATGTTCTCTGCACAAATCACACGTTCAAACCTACACAACAGCTAAGTCATGAGCTGCCTCGCCGCTGCTTGTCCTCCTCACCTTCCACGGTCACATCCGACACCTCCTGTATGTGTTTGAGGAGGACGTGGAGCTTGGCTGTGACGTTGTGCAGTGAAAGATCAATGCAGTCTATCAGCATTGAGGTGGCAGTTCTATATGGATGCACAGGCCATGAGGAGAGGTAATAGACTGGCAGATCAGACTGCAGCGCTCCAGTTACCTGTTCGGGAATGAAGAAAGTGCATGTTAATGCAAAACTACACAACGATATTCTAATAGTGGTAGCAGGTGTGCGGTACCATTGCTTGGACTAATCTTGTGTGGTTGACAAGAGCTCCATCTTTGGATTTCAGTTTCTGGTAATCTGTCTTCACGGTCACTGTTGCATTGAAACGGCATCCACCATTCTCCACGTAATTAGCTGAACCTGAGGACAATTATATATTTTTCAAGTTTGAGTCCATACACTGACATAAAACACACACGGCTAACAAAAGTTCAAATGGGAATATATATATGTATACTATATATATATATATATATACACAGTATATAGAGTGGTGTGAAACAGTGTTCACCCCCTTCCTGATTTCTTTTTTTTTTTGTTCATCCAAGAGGTCATAAAAGAGCCCACAACAACATCCAAAGAACTGCGGGCCTCACTTGCCTCATTTAAGGTCAGTGTTCATGACTCCACCATAAGAAAGACACTGGGCAAAAATGGCCTGCATGGCAGAGTTCCAAGACCAAAACCACTGCTGAACAAAAAGAACATCAAAGCTCGTATCAATGTTGCCAGAAAATAACTTGATGATCCCAAACACCTTTGGGAAAATATTCTGTGATCTGACGAGACAAAAGTTGAACATTTTGGAAGGAGTGTGTCCCATTACATCTGGCGTAAAAGTAACACCGCATTTCAGAAAAAGAACATCCTACCAACAGTAAAATATGGCGGTGGCAGTGTGATGGTCTGAGGCTGTTTTGCTGCTTCAGGACCTGGAAGACTTGCTGTGATAAATGGAAGCATGGATTCTGCTGAAGGAGAATGTCCGGGCATCTGTTGGTGACCTCAAGCTGAAAGCAACTTGGGTTATGCAGCAGGACAATGATCCAAAACACACCAGCAAGTCCACCTCTGAATGGCTGAAGAAAAACTAAATGAAGACTTTGGAGTGGCCTAGTCAAGGTCCTGACCAGAATCCTATTGAGATGCTGTGGCATGACCGTAAAAAGGCGCTTCATGCTGGAAAACCTCCAATGTGGCTGAATGACAACAATTCTGCTAAATTCCTCCACAGCGCTGTAAGAGACTCACTGTAAGTTATCGCAAACGCTTGATTGCAGTTGTTCCTGCTAAGGGTGGCCCAACCAGTTATTAGGTTTTCCAGACAGGGACACATAGATTTGGATTTTGTTTCTCCTTTATCAATAAAAAGTTTCCTTTAAAAACTGCATTTTGTGTTGTCACTGACTTTAAATGTGTTTGATGATCTGAAACATTGAAGTGTGACAAACATGCAAAAAAATAAGAAATCAGGAAGGGAGAAACCACTTTTTCACACCACTGTGTGTATATCCTACAAATTAGCGCTAAATGATATTGTTTACAACTTGACAGCCCTACTTTTACATTTTCCACTAAAAGCAGGGGTCTACCGTAGCTACATCTCTTATGTTGCAGATATTACAATATATTTTAGCACTTTTTTGTTTTATGTATACAATAAAAGAAAGAAAAAAAACAAATACAGCATACTAACTTGCAGCGCCACTGCAGAGAAAGCGACCTGATTTCTCGCAGCATTTTTCCCAGCCTGGACAGTCTATGTCCCAGTCACAGTCATCGCCACTGGAATAAGATCCATTTGCTGCTGGGCAAGATCCAGGTTTAATTGTGAACTCCTCGCTCCGGTTTAAAGCTACAGTCAAAGAAAATAACATGTTACAAGTCACATACTTAGTAGCAACATGGAGATACTAAAAGGTCATTGTACATCAATTTGTACAATGTTCCCATCCTGAGGTGCTGTGATGTGTTGCACACGTACACAGGGCACAGTAGCTTCCAACTTGTACGTAACCATCGCAGCATCTGGTCACCGGCACTGTCACCATGCTGTATTCAGTTTGGTGAACTATTCTGTAAAGTGTCACTGGACATGTCATCCAAGAAAGCCAGCCTCCACAAGGCTTTGTCACAGTATAAGGAACCTTTCGCACGACCAGGGAACTCACAGTGCGGGTCTGATTGTACATACATAGATGGTAGCCAGATGGAGAGAGGATTTCTCCTTGAATGAAATACACAGTGTTAAGTCTCCTTTGGAGGATACCATTAGTGACAGCACAAATTATCCCTAGACATTTCTAGGTATAATATCAATTCTATGTTGAGCCATACCTGTTTGTCCGGTGCAAAGAGCCGGCAGGGCCCATAGCATTGCAGCGACGAGCATCCAAGGCATTTTGTCAGCTTTTAAGTCATTTATTTAACGGCGACATCGTAGGTGCATGTTTCTCATTAGGATTATGCCAACTCACCGTTAGGTGTACTCAAATCCTTAGGGGGTTTCTTAGCGCCCACCCCTCCCTTACCTCTCACTCAAGTATCACAAAAACACAACAGCCAGCAGGTTTTGAGTATATTGGAGTTTTATTAATCAGTGTAGTCGATTGATTTGTGCAAGAAAGGTACACTATATTTGCATATCTCATGGTACCTGTGTATTGTGCTCAAGCTTTTTTTTAGAGCTTTTTCTTATTCTAATAATAGCCGGGTCTTATTTTTATTTTTTTTTTTAGAATTGCAAAGTCTCTGCTTACAATTTTGGTAATGTTAGACAAGTAAGCATGTGTTAACACCCCGGGAGACAGTGTTGGGGAGAAACAAGTGTCCCCAAAGATGTGGTTTCCACGCAGGTAACCATGGCTACTTGCTCGACTACTGACACTAACAGCTTGCGTTCACCTTTAATGTCATGTGACATGTGACAAAACCTCCATGTGACTTTCCCATATACAGTTCAGTACATGTCATTCTAGCAAGACTTAAAATTAAACCCATAAAAACATCAGTGTCACAAATCCAATTCAAAAGGTTCATGGGCACTGTATTCTGAATCAGCATAATGATGAAACATAACAACGTTCTCTAAGATGTGCCTGATTAAACTTACTACTCTCATTAGGGCGATTTGACTTGCTGCAGCTGAAATCCGTAGTGTGTGTGGGAGGTGTGGGGATTCGAGATGGGGAAAAATTAGGTTACGGAGACGTCTTCATCAAATCAGAAGTCGACTGAAGTACAGTTTTATTATATGCAGCAAGTCATACATGAGAAAAATGAAGACTGTAAGCATTAGTCGTGGTGCAATCAGTGCAGCACCTTATTGCGTCACATGACGGTTGCCAAGTAATGCTGCTGACGGGAACAGGCCTGCAAGCGATGATAAACAAGTAACCATGTCCCCACTGATGTTATGACACAAGCCTACTGACATGTTTTTGTGACTATTAAAAAACTAAAAACTAACTTGAAACTAAGGGTGCACAATAATTATTGGACCAATAATTGATATGAGGGAATTTTGACATCGTACCAATAAATCCGATAACTTTAAAAATGCCGCAGAAAACACTCCAGTGAGGCACGATTACTCATACTGTGCGGGGGTTGAGCAAATCAAGCGCTCCAGTTTTCTGCTGCCTGTGACGTTAACGGCCTTTCGTAACCTCCCCTGAGCTCACTTGTAAACAAACGTTCACGTTTCAGACATCTTCTGTGGTAGTTGGACCAAATGCGCCTGGATGAGGGGAACAAACCCCATCGAGCACACAAAAAACCTTATCAGCCACCTGAAACACCACAGCACTACTCCGCCTGCATTGTTTGAAAAGTGCCAAAGGTTTGCCCGAGACCTCCGTGGCGTCACACCAGCTGCTCGGAGCAAGTGCCCGAATACAGCGGACCTTCCTGGGCCACGCCAGATGGCTCTTCCTGCTCTATACTCTGGTTCTCCTGATAGTAGTGATGTGGTAGTAGTAATGTCATGATATCTGATTACAACAAATCAATAGGTAAAGTGTGTCAAATCCAGATGTGCTTGAGTCCTTCTTACCTCCAGGTGTGCACAAACGCCAATTAAATCTAAATGTTAAAAAAGTAGATGTAAAAAAGGTATCTTTTATCGGTGTCATATCGGTCTTGAGAAGCAGAACATTATCGGTATCGGTTTGAAAAAAAAGATACAAGACACAAGACAACAACACGACAACTGGAAAAAAATCAGATTTGCTATTCTATAGTATTGTTTATTGTCTATTGTGCCATTACCCATCCATCTGTCTTCTAAGCCGCTTATCCTCACTAGTGCCATTATTTTTTCATTAAAAGGGGAAATTTAAATATGACGTGTTGACACAGAATAACTCCAAACCGCGGGACGCTGAAGGTACAGCCTGGGCAGTGACGTGCTGCCAGGGGTGCAGGTGAGGCTTTCCTGATCGGGAAGAAACCTAAGGGGAGGCCACCGTGAGCGTGGCTTCTCGGCTTATGCACAAGACCACTGCATCTTGAAGGGGTGTGGCGTGCATGAACTGGAAGGTGCTTGTCACTGCCGTCCTTCCACAGAGGAAAAGCCAACTGTTTTTTTTCTTCAATCAAATGCATTCAAAAGATTTTATGCTCTGCTGAATGAATACGTACCCCATGAACGTGATATAAACTGGTGGCTTCCCAGTGGGACAAAAACAAGCTCCTAACTAACCGTATTGCTTGTTTGTTTTAAAAACAAAATGGCACTGTGGTAAAAAGTCACGTTTGGAGTCCGAAGACCAGCAGCTAAGCGGATAACTCTAGCAAGCTAGCTTTAAACTTTGAAACTGTGAATGTGGAATACTAATCATTTAAGTAGTTTCCGGTTAGATTATACATATGCTATGTTTTATAGTAAGAGATAAATCATGTCGACTTGTAATTTACATGCTGAAAAAGTGTGCGCACCCCTGCCATACATGTACAACGTATGTAAATACTCATATTTATAGATATACTAAATATATACATGCACAACGTACATAAATACTCATATTATAAATATACTAAATATATTACACATTTATGTATTTATAAATATTTATATGTTTCTAGTAGGAGGTAGATCTTTGGGATTTTGACATTTTAAAAGTGTGAGCACCCCTGCAGAACTGTAATTGAAAATCATGGCGATACCACTTTAAATTAGCTCTAACGTCAGGTCCTCTCTTGGCCCCGCCTCGCACACCGTTTAGCCAATCCGAGCGCAGTGCACGTGACGAGCTTTCATTGCAATGACCTCATCCCTGGTGTGGGATGACGTCAAATTCAAGATGGATGGAATCACGACCAGTACGCAGAAATCCAAACAACACTGAATACAGTCCCTGTTGTTTGGATGAAAGAACTTAATCGCAAGGGTTGGGTAAGACGATAATTCTATTTTAAGTTGACTAAAAATGGACTAAAACATTGTTGGTAGAGTACCATCTAGGGGGAGCGTTTTTTCCCCCTTTTCCTCCCTGACGTAACTCAAAGGGGCAGTTGAGCTGTTGTAAAACCGGACCAGCTACAACCTGTTTAGCTCGGAGTTGCGCCTCGTCACACCGGGTTGTTCGCCGTCAACATTAAGACGCCAGCTCTGATAAAAACGGGTAGCGGACTTAATGTTTTGTAAGGTTTTCCTACCGACGGTGTATTCAATGGAGTCCAAAACGCGCCCAACTTTTCCCCTGGCGTCGCGCCATTCACCATTTAGCCTTTCGAGATCACAAACGTGCTGCCGCTGTCTTCAAGCATGGACGTGGTGTTTTGGTGCGATAACTTATGAATGTCGTGCGAGGCTGCGCCACGTCCCTTGAATGAGCTAATACCACAAAGCGTTACCGGACTTCCTCGTAGACGAACGACATGAGTGACGACTCATCAGTTGCTGTCTCGGGGGAGGTTAGCGGTTAGTTTTGCACGAATGAAAGGGGAACAAACTGTACCCTTGAAATGACGTGTCCAACTTGTCAACAACTTGTCTACTGCAGGAACTGCGTTCATCTCTTACATGAGAAGGAGTGCTCTTTCTCAGCCAAGTGAATGAATATATTAATTTGCGTAAACTTACATGCATGAAATGAAAGTCAACTCAAATCCAAGCAGTTGATAATATTAACACCAGTACGACGAATAGGGGTTGGGCATGGTTTAGACCAGGGGTGCTCACACTTTTTCAGCCTGCAACCTACTTTTAAAATGACCAAGTCCCAAAGATCTACCGCCTGCTATAATTAGAGATCATATTTATATTTTAGGGATGCTGCGATCAAGGTTTTATGTTGTTGATTCTGATACCGATCGGCCAATACCGACACTGATCACATGGATTTTTGTCTTTATTCGTGTGAAACGACTTTGTACCATCTGACGCAAACCTGAATTCAATCAGACCTCAAGATAACAAAATAAACTGAATAAAATGCAAAGATTATTAAATAGAAATCTGTCCTGCTTAACTTAAAATACAATAAATTCAGTGTCCAGGTTGCAGGGGTGTCCAACTCCCATCACTGTTATAGCTGTCAGCTATTTGTGTTTTATTTATGACAACTTTTAAATTGTACACAATTTTTCAAGCAGATCTCCATTCAAACAGTGTGGCCATCGTCTCTATGCTATTTTGTGCTCATTCGTCATTATATAAAGGCATGAAGTCTGAATTCAACAGAAAGCAAATATTCTTTTACCCTTTGGTGAGCTACTCAAAATCAGCTGGGGAGATATATTTTTCAAGCCACACAGAGTATTGTGTTCTATGGCTGTATAAACATGGAACCTACCAAAACAAGGATTAGACTCCCGTCTTTCATCAGGAAAAAAACAAAAGTTTGTTTCTACCTTTTTTCGTTCTTTAGTAATCAGCAATAGAACATAGGTGAGTTTTAGGAAAGTATCACTTCCCAGCCAAAGAAGGGAGAAAAGCAGCTTTTTGTGAAAAGATACAAGCATAACTTTCACTTTGATACAAATATTTTTTGCTTTTATGACAGCTCAAATATCTAAACAACTGCACCACAACATAAACAATCCCCCAAAAAAATCATTATTATTTAATTATAATTTTCACATTTGGAACTAAACTGAGTGTGTGCACACGTGCGTGTGCATGCGTTAAAATGTCTGTACAATGCGTAACCTTCTGCACGCTACACTACTCCATGCTCTCTCACTTCCACCTTGCTGTCGAGCATGTTAATACATGCAAAAGATCCATGCTGAGCTCTTATCAAATGCACTTCTGCCACCTTGTGGCCGTTTTTATGACTTAAACCGCTTGAAAAGTCACCTTTTTTATTGTGTGCGTGTGTCATCGCCTCTTGCCAAATAACGTAAAAAAACATATAAATACATCTTTGGGAGCGAGCATTTGGGTTAAAAAAAAGTATAAATATGTCTTTTGTATTGAATGAGTTCATTATGAAATAATAAACAGAGGTGTAGAAAGCACGCATTTCTGTAGTGGAGTTCTGGAAGCAAAGCCATCAAACCATGATTTTTTTTAACATAACTAGCCGCTACAAGCCGTCTAACTTTTGTTATAGATATAGGCATCTTAGAATAATAATGATGGAAGTTGCATCTCCGTGTGTCGCTTGAGACGTCAGTTCACCACTTAATGTTGGTCACGGGGGAGCAAGAGCGAAGCAGGAGAGGAGCTTAATGTCAGCCGGCTGATGTCCTACGACATCTACAAAGTGACGTTTATGCGATTCGACCCAAACTTCCTTGGCGATCCACCGGTAGCTCACGATCAACGTAATGGGCACCCCTGATGTATTACATTTGCATGTGCTTTTTTTTTTCCTTAAAAAAAACAAACATCCTTTTTGTGTCACCTTTCAGCAATGGAGAGCTTAGTGCACTACAGCAATCCTGCTCATACCCTCGCTGTGCTGGGGCTGCTCAATGAGCAGCGTCTGCGGGGCCTGATGTGCGACGTGGTCTTGGTTGTGGCGGATCAGAGGTACCAAGCCCATAAAAGTGTTCTGGCCGCCAGCAGTGAATATTTCCAGTCCCTCTTCACCAGAATGGATGACACATCGCCGAAGGTTGTAAACCTGGACTTCTGTGAGCCGGATGCCTTTGAGATAGTTCTGAATTATATTTACTCCTCCTCACTTTTTGTGGACAAAGGCAGTCTTTCAGCAATTCAAGAGCTGGGCTACAGCCTGGGAATTCCTTTCCTCACCAACATTGTGTCCACAAGGCCGCATGCGTCCTATTGCGTCTCTAGAAAAAGATTGTTTACAGAAGGGGAAGAGAATGACGCGCAGACGAGGAGTGTCATCGTGTGTCGTGTCCGGAATGACACATCCACACTCACCCATACAAACTATCAGGCAAAAACACCAGAGAGATCATCATCTCTCCTCACGGGTGAGTTGGCGGAGCCTCCATCAGAACATCAGAACTCCTGTAAGTCAGACAGAAACTCTGAACCAATCACAAGTAAATCACCTGAACTTTGTGAATCTTCTGAAAGGAGGTCCACCTATCCATACACCTCCATACTAAAAGGGAATCCATCATACAACTCTTCTATTAGGCCCCAACTGAAAACATCTGCATCCTTCGGTGATGCTGAAGTGCAGCATATTAGGCTGCCGTTTTCCTCTGACCAGGAAATGACAGAGGAGACTGGGGAACAGGAGCCTCACGATAACACCAAAGCGGCCCTTCAGGGTCACGCCTCTGAGCTGAGCCAGACCATTGACCGGAGTGGGCCACTCATAAAAAGCCTACTCCGAAGATCATTGTCCATGGACAGCCCCGTTCCGGTTTTCTCACCTACGCTGGAGCTCAAGGAGCTGCAAAATCATGAACGGTCACTTGTTAAGATGTCATCCGAGTCCGAAAGGTCCGCTCACAATGGAAACGCAAGAAAATCTCCTCTTGTTCTCAGGTCAAAGTACCCCAGCAGACGTGATGAACAAACTCAAGTAGACTCAAGAGAGCAGAGTGTGAAAGTGGAGCCCAGCAGTCCACTCGCGGACCCTCTTGATATTATCCGAATCACAGTTGGCGAAGCTTTGCCAGTCAATCTGAAAGACTTGCAGACGAATTACAATCAGTGTTCCAAGGCGAGCTTCACTCCTTTTGGAAAACGAAAGGAAAGGCCAGACAATAGACGGTACCCGTTCAAGAAGAACAAGATATTTAAGCCGCACCCCATCTCCTCTGATGAGAATGCGTCGTCGGTCGTATCTCGCAGCACCAGCGATGATCAGGAGAACAATATGGAGTCGCTCCCAAACAAGATTTTTACATGCTGGAACTGTTTCAAGGTTTTCAGGTCCAGCGCTGGACTACATCGCCATGTCAATATGTACCACAACCCCGAAAAACCGTACGCTTGTGACATCTGCCACAAGCGCTTTCACACCAACTACAAAGTGTGGACACACTGTCAAACTCAGCACGGCGTCCTGCAAAACCCAGCGTCGTCTTCCAGTTCCCCGGGGATGGACGATAGATTTCAAAAGAAACTCATAGACATTGTGCGAGATCGAGAAATAAAGAAAGCTTTACTCTGGAAGCTGAAAAGGAATAAACAAGCTTTGCAGTCTCCCACGCTAGCCAAGCAGCGATCACGGTCCAGCTTCATATGTCCTTACTGTGGGAAGGTGTTTGTGTTCCAGTCTCAGTACAGGCAGCATTTAAGGACACATCCTGCAGAGAAAGCTGACAAGGACACAGCAGGGGAGCACATCCTCTACCGGGAACAGGATGGGGTCATTCAGCAGAAGGATTCCGATAGCGGTGTTTACGCCTGTAGACTTTGTAACATGAAGTTGCCTTCACTCGTGGAGCAGGGGGATCACGAGAGAGGCTGTCGGCATTCGACTGTATGCCCGTACTGTGGCCTCAGATTTTCAAGTCCAATAGTCAAGAAAGACCACGAGGCGCACTGCAAGTACAAGAAACTGACATGCCTGGAATGCATGCGAACCTTCAAGTCCTCCTTCAGTATCTGGCGCCACCAGGTGGAGGTACACAACAACAACAACATGATGAATATTAAGGAACAGATGAATCTGAGGCAGCAAGAGCACAATGAAGGAATGCCAAGAATGCTCCAAGAGGAGCATTATACAAGTGAGCATCTTCCAACAGAGAGCAATAGTTACAATGACTCCTCAGGTACGACTATGTATGATTCCGAGGACTCTTCGTCCTTTGTGCCTGAGGACCTGAGCATGGGGCATCATGGGAAACTGGTGGTGAAGGAAGAGCCGCTAGAGGAGGCTGTGAGCGAGCGTGAAGAAATGGAGACTGGCCACACAGGACCGGAAGAACCTGGCGTCTGGCCGTGCGAGAAGTGCGGAAATCTCTTCAGCTCTCGCAAAGACCTGGAGCGCCATCAGGAGCTGCTGTGCCACATCAAGCCCTTCATTTGCCACATATGCAACAAAGCCTTCAGGACCAACTTCCGTCTTTGGAGCCACTTTCAGTCCCACATGTCAAGCGCAAGCGAGCCCCAACCTAAAGAAATGGACGGGCCCCCCCTGCCTCTGTCTCCCTCCCCGCCTGTGGCTTCTCAAAACTCCGAACGACCCTCCCCACAGGCCTCCGGGCTCACCCAGGCGACGCCAGTTGCAGTGGGCGACGAGTCCAGCAGCCCCGAACCTTCCATGTCATTGGTAAATAACACCAAGATAAGTCAACCTGAGCTGCCACCCGGCAGCCACAGCCCATTGTCAAGGTCAAACAGCATGGAAAGTACGGGCGGTGCTCAGAACTCAGACACCCTCTTTTATCACGCACCGTCTCTCTCTGCCTTGGCATTCAAGAGACAGTACGTGTGTAAACTTTGTCACAGAACCTTTAAAACAGCTTTCAGTCTCTGGAGCCATGAGCAGAGTCATGGCCACGTGTGAGCATCCCGCTGGTTCTAGCAGTGCATTTCCTTTGAGGGATCATGCGTATCGTAATCAAAAAAAAAAAAAAAGCAAGACTTTGAATGTATAGCTTACTCACTTGCCTTCAGTGTCCTATATTCAAGTGGCCATGTTGACTAGGGGTGTAAAACGTACAAAAGGACTATTAGGGACACGCTGAAACAGTCAAAATGTCACAAAGAAGTCATAATGAATGAGAATAATGTCAGAAGGTTACAAGAGAAAAGTAAAGTCTTGTAAAGTTAAAATGTTCTCATAATATTTCAGCTTTATTAAGTTTTTTTTTTTCTTTTACAGTGCAGCTCAAATAATCTAATATAAACATGAATGTGCAAACAAGTGCTAGATTATTTTTGTTGTTTTTAGAAGTGGTTTATTTTCAGTACCAAATGATAGTTGTATTAGTTGCCTAATTGTACTTGCATTTATGTGTTATAAGAGCGCAAGGTTGTGACCAATGTGACTTCAGGTGTACCACACGTGACTTTATCGAGCAAAGAAAGAGGTATTATCACATTTTTTTCCTTCGTAAGTGCTTTATTTTCGGAGGCCGCGGTTCAATTCTAGGCGAAAGCTTTTGCTGTGTTATTGTATCACATATCTTTCTTGGTGCAAGTGACTCTTCGGATAGCTACTACGCTTTGTTTTTGCCTTTTTTGTGTAAATAGGGAGATGTAGTTAAAAAAATTTGGATTGTGCAGTTGTGAGTTTAGAACTGATACATATGCCTAGGTTTCTTTTTATTATTTCTTAAATTGTAATTCATGTAACAGCAGCAGGTATTACACACATAGCATCTCAGGTTCAAAGCATTTGAGAACACTGACATAGGGGTTACATTCAGTACTGATTTGTTTTCCTTATTAGTCGGGTGATATGTTGCATTTGTACAATTTAAGTGATTTTGGTCATTGTACAAATTGGTCTCGCACAACTAAAATTGGAGGGTCTTGTTTTCTCTGTTTATGGTAGATGGCGTAGACCAAAATAAATCCAAGTGATTGTGGTATTTTGTTTTGCAGCTAGAATTGAGTCTGCAGCAAATGCATCTATAAAATGTGTTTCTATACAACTTATTATTATTTTTTTTATCTTGACTGATAAGTCACCATGGTCACAAATTGTCAAATGACAAAGGGCATCGCTCCATCCTCAGTTGCTCCTGATGCTGCCTCTGTTTTTGAATGGGAAGGTTACTTTCCTTTCATAACAACATCGTCCGTTATCATTGTATGAATACGCCGCCATTTTGAAAGTGGCGCTATTATAACGCCATACAAATTACAGTCCTGGAGATTTCTGTCTAAAATCATGGAGGAGGGGAGGAAAGTGGGCTTTATATTTCATTGATGGCTCTATGCGACTATAGGTGGTAACATCAGGATCAGCAAAGCACATGGAGGAAGAATTGTTTTAATGCGGGGGTGTTCCTTTTTGGACCGTAGTCAAATTATTCCACAGCTGTATTTTGCGGACTATTTAGAGGGAATTTTAATGTATCATTTGATTAAATTATGGCGACCCTATTAGAACTCGATGCAACAGTGGCGAGCTGGGGTGGTCTATGGGGTTAAAACTGGCGTTTTCAGGATGGAAGCACAAACACGTGTGAAGTGTACGTGTCCCAGAGTAAAGTGTGTGTCTGCGTCTGTTGTGAGTAACTCTAATCTCATTGAACCTCCTATCAATGGCACAACAAAGCTCAACCCCAATTCTCTGACATATTTGAATTTTTTTCATAAAGAAACTACTTTCCAGGATCACTAGCTGTTAGGGGTGTCACAAGATCTCACAACATTTCTCATTCACGAAAAGACTGTCCCGTGGACACGAGGCTTGGGACAATAATTAATGAATCACACAATAAATAAAAATTAGCTCAATAATCTCAATGTATCGCCATGTTCATGCGCGTCTGTTCTCATCATGTCTCGCCTCCAACAGGCAAGAAGAATCTTGTCTCGTCTCGTAGACCCAATCTCGTGTATCAACTCGTCTTGTGATATGAGTGTCTCTTGACACCCCTACTAACTATAACTGCTTTTTAAAAATAATTGGCCCAACATTGCCCATCATTGGGAAAAAAAAATTCATTATTTTTAACAAACATCATCCCCACTCTCAACAACAGAGGCGGAAACATTCTACTTTGTTTGCTAGGAGTACAAGAACAATTCATCTTAATCCCATAGAAACTCAAATACAAATCAATTTATGACCAATTTAATGGGTTTTTTTCTGGATTTTTTTTTTTTTTGTTGCGATTCTGTCTCCCTCTGTTAAACATATCATAAAAAAATGTGGAGTCAACGGGATGAAATAATATCTCCCACTGTACTTTTGCTTTTGCTTGGTCGTGAATACATTTGTATAAATTCTTGATGTTGCTACTATTTGGGAGCAGCACTGTGGCAACACGGGCTCTCTTGTGGTGTTAGATTCTTTTGAGAACTTTGCATTGTTAATAGTGCTCTTAAATTCTTTGTGAGAAACATTTTCTGTCATGTTCACAGATATGATTAGGACTGTGTACATGGAAGTGTTCTGAAGTTTTGTACCAATTTTATGGAGAAAAACACGTTTTAGTACACATGTTCTACTTGCAATAATATTTGTATCCGCAATGGTTGTTGTTATTGTTGCTTTTTTGCAGACGTTTTGTGTTTAGGTTTTTCCAAAGTTTGTGATTTTTGTCTGTTGTAAAGATCAATGTATACAGTGAGTAAAAAAAATAATAATTAAAAAAAATGTTTAATTGTATTTTATAGTTGGGGTATCAAAACATTTTGATGAAGATCACATTATGTTCATATTCTTAGGTGCTGCAATAATTCATGATTAATCAATTATTATTATTATTAATCAACCAACGTTTTATCATCCATAGATCATATGTATATTGTTGCCACTGGATTACCCATCATGCCTTGCGGGCACTTGTAAATAACAGTTAAAGGTGTGTGTTATATTTATCACTTAGTTGTTGTTTATTACCCACGTTGTAGTAGTAGTTGATTTATGTGATGTTAACTTGCTGTGGATGTGTTGTGTTATTTCGTTGCACCCTGAGTAGGTATGTCGTTCTGTTTGATGACCACCTTTACATAACTGGCCCCTTGGACAAATTTTGTGGCCCACAAGTCAAAAGGTTTGCCCACGACTGGTCTATGCCTAACCAATTACTCGATTAATCGACTAAGAAAAAAATATTTAGCTGCGGCCCTAGATCAAATGATTTTTGGTCAAAAATTGTATTTATTTTTTCCTTTCTCCAAAAATTCTGTTTCTTCCACAGAAAACACATCTCGTTCTCCCTAAATTGGTAATAATACGGGTAAAACACAAAGCATACATGCGCCACTGTTTAAAAAAAAAAAAAAATCCCACAATTTTTGCGTCACTGATGGTGTTTTTTTTAAGCATTGGCATTTCGCACTTTGTTCAGTCGTCCTTGAACTCACCATCGTTGCTGTGAGACACAAACGTGAAACTTATACAGAATATAACTTCTACATTGTGACATTTCATAGCGACAGGAAGTTAAAGGACTGAACAGAAGACGTGATTACGTTTAATTGGGAAAACGGTAAAGTGAAAATCCTGTTCCATCATATAAGATCATACTGCCCATGATTTGAATGTATGTTTTACATGTATGAGGTAATCAGGTATTTACAAGTATGAGGAAATCAATTAGGAAACTCACTTTTTAAGCACGGACATACAAGAAACATAAGAGCGGACATGAGAAAACACTTTTAAAAAAACAGCAATTGTCATGTCAGCTGGTTGAGCTGTTAATAAAAACATACATCTTGAGAGAAAGGTGGTATTTGCACTTACAACTAAGAATAAATAATTTGCAAAGCTTCTAACCGATACCCTTGTGACCGATTTATTAAAAAAAAAAAAAAAAAGTCCAGACTATCTGCTGGAAAGATGAGCGTCCTTTGAGGGGAGCTAGGCAAAAGCTGTGGCTGTGTCACTGTTCCATAAGGGAATGCCTATTCTAACATTTGTAAATAGCAGCAGCAGTTTTATCACGAAGCAAAATGTTTTCACTCCAGTGGTTTAAGCAAGAGACACCATCTACTCATCAATCAGTATTGCTGACAAGATTGGCCATAATGTAGGTGACAAGACAGCGTAGTATGAAAGCATCTGGCGTAGCAGGTTAACTTCACAGTGCCAGGGTGTCCTTTATCAGTCTCCTCATGGTGGTGCTCACAGACGTGCCCAGACAGTCAGTGATCTGGTATGTAATTTTGTACAGGTAAGGCTGCACATCTCTCAGGCTTGTGTCAAACACGTTGTCCACTTCAGACTGGGTGGGCATCTTCGGCAGGTACTCGTGGCGATTTATAACTTCGACAACATTGATCACCTTTTCGCCCAGTTTCTCACCCACTTTCTCCCGGCAGATCTGCCTTTCCTGCTCGTTCGCTAGGTTGACGACGTTGACTTTGATGCTCCACACTTCCCAGGGAATGCACTCGTCTGAAAAAGGCCAGCGGGACTTCTTCTTCTGGTAGAATTCCAGAGAAATTTGACCGATGCCATCGCTGCCAGAGTTGCTCAAAGCGTCCTGTAAACAAAATGTCATTCATATTTTTGTCAGATTTTGTTGCACTCAATCTATCTGTGGCCGTCCTACTTTATTAGTGGCGGCCGCCACAGATAAATATACAATTACAAAATAAGTTAGAAATATAAATATTTATAGCACAGTAGTAGTTCTTAAGGCACTCCTGATAATGAAACAAGGTGAAAGATTACCTTGAATTCAGACACAGCCTTTCTGATCACCCTGTCGAGTTCTTCTGAGGACACTCTGACAAAAGTGAAGTCGATGAAGTCGCAGTCGATGTCCAGGGTGCCCACGGTGCCAATCGAGTAGGTGCCTTCCTTTTTGTAGTGGAATTTCCCAGTGCTGCGGTGCAGCAAAATTGTGTGCAGCAAAGACAACATTGCTTCCTCAACCTGTCTTGCCTCCACCGTAACTTCAAGAAGCTCGGATCGACAATTCATTTCCAAGCCCGCTGTCAACCGATTAACGGCAATAACTCGAAGATGGTGGTGGTGATGGCGTCTGTTTACAAGCTAGTTAGCCACTGCTCAACGCGTCTGGTGTAGCCGCAAAGGACATGCGGGTCCAACCATTTGCGTAGTAGTATTTCAGGGATGAAACGTGTGTTGTGTGAAGACACCTATCCCTAAATTTTACAATGTAAATCGTTGTGTTTGTCTAGGACTGGTGTGTTACTAGCCGCAAGCTAGCTGGCTAAATGTTTGCTTCAAATGGGACCGGAAGGAGCAGTGATTACGTCAGTGGTACATTCTACGGCAAGTCCCGCAGTCCAAACACACCGGACAATAAACAGCCACAACAAATGTACATAAAACTTAGTTATAACGATTCCGTAGACACCCGATAGTGAGCTGAAGAGGTAACGACTCAGACTGTCACAATCGTATTTAGAAGTTTGTAGGTTATCATACGTACAAAAAAACAATCGTTGAACTGTATCTCGCGGTGCATTGTGGGAGTTACAGTTTGTGCCACATATCCTCTTCAGAAGAGTAACTTCTCGTACATTTGACTGCACATACAAACATAGTCCAGCGGCGCACTTTTCATTTTTTCGCCATGTTTTCCCGGGAACCTTCTTTCAAAATTGGAAATTATCTGGCAACTACGAACCGCGGGCTTCCGATACAATTCCTTTTTGGGGGAACTTTGTGAGCTCCCGCTGCCAGTGAGCTGGTTACGCGAGCCTCAGCAGGGATTAGCCAAATAAGCTAACGAACGATTTGAATGAAGGTGTATTATTATGCAGCCGAGTCTCACAAACTACCTTTAGATTTTCCGCAACTGTTCTGAAGAGCTGTCGTAAATTAAAGTTGGACAATTGTACACGGACTGATGTAGCTTCTGGGGGCAACATGGGCAAGGCGCATCATTTGTTTGGGGGGTTGAGGGCATTGTGGTCATTAGTTAAGACGAGTAATTGTCTCAATTGATTTATTTTAATTATATGGGTAAATCGAGACTCTGAGGATGCCAGGAACATTCTTACTGGAGTACTAGTAGTCTTTGCTTTCTTCGTCAAAACATGTCCGACGCGCAAAGTTCCAGTTCATATTTTGGTCTGGATGATCTACAGTGGCTATGTATGGTCACACTTTTTATCGCATCCCTGGTTACCCTGATACTGTATTTCGCACAGTATTTCCAACTAAGGGCAGCAGGATCGGAGAAGACGGTAGCAGAGGACAATGCGGCGAAGGAGGAAGCCGCCTCTCTGCTGGGATGGGCGCTGTCACTGAATAGCTGGAAAAGTCAGTGGAGGGGAGCATGGTGCAAAGCTTTGAATGCACAAGCGAGGGAGATATTTGGGGTAAGTCTCGTGACCGCCTTTTTACCACAATTTCATGGCCAGCAAACAAAGTAGAGGAAATTGTACCCATCAGTGTGACATTAACACATTTGCTGACATGTCATCTCTGAACCAGCAGCGCTTCATCTTGGACGGATCAAATAATACATTGTAGACATTTGTACAAAGAGTTGTCTCCAAAATTCAGCGTTTGCTCAGATATTAATGCTTAGACACGGTCAGAGACATTACAAGATGTTTATTACAATATGTGAATGCAGTTAGTATAATACATAAGCGGGAGAGTACACTTTAACAAACGTTATCCATCCATACGATTTCAATAGCGCTTGTCCTCATTAGGCTCACACACAACAAACCATTGACACCTATGGTTAATAATAAGTCAGATGAAATTAATGCACTGCACTTGACTGGCGACCAGTCCAGGGTGTACCCCGCCTCTTGCCTGAAGTCAGCTGGGATAGGCTCCAGCATACCCGCTACCCTAGTGAGGATAAGTGGCATAGAAGATGGATGGATAATACATCTGTGTCAATATAAAGGATTTATTATTGTAAAGGCAGACTTCACAAATGTAATTAATCATAGCCAATGTACTTAGAGTACAGTCATCCCTTGTTTATCACGGTTAATTGGTTCCAGACTGGTCTGTGATAAGTAAATTTCCATGAAGTAGGATTCCTTATTTATAAATGGAATATTTTTGTAGTCATCTTGCCATCTTGTAAATATGTTTTTTTTTTAAACATTATTTGAGCTGTTTTGACCTGAAATAACACCCCTATAGTCACCTTTACACTCATATTACCCAATACAGGAGACGTAGTATAGACTCTCACATGGTAGCATGTTAGTTACCATAATTCCCGAACTGAGTGCACCCGAATATAAGCCGCACTCACTAAATTTAAAGGGGAAAAATAGATTTGTACATACATAGACCGCATCTGTCTATAAGCAGCAGGTGTCCGTGTCGTAACATGGGATATCAGAAAGATGTTACACAGAAAGATTTTTTGAAACTTTTAATTAAATAAATGTTTTTTTCCAAACAGTGCGTGTAATACGACTGGCAACGCCTCGCTTTCGTTGTCGCTCTCCGTGTCACTTTCGTCTCGAGGCAAATTAGCCTTTTTAGCTTGTATTATCCTCCTCATCACGCAGTATTCCAACCTGTCGAAACCCGTTGGTGATAAGTGGATTTTTTTTTACACTCCTCCAGGCTGTCAGGATCCACTGGCAGAGTTGAGCAAAAGTTGCTGGATCCATCGTCTTTAACTTGAAAGCTGCATCATATGCATTTGTTTTGTTTGTTTTTGATGAGGGTGTGTGCATGACGCGCATGCTGGCTGTTCTGAACGTGACCATAAATTAGCTGCAGCACTGTGTAAGCCGCAGGGTTCAAAGCGTGAGAAGAAGTAGTGGCTTATTCACCGGAAATTACAGTAGTTCCTTCTTTTACCTCCAGGACTTCTTGTGGTGGCTAATGTGACATTAGTGATACATAGTGACCAGTGGAGAATACTACATATCAACGTGTCATTTCATGCGTTTTCTGATTGTCTTACATTTGTAGTTTTAGTTCATTTTGTCATTTTTATATTTGGAAAAATACAGAATTTAGGTCAAAAATACATGGAGTAATTACTGTATTTAACTACGAAACAGTATGATTTATCAATATATTTTGAAAAAACACGATAGAGTCCTCACCACATCGCGGTTCAAACATGCCCTCACTCTATCACGTTTTTTCAACAAATTATTAAAAGATTTCTGTTTTGTATTGATGGCCTAAATTAAGAATTTTCAAACATAAAAATGGCTAAAATTTAATACAGTGTCTGACTCGTGTGACATCAGCTAGCAAGAGTTGACTGTGAGCTGAGTGCTAGCAGCAGGTTAGCAGTGTAGAGAATGGCCGACAGCAGCTCCTGTGTCATGTGTGAGTCTCTCCTTAACCATAAACAGCAGCAGAAGAGTAGTATTCTACACTGGTCCCTACAGTAGATGTCATTAGTGTTACATTAATGGACAATAGCCACCAGGAAGTACGCTGTCAATGCTAACGTGTGAGTCTGTCTTATCTTATTTATGTCTAATATGGCTTATTTTCGATTATTATGTCCACTATATTGGGTAATACAAGTGTAAATGTGACTATATGGGTGTTATTTGTCGGCAATAATAATAATAATAATAATAATAATGGCATTAGAAAGTCAGAAACAGGTTTTCTATGCTCTAACTGCAAAAATATTCCATTTATTAATATTTAATCATACTTTGCGTAAATTCACTTATCGCAGTCGGGTCTGGAACCAATTAACCGTGATAAGCGAGGGATGACTGTGCTCGGTTTCTAGTTATGGTTACGCTGCTGGTTGGGCGGTAAAAAAAAAGAGTTTTGCTTATTATAAATGTTTCTTTTCTTTCACTTAATCAGAGTCCATGTCTTTTGACGTTTGATGAAAATGATCTTGAAGCATCAGAGTTTGTCGTCCGACAAGTGTTCCCCTGTGAGATGTCTGGCGGACATAAGGTATGCTGTTTTTTCCGAAACTTTCCGTAAATCTAGTCTGGTCCTGTGTTTCTCACAGGACCACAATCTATTTGCGGTGTCGGGGATGACGTAATCATTAATTTGCGTAATTAGCAGTGACGCATTTGCAAGAAGTGAGTAAAAAAACATAAAAAGCAAAGCAAATGTGAGTGTTTTCTTCTGTCGCTAAACAATCAAAAAGGAGCCGCCCGTGAGTGCTTTAGATGCAAATCAACAGTGGCACAAACAATGACTGATGGCATTTTGTTAAAAAAAAAAAAAAGTGCTTCAAAAACATGAACGAAAATCTTTGAGATGTTCCCAGCCATCTAGACTATGTGTTGTCGTATGTGCATTTAACAAACTCAAAACCACTGGGGGGAGCTTAGTCATCACCATAATATCAACCAACACACCCACTGAATGTCATGAACAGAGGCTCATTTTGACCTACCCACTGTGTCTTTATTTAAGAAGCTTACAAGGGCACAAAGATTGATAGTGACAAGGAGCGGACAGAGATGAATGCATGGGCAGCCATGTATTGTGTGTTTGCCTTTTCCCTTTTATTGTGGTTTAATAGCATACTTGGAGTCACAGACCAAAGAAAAGTCAAATAAAAGTTTGGGTTGGATTTACTCGGTTAAAGATACATTTATTTAGTGTAGGGTTGTCCATTGCGCGGCCATGCCGCCCTCGACACGTTTTAAAAATACAATTAATCCAAAAAAACTAACAACAACAACAACAAAAATGGAAAACTGTGCAGTAATTTTACAAGAATAAAGTAGAAATATTAGAATAAAGTCATTAATAAAAAAGGATTGTAACATTACGGCAAAAAAATTTAAGAACATAATGTTGTAATGCTATGAGAAAAAAAATATTAGTAAGCAAAAAAAGTAAATATTGACACTCTGAACCCAATTTGGATATTTCCATGAGGGGCGTACTCACTTTTGTTGCGGTTTGGACATTAATGGCTCTGTGTTGAGTTATTTTGAGGGTTGAGTAAATTGCCACTGTTATACAAGGTGTACCCTGACTACTTTAAGTAGTATCCAAGTAATGCAGTTTCTGTCAGTGTCATAGTTTAAGACCAAATACAATTTCCTCCATCCGAAGTTGCTTTTAATCTACATGGAATAACTGGGAGTTAAATTGAATGGAGCTTTCACAGTTGATGTGCATCCTTTCAGTGGCTTGCTGTGTTCTCCCAACAGGCTGCCTGCTGCAGCGTGGTCAGTGACAAGCTTCAGTTTACTCTCTACGCCTCCACAGCCACATCGTCATCTGCTGATCCTTGTAAATATGCAGTCTGCATATCACCACTGGAGCTGCAGGTAAATGTAGTGGATTTCACCTCCACAGCAAACGGAATGACACAGATTTGAACCATTTAGAACTGGAAAACAGAGGTGAGCCGCAGCGTCGTTGAATAGGACATGTTATTAAAAGTGACATGCCGCACAGAATTGGATCAGTGCCTTTCAGGGGCATGAGATTACATGGTTGAGGTGTCTTTCTGTGCGTGGCAAAAGACCCGAATGTCAAGCTCACAGCACTATGTAAATACAAATCTCTCATAGTAGATCCTCCGCTTTTCCAAGAGGTTACGTTCCAAGCCTTATTTTAACACTAATTTTAAGAAAAGTACAGTGGAAAAAATGTCTATTGTCTCACAAATTCACACTAAATGATATAATTGTCTACATTTTTCAGACCAATGTTATGCTAATATATAATAATGCATGATAATAAAAATACACAATAATAATGCAATATTTTCTTTAATATGTCATCTTTCACTCTGTAAAGTTGTGGAAATGGCATTAGTGACATGTATTTTGTCACAGGCAATTTGTGCTATCTGTCAAACGTTTGGAGCATTTCTTGAAATAAATTCCTTGAATCAATTTACGACTTTATTCTTGAAATCTCAGATTATTCTTTTTTAGGTCCAGTAAATATTTTATTGCAGCTGTTATTCACCTTGCTGACTGGCATTGAGCTCATGCAAGATGACATCTGGATGAGTCAGTCGCTACCAGTGGCATATTAGACAATATAAATGTGCAAATGTATAAGTTTAACCACCTCATTCAACTCAACAGCAAGGGGGGCAGTCTGCTTTTAGCTGCGCTAAGCTTTCATCCTGCATTTAGGTCCAGTGAGATTTTCTATGCAGGCTAACCCACTTGTATTAAGATTATTTTTAAACCAATAAGGTGCTTGTCACACCTCTGTGCTCCCTGAGCTCCTTGTACCATAAATACAACCTGAGCGAGTGGCCAGGAGAGCTAACGTGAGCTTTAGAGGTCGCAGGTCAGATGTTTGTTGGTGGTTGCTGTGTTTACTCTGACTGTTTCAGCCCGTTCTCAAAAGTCAGAACGCTTTTCATATCCACTAGAACTTTTGTCAGTGTTTTACGGCCATACAAACGAGAATGGTCTTGTCATGCCGAGTGCTCGTGTGAAGTGTGAAACATAAGCAGTGGCTGTTGACGGCAGAGAACACAATGATACACACAATACACAACGATTGAGGGCCTTTCAACCCTCTCTCGTACCGTGTGACCTCTTGCACGTGAGCACACCTGACACGCTTGCATAACCTCTGTTATACAAATACATAACACGCTGTTGCACGTAACACAGCAGCCTCTGTTGGACCAGCCAGTTAGGTGATGGGTGACGTGAACTCTTAAAACATTTTATAATATTATTTGATGAAGAGAAAACTTTTTTTCTTTTTTTTAAATAAAAAAAATAGGAATGCAGCTTTCATGCAGACTGGTCTGTAAGGCCGTGCAGACTGTGTTTGTCAGATCCAACTGGGCGTCCTCAGTGCTGTCTGATGTGGGTTTGTGTCTGGCATTACAACACAACCCAAAAACCTAGGCATGCTGGGACAGGCTCGCATGTTCCAGTTTTCAGTGTTCTCTTTGCTGTTCTTTTACTTCTCTCCGCTGACCTTAATTTTGAAGTACAACTTGTTTTTAGAGTCCCATTCCTCTCATACTTAGTAGACATAATAAATAAATGTGGTTTTGAGTTTGTGCTCAAATGATGAGATGTGGGTCAGTGGGATTCCTTAATCATAAATGGAATATTTTCCTAGTTAGAGCATAGAAATCTTTACGACCTTCTCAATATGTTTTAGAGCCCTTCAGACATGACATAACACCACTATTGTCACATTTGCACTCATGTTACCCAAAATAATAGTCATAATCAGAGAACAAAAGTCATTTAAGTAGGGTTGTCACGATAACAGATGTCAGTCGTCGATGCCAATACCTTTGAATTTCCACCATTCTCGATACTTCATTTCAAGATTCAAGATTCAAGATTCAAGAGAGTTTTATTGTCATGTGCATAGTAAAACAGCTCAATACTTCATTGAAAACGGTTTCAAACTGTCAAGTATTTAAGATCACTGTCCAAGAGGCAACTATACACTCAAAAAAGAACAGAAGTGGCCGATAGCCTCCTAGTATATAAAAACAAACAATACTGTGCTTACAAATATGTTCATAAATAACAATATAAACTATTTTACATGTGAAAAATAACAGTTCTTTTTGTATGGAATTTTTATATATTTACAGGCTCAACGCCACAGATGTTCTTTTTTTTTTCCTTTTCCGTTTTTGTGTTGACACCACGCTCATAGCGGGTCGTGTGGTGGGTTGCAGTGTGGGCCAGAAATGGCCCGTGGGCTGCGAGTTTGAGACCCCTGCTTCACAGAGTAAAGGGAAAAATAAAGTTTTAGTTGAAATAACACAGAAGACATAAATAAAACTCCTGGTCCTGTGCCTTGCTGTAAAATGTGTTCCTTCGGAGCAAGGGGAGCTGAGTGGGAGGAGGACAGGAAGTGACGTTGAGGGAGCCCGTGTTAGAGATTATTGTGCTTGTTGTGAGATAAATCAAACCTGCAATAAAATCCTGTTGTTCCGGCAATCGAGTCCGGTGCTTGTGTGTCTCACTGAACATTGCAGTCAAATTACTGACGCCTAGTGACCAGTGTACAATATCACATACCATCACGACGTCTTTAAATGCGTCTTCTGAATATTTGTATTTTAGTTCATTTAGACATTTTTATTCTTGAAAATGCTCAATTTAGGCAAAAGGCGGCTTAAATGTGCATGTTTTTGAGTAAAAGGCTGTATTCAACCGCATAACAGCAGGATTTATGAATGCATACAAAGCTGTGATGGAGTGAAGCTATGAAGTTTGAAGCGAGAAGTGGTTAGGGAGCAGTCAAAACAGCAAGCAGATGCTCTTGGAAATTAGTGAGAACATATTTGCACACGCTCCTGCTGGTGGTAATATGATGATGAGGTTGTCAAATAATTAAAACCTCAATTTTGCCCTTCAGCTCAACAAGTTGTGCAAAAAGTACTGAAACCGTTGGACGTGCATTCAAATGTTTAGAGAAGGTCAAATGAAGTTCACCTGTCACGGTTATGCAGCATTTAAGCTTCCTGCTGAAATTTCACCCTAACTTTTTATGACTAGCATACAATAATATAATAGCATTGTACAGTATGACATGTTATTAATATCCTCTCCTCTGTGTTCCTCAGCTTGATTTACTGATGCGGGAAGCTGACGATGAGGTCAAAGTGAGCTGGGGGGTTTCTCACCTGAAGATGGGCGTGCTGCAGGTGACACCCAGTTCATCCCAGGTATTCAAATGAACAAAATAACGTGCTGAAACGCCAGCCACAGACTGTCGCATTAGTTGAAAAATGGAAGTGATGTGGTGTGTACAGCGAGGAGGTCGTGCTTTCAGTTTGATGTAATCGACCGCTTCAAATTGCGATTTGTCTGCTCCCATTGTCTTGTCTTTATCAGGACAATGTCAGCACTTCCTGCATGGCGGCGGTGAGAGAGGAGTTGAAGCGAGTGCTGTGCGCGGCTCGTCCCTCCGTTTTACTGAGCTGCAAGCCTGCACAGGTCTCGGAGGTCAAGGTGGGTTTTCAAAGCACCTCAGAGGCTAAACCCTCTGCTTTTTTTCTGCTGCCCTTTCATTCATACCTATTTCATCTTTAGCCTCATGGTATGGTCAGATCCATTCATTTTTTTGCCTTTAAACAGTTGAAAAGAACCCCGCCCAAAGCCCCTGTTACATTTAATCAAGGCAGACACACAACTGCAACCCCAGTCCATGTATTAACCTAATGAATGCATCTCAAAATAAAGCCATATACAGTATTTGTTATTACCATGGCAACCCTGGCCCACGTTCACAGAAGACCACCAACAACGTTTGTTACTATATAGTGTAGGGCTGTCTTTGACTCAACACTTTCATAGTGGAATCAGATTTGTTAGATTTGGTCCATAGTCGAATAATCGTCAAATGTTTTTTAAGAGCAGAGCTAATGGTAATCCTGCAAAACAGATGTTATGTGCAACTTTTTCCACCTCAAAGAAAAAGGCTAAAACACTCAAGATAAACAAACATGGCAGGTGTGCAACAACAATACCAAAGACGTATTTAGACATTTTTATAATCACGAACGCCCGATGCCGACAACGTATTTATACGTCTTTGAGGGGTTTTTTTGTGCAAGAGGGGATGATGTTCTCCACTAATGAATTTCACTTCAGAGCACTTTTAAGGCATAAAAACGGCCACAAAGTGGCAGAAGTGCATTTGATGAGAGCTCGGCAGAGATCGAGTGAAAGGAAAAGTCACACATGACAGGAAGGAGGAAGTGAGTGAGCCGTGGCTGAGTGTAGCGTGCAGAAGGTTACGCAGTGTAGGGAAACTTTAATGCATGCACACACACAGTTCAGTTCCAAATGTGAAAGTTGTAAATAGTTCATGGTGTCGTAGTTGTAGATAAATTGTTATTTTAATGTAAAACAACCTCTTTTGTGTGTTGTTTTTGTTGGTACAGTATAGTTGTTGAGATATTTGAGCTGTCACAAAAGCAAAAAATATTTGTGTCGAAGTGAAATCGAAGTCGAAGTGAAATACATCAGCTGTTTTTCTCCCTTTTTTTAGTCGGGAACTGATATTTTCCTGCAACTTACTTATGTTCTACTGATGATTACTAAAGTTCGGAAAAAGGTAGACATTTTCTTTCCGATAAAAGAAGGGAGTCTGATATTTCTTTCAGTAGGTTCCATGTTTATATAGCCATAGAACACAACATTCTGTGTGCCTTGAAAGATCAGTGGGTGAAGGGCTTGAATTTTGAAAAATGGCTGGGATTGAATGAGTTAAACACACACGTCATTTTCAATTCTTCATTTGCACAATTTACAGTATAACAAAAACTGTATGCTCAGCAGTAGCCGTGGGCACCCCCGCGTAGTCAGAATCAAACAATCTTGATCACATGGTTATATGATGGCAAGATCGATATTCAAATCAGACTCCTCTGATTCCAATTGTCGACTGTTTTAAGACACCCCTAATATTGTGGCAGCCTTGAGTCACAGGAAATGGTCAGCGGGCTCTTTGGCTCGCTTTAAAGAAGTGCTCTTTATTTGAAAGCGATGAGCCAGCAACACACTCTGCCAACACAGCACAAACGGACGGGAGGTCATCAACACTGACGCCAAGCTAACTCACTGTGTGAACAAAACAAACAAGTCAACACAAACGGAACACACTGCACTACATGAACTATGCAGGTATCAAAATAACGTACACACTGAACATACAGTCGTCCCTCGCCACTTTGCGGCTTGAACGTCGCTCCTTCACTCTGTCGCGGCTTTTAAAAAATAAATGAATTGCTGTTGCGTGGTTGATGGCGTATTATCAGTCAAGTCATATGTACTATTCTGGTCACTAGGTGTCAGTAATGTTACATTGAAGACACATTACCTTCCATTACATTACCTTAACACTGCATGGAGTCAGCCATGGCATGTCTGACATGATAGAGTGGAAAATCTCCCATTCTGTGTGGAAGTGTGAGGTTTTTGGCTTCTTACTTTGTCCTTCTTCCCCACTTCGTTTGAAACCCTTTATTAAGTTTACAATAAATAAATTGGAGGCTAACCGCACAGCGACCATTAGTTACACGCACATGCGTCATGGCCAACTATGCAAATTAGAATATGATCAGTGAATTTCCACGATATAGGATTCCTTATTTATAAATTGAATATTTTCATAGAGCACAGAAAACCTGTTTACGAAATGCGGGTTTTAACATTATTAGAGCCCTCTATACATTAACAAAAACACCCCTATAGTCACCTTTACACTAGTATTACCCAACATAGTAGACCTTCATCCTCATTAGGGTGGAAGGGGTATGCTGGAGCCTGTCCCAGCTAACTTCGAGCGAGAGGCAGGGTACACCCTGGACGGGTCACCAGCCGATCGCAGGGCACATATAGACAAACAACCATTCACGCTCACATTCATACCAATGGACAATTTAGAGTCACCACTTAACCTAACATGCATGTTTTTCGAAACATGACTGTGTGGCCAACATGCTAACCACTCGGTCACCATGCGGCCCCCATAGTAGACATAATAAGAGAAAATAAGACATAATATAGACTCACACGTGTTAACATTGGGTTCCTTGTTGTTGTTCTAGTTTCTGAACAGTTCTTCCTTCTTGCATTGGAGTTCATTTAGTCATTTTTATGCTTGAAAGTGCTTAATTTAGGCCAGAAATATGTAAATTAGCTTAAATTCTTTTGCACATCTTTTGACTAATAATTGGCCCCAGTCAACCTTGAAACAGCATGCTTTGATTGATTGATATGTTTTTTTAAAAACCGTGCTAGAGCGAAGCTGCAAAATTCGAAGCTAGATGTGGCGAATGATAACTGTACTTAACTTAGCATGAAACAAAATCTCATTCTGAAATGTACTACATTAAATTAAAGCAAATTACTACAAACTTACTTGCACCAATTTGTCCTCCAGGAAACCTGCAATAGAGTGTTTTCACCCCCCAAACCTCCTCGCGCCCACGACTGGAAGCTGCTGGTGAAAAACATCCGTGTGGAGCTCAATCTACAGGAAGATGTTGCAGGTAGGATTATTTTCCCCAACAAACATAGTGGTTGTGTGTCGAGCTCAGAAACCAAACTATTTAGAATAAGAATAATGGCGAATAAAGAATAGCGCTTTTCAAGGAACACAGAGCACTTCACAATGAAGTCAACCCATTACTCATTCACTCCTCAGTCACACACTGGTGGTGATAATCTACATCTGTAGCTACAGCTTCCCTGGGGTAGTCTAGTAGTGACTGGGTAGAGAGAGTGAGGATCGTACCACCAACCTTCCGGTTTCTGGACGACATGCTCGACCTCCTGAGCCTCTGCAGCCATTTGACAAAGACTCAACAATTTACACTATATCACAGTGTCATGATGACTGACATTTACCACTTCATCCTCACTGGATCTTGCCTCCTCATAACCGTCTTTGTCAACAATCAAGTCTTCAGTCACGTTAAATTTTCCTTTATCCATTTCAGTCATTCATATGCATTTACAATAGTTTTTGGACATGTAAAACTATAAAAGAAAATGTTTTATGTTAACATTTTTGGCCGTCCGGAACAGATTAATTGGATTTGTATTATTTCTTATGAGGAAAAATTGATTCGGTTAGAGTAAGTTTGGGTTTGAATCAGACCTTCTGGAACGAATTATTGACCCTAACTGAGGTTTCACCGTATACAACACTGAACATCAAGAGTATCTGAAGGGCCATCTTTGTTTGCAACCTCCTGTTTTGCAAAACACAGAGGAACATGTAAACAAACACCCAAACATCCAATAAAAGATGACTTTTTTTTTTTTGCTGAACTTTGCAGAACAAAGCTTGTCTGTCTTGGTCACACTGGCTCACGCTGGCTGCGCTGTACCAGAACCCTCACCCACTCAGCTCTCTGTGGAAGCCTGGTCTTCCGGGAGCTGCTGTGACAAAGTCCCTGTGATTACTGTAATGACCCGCATATCACTGGAAAGCACATTATCTCGAGCTGCAGAAACCTTTGTAGTCATTTCGGTCGTTATAGAGACTTACAGTAATTTAAAAAGTACCATTGCAAATCCTATTGCCGGATACAGCGTCAATGTAAAAGGTATAAAAAAAATCAATTGGAAATGTTTAACGGGTCGCAGCGGTTTGTTGTAGAGTCTTTTTTGTTGTTGTTGTTATGTTGTTTTCGAGTGGAGATCCAACAATCGCGTATCGTGCTTATCACTGAAAACTCAACAGACGCAGCGTTAAGACTTCGTGTGGGTTAGAAGACACCGGCAGCTCCTCTGTTCTTCACAGGATTGGCTCATGGCTAGTAAATTTCCACTCTAAGCGCGCCATTATACAGCATCTCACTTTTGCCCCTTCATTCACGGGAAGTCTCCTGTAAGCATTATTGTAATTAACTCACGTATAATTCATATTCGATTAATCGACTAATCGTCATACATGTTCAAGTGCAGAGCAGGAAGTGACCACAGCAAATTTTTAGATTGTAACGGCACGTTTTATGTTCGGTCAGTTGTCAAAAGACTGTTAAATGGCATAGATGACGAAGACATCTTAAGACAGAGTGCTAATTTACTGATGTTTTCTATTACTATATTATTATCATTACCTAATTATTATACAGTTGTCTCTCGCCACATTGTGGTTTGTTGCAAAAGTATATTAATTCAGAATTCATGCTGTTTTGTGGGTGCATACAGCCTTTTATTAAGTGAAAATATGCTTACATTAAGCATTTTCAAGCATAAAAATGGCTAAATAAACAAACATACAAGTATAAGGCTTTCAGAAGACTCATTCAAAGACACTGGCACTTCTACACTGGTCACTGGTGTACTATAATGTTTGCTGAGGAATACAAACGCCGGACTTGATCACCGGAGCAACGGGCTTTCAGTGCAGGTTTGAATGATCTCACAACTGGCACAATTATCCCTAGTAAAATAAAAATCCGCAGTAAAGCTCAACTACGAATCCCCAAAGTCACTTCCTGTCCACCTGGCACTCAGCTCCCCTAGTGAAGACATTTATAGCAACACACACTAGCCTTAATTATGTCTTAAATGGCTTATTTACTCTGATTATGTCTGCTATATTGGGTAATAAAAACGTAAAGGTGACTGTAGGGGTGTTAGTTCATGTCTAGAGGGCTCTTATAATGTTAAAAACTGTATTTAGAAGGTCATAAACAGGTTTTCTATGCTCCAACTACGAAAATATACACGGAAATTCACTTATCACGGTCGGGTTTGGAACCAGTTAACCGAGATAAAGAAGGGATTACTGTATTGTGATATTTTTCTGATTGCAGGCAGCATCAACCCTGTGTGCGTCCTGCAGTTAGATGACCCTCCGCAGAAGTTTAACACGTCTGTTTTGAAGAACACAGCCAGTCCTGCCTGGGACCATCCTTTTGTTTTGTAAGTTTCACAGCAGAGCACCATAAATGCAGTCACACTCTCAAACACTGTAGTTTGTCACTTTTCCTACAATGTGTGTGTTCTTAAAGTGAACTGAATGGACGATCCAAAGAGCTCATTATCCAGTTGATGAATGATGGTAATCCGCAAGAGGGTGAGGAAGACTTTTTTTTCCCTGTTATGTTGAATCTACATTCATGGAAAAAAATGATTATAACACCCTTGTTTCTTCAGCTTATTGATCCATTGTAATGCCTGGTACAACTAAAAGTACATTAATGATGATAGCAAATATAGCTCATAAGAGTGGATTTTAAGAGCTGATATCTAGCAACTTCCATAGTTTTCTTGATAATAAGTTCCTACCTGAATAGCTATAGCGTTGTACTGCCAAAAAAATGTAACTCTTATGAGCTATTTTTGTTGTCATTGTTATATTTGTCCAAAAAAGGTACCTTTTAGTTGTATCAGGCATTAAAATGAACTAGAAGCTGAAGAAACAAGGGTGTCTAATCATTTTTTCCATGACTAAATGAACTGTTCCCTCTCATTTTCAGATAGCCTTCTGGGCCAGGTGTCGGTGCCTTTTGACCTTGTTAAGAAGCAGCCCAAGGGCCAGCAAACATTTTCCCTCATGACCAAAGATGCTGCGACTGGATCACTTACTACTGATGTAAGACCCACGTTTATTTTATCTGAGATTTTCCATCAACACTAATGTGCCATAACTGTGGGGTACTCCATTCTTCAGTTTACCTACTTGGACCCAAATGAGGTGCGGTCCTGGCAGCCCCCGACCCCGGCCTCCACCAAGCGGGTGGAGATGGACCGTACTGTCATGCCCTGTGGCACAGTGGTCACCACCATCACTGCAGTCAAGAGCAAACCGGGTCGACCACTCCCCCCTGGACTCAGCATAGGTATAGCTGCACAAAGTGATAGAAATAGTGATAGAAAGCCACACATTATAAACCATAACTAGAATGATTACCTGTTTACGTATCATTTAGATTCAGAAGCTATATTTCCCAATACGGAGGGCCACTTCACCATTCGAATTTAGCGGCTTCACTCTATTACGTTTTTTTCAGAAATATATTACTGTAAATTCCACAATTCTGCAATGACGTCAGCCTCCCTCTCAGCTCCGGGTCCTCTGGCTGCCTCTGGTGGACAGAGGCAGCAGTGTAGCGCCATCCACCATATTCTATACTGCTTGTCCTCCAATGAATTGCTCTTCTGGCAGTAATGCATTATGGGTAGATGTTAACAAAGGTGCTGTTTGTTATTTTAAACTCGTATTGGTACTTATAATGTATATTCCTAGGTATCTTTTCAGTGTTAAATTGCTGTGTGATGAGTTTAATGTTTGTGGATGACACTGTGAGTGTTTATTATTGAGTAATGACCTCCTGCAATTTTTGATGGGTTGACAAGCTCGTCGTGAGTTTTTTCAAGTTTTTTCAGAACAAATGTCTTCTAAATTTAGTGGGTACGACACTGGAATTCACAGTAATTAATAAATGATGCTGTTTCATGCTTGAATATGGGCTATTAGTAGTAAAAACATGTGCATATTGAAGCACATTTTACACATTTTTGCCCAAATTAAGCATTTTCAAGCATACAAATTGCTAAATGAACCAAAATACAGATATAAGGCATTCAGAAGATGCATTCAGAAGTGAATGATATGTAGTATTCTACACTGGTCACTCGGTGTCAGTCATTTTTCTGTAATGTTCGGTGAGACACACACATACACCGGGCTTTATCGCTGAAACAATTGGCTTTTATTGCAGGTTAGATATACTGTGTCTCAATTACAATAATCCCTAATAAAAAGCCTTAATAAAAAAGATGAGCTAACCCACGCCAAACTAAAACTCACTTCAGAACCCCTGACGTCACTTCCTGTCCTCCCACAAACACATTTGTAGCAACACACACAAGCACGAGTCTTATTTATGTCTTATTTTTTCTTATTGTGTCTACTATATAGGGTAATAACAGTGTAAAGGTGACTATAGGGGTGTTATTTCATGTCTAGATAGTTAAAAAACGTATTTATGGCATAAACCGGTTTTCGATGCTCTTACTACAAAAATATTACAGTTATAAATAAGGAAGCCTACCTTGCGGATTACTGCAGGGTTTCCCCTAGGAATTTTTGAAGCTGTGGTGGTGGGATGCGTGGGTGGTGGACTGCCGCCGTTGTGCCGTGCTGCTGCTGTGGCGGCAATTTTTTTATATATATATATTTAAATTTAGTGTCGATAATAATGTCAACGTTAGGGTAATTTTCACAGGCTTTAACAAGAAATGCATTAATTAACTTGAAATACCTTTCTGTCTTTTCTTCTTCTCCTTAACTGTCAAGTCCCAACAGGGCAGGTGATTCCGGGGCACGTTTTTATTTGAGATTTCACTTGATTTTTTATTTCAAACTAATTGTGGTCAATATGTAAATAATAGGCTTTCACATTCACAGTTTACATAAAAATAGTTGATATCATTCAATAATTCTCAATTCAGTATGGCAATAAAGATAATAACACATAATTCCTCAGTAGTTGTGTACATAACCTGGGGCTTAATGTCAGCTGACTGATGTCATATGACATCTACAAAGTGCCGTTTATGATGTGTGTGACACATCGACCCAGGCTACCTTCGCTACCCCTGATATAGCATATGTCCCTTCACACAATGTATTACTTAACATTGTTTTCACATGCAAATAACAACAGTTTTTTAAGGCGTCCCTTCTGCGCCAATTACAATTACGTGTAGCGGAAACCCTGCACTGTACACTACGCCGGCTCGTTCTTCCCCCCGCAAAATACTCTTGCATCTCATGCTGTGCGCCGCCCCAAAAAAAATGTAACTACCAGACCATACAGATTGTAACGGCTGTGTTTGGTCGGCTTGTTAACATTATTTCCTGTGCGTATAGCACCCCAACTTCGACTTTGACTTCGCCTTCACCTTCGATTTCCAATCAACATTTGCTATAAAAATTGAGTTTAGTACGGGTTTGGGTATAAGGTGGTAGCATCTGCAATACCTTCAAAAACATGTATTTTTTTTATCATGAGTAGCAAAAAAGCCACTGTGTTGTAATATTTCATTCATTTTGCACCACTCATGCTCTTAACTGAAGGATCTCATCTCAGCTGTCTTTACGTTTTAGATTCTTCACAAAAAGCACTGGCCAGCAAGCCCAAGCTTTCGGAGCGACGTGTTTCGGAGCAGACGTCTACGCTGGGAGCGACAGTCAGCAAGGTCTTGTCTTCGTCAGACACCGAGTTACTGATGCTTAACGGCACCGACCCAGTGGCTGAGGCCGCCATCAAACAACTCCACCAGTCTGCCAAGCAGAAGCTCAGGTCACCAGTGAAGAAGAGTACCATCATCATCTCTGGGATTACAAAAGTAAAGATGACCTTACTTACCAGCACTTGTACCACTTGATGATTTATCTCCAGGGCTGACTTGATTTCCATGTTGAATATGTTTATATTCCCAGACACCGCTGTCTCAGGACGATGAGCTGGCTCTGATGGCAGGCTACGCTGCTGCGATGGATGCCTCGATGTCGAATGGCAGCTCCACTCAGGACGTGACCACAGCGATCGTGTCAGGGACCAGCAGCCCCCCAGAGGTGTCTGAACACGAGGAAGGGGCCAGTGGATTGGGATGTCCCCCTGAAGACTGGGAGAGTCACACCGGAGAGGACTTGAACCATACCTCACTCTCCATGTGTGTATCAGAGGTCAGCTGCAAAAAGAGAAGAGGTAAGAGATGCCTCAGTTGGTGGGTTTGTTGTACAGTGGAACCTCGGTTTTCGTTATTAACCTGTTACAAAAGATCAGAAACGTACAATGCATTTTTCCCATAAGAAATCATGTAAATCCATTCAATCCGTTCCAGACAACCACATTACCTATTAATGCAAAACACGTTTTGCAGAGGATAATTACACTGTATAGTTTTACATGCAGGACACAAAGGGAAATACATATAAATGATGAATGAAATGGATAAATGAACATCACTTTTACCTTTATTGAAGACTGGTTGAGTGCCAAATTAAAAAAATTTATTGCAGTTATTTATTAATCATATTTAGTGCGTTAGTTTTTTTTTACGTGTTTAATCTCTACCTTTACCGTTTGTGTATGCGAGTTGTCTTTTTATAAAACCAGTTTTTATGCTTTTTGTGCTGGAGTTGTGGGGAGAAGAAAACAATAGTCTGTCACATCCCAACATCCATTGCATTTGGGATTGTTTAGCTTCAGCTGATAGGCTCCCATTGTAGTTGGGAGGGCAAGGTAAGGAGCGGCGAGTAGCGGAGAGGAGACGTGAAAGTGGAGGAGCATGTGAGAATTGTCCAACAAGTGGGAAATCTACATTTCAGAAATTGCCAGACGGCAAGGTTCTTACCGTTACATTGCACTCCTAATGTACAGTAACAGACACTACCTTTGTACGTTGCTACTTCTGTCTGGAATTTAATATTGTTTCTCGCCTTGTTGATCAAAGTTTTGGAACTCGTAACTTTTTTTGCAGCCGTTTAAAATAAATTTTTAAAAAAGCACAGATTAAACTAACACTCAGAAATACACAGTGCTCATGAATGCCTCATTGCCACACTGTCCGTATTCAGGGAAGGAAGGAGACAGATACCGATTTTTCCAATGTTCCGTGTGCCATCTCTGAACAGATAAACCGCCCATACACACATAATAAAGAAGATAAAATGGTTCCCTGGCTGGAGTCTGTCTATAGTGTCCCAACTCTAAAAGAACCACTATCCATTCTTCACAGACTGAGATTGAGTCACCAACTTGTGGATGCTTTGTTTGGGTACGCGATTCCGCTGACTAGTTTAGCCGTACGAAAGACCTATTTTTAGGAAAAATTGTCATTGTAAACCAATGTTTCACTGTACTACATTATGGCTTAAATGTCGCTCGTTCATTAGTGCTGAAAATCAGTAGCTCAGAAAGGGAGCAGTGGGCCACATTTCTCTGTTTGCCTGTTTTCATGTATGTCCTTTCTTGGTGATGCAGTCTGTATTCCTTTTTCTCTTTCCCCTCCTCTGCCTCAACTGTCTGTACTGTCTATCACCACTCTGATCTTAGAGGAAAGCAGTGCAAAGCGCACGTTAGATCCAGATGTGTAAGTTACCATTCATGAGTGGTATCTTCAGTACTGTAGTTTGTGTACTGTGTAGTTACTGTAGCTTTGAGTAGGCTAGATAACATTGGTCATTTCAACACATTTTCATTTCATGGAGTTCCTATAATCCTTTTTTTTTTAACTATGTTTAACTGGCCTGAGTGTACACATTGATCACCAGTTATTAAGAACAATGACTGTTCAACAAAGACAACCATTCTCACTCCCAACAGAATGTATCATGAATCAGGTGGTCCTCGGTCTACGAATGAGTTTTGTTCCTACGGCAACCGTGTCAGTCGTGTTTTGTGTAAGACACAATTTATATCAAAATTATACCTGAATGAAAACCGGAAAGTCTGAAAGTCTGGAGCCCTGAAGAGTGACATCCTTCTCCGGTGTAGCGACAAGCGACTCATTCTCCCGTGACTAGTTTTCTTTTTGTACTGTATTATTAATTTACGACCGCGCGTACGTAACCACGAAATGTCGGAGCATGAAACATTGTAACACGAGGACCGTCTGTGATCAGTACAACAAAATACAATTTAAAAATGACTTCCTTTCTGCTTCTGGGCTGCAGGCAGTTTCCTACAGAAGAGCGCCAAGCTCTTCTTCCGGCGGCGACACCAGCGCAAGGACCCCGGGATGAGCCAGTCGCACAATGACTTAGTTTACCTGGAATCTCCTGCCGTCGTGGAGCGGGCCAGCAAAACCGCCACGCTTAGCCGCATGCTGAGCCGCAAGAGTAAGAGCAAAGCCAACGGCTCTACCTCCAATGGACAACCAAATGTGTGATACTTCCACAACTACCACCTCAAATATGCTCTGTGGCTGACCTGCAGTCTATAGACAATAATAACTCCGCAGGGTATGATGGGTCTTTTATTGCGCATGAGTGGGTATATGACTTCATGGTATTTCAGAGGATTTTATTTTGCATGTCTCCTCAGTTTGGTTTGATGCAGCATTTTAAAAGTGGCCTTGATCCAGACTCGTGTGGTCCTGCATCTTTACCTCTCTGATGTTGAGTGTAAAGGGTAAACCATCCTTGCTGTGAACCATCGCTTTCCTACGGTGGATCAACAGGACCAAAGATGAAGAGAAGAGTGGTATTTGTATGGTTTGCACAATTTCAGTACCTTTTTCTATTTCCAGTGCAATGACAGGAGCTGCTCGTGTGATAGAGACTCTTCTGTTGTTCCAAATATTCAGAAAGGGAGATAATATGACTACTTCTGGACATGAACAATTTGAATTATGATATTTAAACAACCGTGTTTAATACTTTGTTTTATTTCCTTCAAGAACAATACATGAGATGTGTGTGTGTGTGTGTGTGTGTGTGTGTGTGTGTGTGTGTGTGTGTGTGTGTTTGATATGCACGTACAGTAAGAATATCAACAGCCATGCTGAATGAATGATAATGAAATGCATTATTAACAAAAAGTGTGTCAGAGATATCAAAGATAGAGACACTGTGGATAATGTGAGACTTTTAACAATGTGTGTGTTTGGAAATTGTATGCAGCTTTCATCTAAGTCTTCCTCAAAGATGTTTCAATGACCCTTGTTGACCTTTGTCACAATTAGTCACGCGTGTTGTGTTTTGCACAAAATAGTTGACTCTTCAGTTCTTCTGATTCGTGTATGTAACATTGCATTGTTTTTATTATCATGTGGCTTTGAACACGCGTGAACATACTCGAAAAAAAATCCAGCTGGTGATTGTAGTTTGTTGCCGGCACAACTACTGTACCTTCTGTTTCTTCATTCTGCATTACTACTATGGGATGATGTAAAACAGTGACATGTAGTGCTAAGATTGCCTTACAGTAGTTCTGTACCTGCTGCCACATGTGCTCTAGCCAGCTTTCGGGTCCACTGTCAGCGCACCAAAGGAACAGCTGAGAAAATCTGCTTTCCTACACCACCCAAATGCCTCACCTGAACGCCTGTACACGTAAGAAAACTGCTATTTCAGCGTTTACACTATTGGACATACTTGGGAAATCATTTGCTGCTCATGACGACACTCCTCTGCAGATACACCCTGGAGGGGACTTCTTTGGACCCCCCCCATTTACAGGCTCTTCTCTACCATCACTGACTGATGTTTATTGACAATAATAGGCTGTTAAGAAGTTTGCTCAGTTTGCAGTAAGGCATATTTACACTGTGCTACTCTAAAGTATTCAGTAAACTAAAGGGCTATTGAAGGTTTTTTTTGTTCTTGTTGGCTTTTTTAGCACAGAAACATTACAGGATTTACTTGAAGTATTGACAGTGTCACGTCATTTAATTTTAAGCAATAACTACTGAGATTGTGGCACGAATTTTTTTGTTCTTTTATTTTTGACAGCTGGGTAATTCTTACAATTTGTTTCATGAAACATGGTAACCTAGAGCCAATGATCTACTGTCATCTTTGACAAAGATACAGTACATGTATAATTAACATAAGGAATTAATTACTTGCTGTAGTTTTATAATTTATTATAAAATCATTTTAATTTATTTAAAAAATACAAATTGAAGACCTGACGCATGTTGCTTCCCCAGTTTCCTCCAACTTCGTAGTTACGGTTTGATTGCGGTAACGGCCTAAATTCAAATCTGCCTTCAACTCCCACAATGCACTCGGTGGGTCTGGCTTCCGGTCCTGCGCCCTTTCTGGAGCGGATTGTAACCCGGAGTCAGGATTCGATAAATGAAGTGTCTTTTGCAGGAAAGGTAAGATATATTCCCATTAATATACGTCAGATTCTGGCAATTTATCGCCACAGTGTAACAGAAAATGTGTAGCCGGTTTGTTTGGTCAGCTCCGAGTTTTCTCCTGCCGCCTCCATTGCTGTATGCTGGACGCCGAGGCGCTGCGACTCCGGTTTGGCTCTTTGCGTCTCCGGTCCATCCGCCATGCCGACTGTTCTTTGTTGCATTTTTGTTGGAGACCAGACGCTCAGATCGGAGTTAAAACCTGGCTACAGTTTGGGAACCACTGAAATCCTGGATCAACTCGGACTGCATACGTTCACACATTGGCTCCGAATATATAACCTGCTTCATGTTGACATACTGTTACCCTTCAGTTTTGTGCATTCAAAACAACACAAATGGCCACCATCTCAATAATATCACTCGATGAACGCTGTTCTTATTGCAAAATGTTTTATCTGCCAACCGTCCTGCTTCCAACCTGTTACAATGATCCCTTTCATCTGTTGGTAGGTTAACAGAATGGCAGCGCAGCCTCCAGACGAGTTCATCTGTGAGTATGGATCCTGAACTGTAAGGTGTCACATTAGTGTTTGTTTGTGTGTTTGATGCCGTGTTGTGTGATGTGTGTGACACAGGGTGTGAGGACTGTGGACAGTACCACGACTCTGAGTGCCCTGAACTTGGACCTGTGGTGACCGTCCAGGACTCTTTTGTCCTCAGCCGGGCCCGGTGAGCATGCACCTTAAAACATTTGGTTGCAGTTTATTTAAACAGAAGGCCAACAGTCTACGTACGTTTATGTCGAGTCGAGTTTTAGAGGAAGTCAGAACATACACCTATGTTGACACCAAAGTCACTCACACTGTACACAGAAGACATAAAGAAATATAGTAATTAAAAAATACAATAAGGAATTTAAAAAAAAAAAAATTCTTGTCTAATTTCACTTAACTTTTCACTTTTGCTTTCCTTTTCTTTGACGCACCGCCATCAGAAGTGTCTGCCTCACGCTGGGCAGACATAATGAAAGAGGAAAAAATCACTAAAAAGTACGGAAGTGACGCCCTTCCTCAGTGAGGTGACGCGCAACTATGTATCCTTCCGCTGCATGCATATAACGAGTTCTCTCTTTTTTGTTTCTACGTTATTGATCATTTATGGGAGTGTGTACGTACCCGTGAAACGTCGGAATACGAGGACCGCCTGTCTGAATGGGTCATACCAGAGGTGGGAGCAAGTCAGTGTTTTGCAAGTCTCGGGTGAAGTCTCAAGTAAAGACGTGCAAGTCCAAGTCGAGTCTCAAGGCAGACAAGACAGGTTGAGTCAGGTCCGAAGTCATAGGCTTGAAATTTTTGAGTCCTTCCAATTCATAAGCACTGTTTAGTGTCTCCAAAATAAAATTTGACTTTTGACAAATAAAATGAATGCCTGTTTAACTGCTTTATTGTGTAGCATTTAGCATTCAGGGTTTATGTAATCCACCCATTCATTGTTTGTTCTTAAAGGAAAACTTTGTCCATCATCCACAATCCTTATGTGAGACACGAACACACGCCTTTCTCTTTTCTGTGTGTTCTAAATATAGAAAACTGCTAAAAAGAGACGGCTAAGAATGCACGTAATGGGACGCAACTATTCCGCCTGTAAAGCCTTCTGGAAAAAAACTCCAAAAAGCGCCAACAACACTCCATTTACAAAATGTGACCTGCATAATAACCAAGCTACAGCGACATTGTTATTGTTATAGCTTTGTTTTTGTTTTTGAGTTTGGAAAAGTTAATGCTAGGTGTAGCGTTCCTTTCTAGTATGTTGCTGCTAGGTGAAATCAGTCCGCCCAGAAAGGACGTTCCTGTTAAAATGCCCAAAATATAGCAAAATACTGTAAGTATTACGGTACATGTTTTCATGAATGTTCCTGTTACTACATGCTCACAGCATGCATATAAAACCTGCAGTTTTCCTTTAAAGCTGATTGGACGTTAATCGATGCATTCAACAAGGCTGATTCAAAGGGAATCTATGTGGCCTTGCTGGAAATAACTTAATAACGATCACGTCGGTTGAATACTTGGAATGGGGAAACATTCACTGGAAAATCTCAAATATTTTCAAGTCATCAGAATGCAGTCCGAGTCAGGTCCTGACTCACTGATGTCAAAGTCAATGTGCAAGTCTTTGATGACATTGTCAAGTCAAGTTCAAAGTCATCAAAATTATCACTGAAGTCCACACCTTTGGGTCATACTTGAATTTGCTGTACAACTTGCTGGCCTTTTTTTTTATTATTTATTTTTTTTATTTTTTACGTATTTTACATAGAGTTTGCTGCAATTATGGGAGTAATAATGCTGCTCGGTGGATGTACATGTGTTAAAAGACATTGTACACTCACTGGACACTTCATTGTGTACCAAAATTTCCTGTGTGAATGACGCACCGGTGTTTACAAGCCGCACCCACTAAATTTAGAGAGAAAAACACATTTGTACATATATATAGATATATATATCTATATATCTATATATATATCTATATCACCGCACATGTCCATGTCATAAAATGGCAAATTGTGGCACGTGCGAGTCTGTGAGGACCAGGCAACTCTTTATTTAACAGGAGCCAATCATAAGCTATGAAAAACTCACAACGAGCTTGTAAACCCATTTAAATTTGTAGGAGGTCTGCCTCACGGTGTCATCTTACTGGAAATCGCAGGAGGTCATTACTCAATATTACTGTCTGACTCGTGGTGTCATCTTGGAAAGGATGCTAAAATCATCACACAGCAACTTAACGCTCAAAACGGTTGCTAAGGAATATACAAGTACCAATATGAGTTTAAAATAAAAAAAACCAACTATTTTAACGTTTTCCCATGATGAACTTTGTCCCAGCAAAGCATTTCATTGGTTATGCCTTCCCATGCGCTGCAATGCTATCTCTTCCACCAGAGGGAGGCTGACATCATTGCAGCACCCCAACAGGCATAACCAATGAAATGCTTGGCTGGGATGAAATGCATTATGGGAAAACGTCAAAATATTTGTTTTTGTTTTTTTAATTTTACACTCGTATCGGAACTTGTATATTTGTTAGCGACCTTTTGAGTGATAAGTTGCTGTGTGATGCGTTTAGCGTCCTTTCCAAGATGACACCACGAGTCAGACAGTAATATTGAGTAATGACCTCCTGCGATTTCCAGTGGGTTGATAAGCTCATCGTGAGTTCACTGATAGCTCGGGATTGACTCCTACGGTTTCCTCACTGACTTGCGAGCGGCACAGTATTTAAACCATTAGTAGCAGTTCTGAAGTAAAGGAGATGTCAAGAGATTAGAACATCGTCATTAATTAGACGCACCCGCTATACAAGCCGCAGGGTTCAAAGTTTAAGAAAAAATTAGCGGCTTATACACCGGAATTTACAGTATACTGTTGTGGCTGTCCAGGTGCAATTTCCATAACAAATTTGCCATGCTTCTCATGTCCTTGTTCAGTTCCTCACTTCCAAGTAGTCTGGAGATCAGGCCAGTGGCAGACCGTGGCGAAGGCGTCTTCGTCCAGCGTCAGCTGGTCAAAAGGACACGATTTGGGCCGTTTGAGGCGAAACGGGTCCCCGTTTTGGAGAAGGACGTTGCCTTCCCTTTGAAGGTGATTACACAGTTCAATGAGGGGACACATGAATGGCAACATGTGACATACTGAAGCAAAGCAACATCCACTCGCAAAGTGTCATTTCTTTAGTGTTGTCCCATGAAAAGATAAGATAAAATATTTGCAGAAACGTGGGCGGCCTGCAGTGTAACAGAAAATACACCCTCTGTCCACCTCCTGATGAACAGATCTTCCAAAAGGATGGCGTGGTGGTGTGTTTTGACTCCAGTAGCGAAGATGACTGCAACTGGATGATGCTGGTGCGACCTGCCACAGATCACCAACACCAGAATCTGACAGCATACCAGCAGGATGATGAGGTGTTCTTCAACACATCCCAGGTGAGTACGTATGCACTTATCCCAGGAGGCATTGTGCAACTCATCCTTTCTGCCTGTGCTGCTTGTTGAGCAGGATGTGCTCCCAGGAACAGAGCTGAGGGTCTGGTATGGAGCTTTCTACGCAAAAAAGATGGAGAAGCCAGTGCTCAGGTCTCCAGTTCAGCCACTGCTACCTCCAGGTAGATAACAATATCATCATATCTGTGTGTGTGAATGGCAACTTGGTCAGTGTGACACCTTCTTCTTTTGTAACAGAAGCCTCTGAGAAAATTGTCGTTATGCCCCCTGTGGTGAAAGACAACCATGCAGGTAAGCCGATTCATGGGACGCGTCGGTAACTTTTTGCTGACTTTATTACCCAGCATTAGGTAGGATCTGACTGCGAACCACGTGGTCATATCTAACATGAACATCTTTACCTTGGTCACTCGCCTGTAAAATTGAGACATTTTATTATGAGGCATTCAATAAATGTAGGAAGGTATGTTTATATCAGGGGTGTCCAAACCTTTTCCACCGACGGCCACATACTGAAAAATGAAAGCACGCCACTTTTATATTTTAGAAACCAACACGTGTAGATATGCTAAGAAATTATATATATTTAAAAAACTGCATCTGAGCTTTCTGAGGTTGTTTTCCCCATTTTTGCTGTTTTTCAAAAACAAAACTATATATTTTCCAAATATTTCAATTTTCTTCTTAAATAATCTTAGGACATTTTCTTCTCATAGTATTATGACTTCACTAATTTGACTTTATTCTTGCAAAATTACAGCTGTTTTTTTGTCATTTCTGCTGTAGTTTTATTTTTTAACTTGCATATTGTAAACTTTCTTGTAACTTTCCCCGCAACTTAATTTTCCAAAAATGAGGTAATATTATTACATACATAATATATTAGATAATATTATGACTTTAAAAATGTATTGTCTTTTTTCTTTAATATTTCAACTTTATGCTAAAATGTTATCGTAAAATTACGACTGGGTGTTGTAGTTGTTGTTGTTGGTTTTTTTTTTAACTTTTCTTGTTAAATTATATTTTTAGACTGTGCAGCGGGCCACAAATACTGTAGCTACGGACGTACTTTGGACACCACCCCTGCTTTATATAAACGATGTGGCATACTACTGTTTTGTAATTGAACTTATCTAAATCTGATCTGATAAATATTACCTTGAATGCACAAGAAAGAAATATGGTTTATGAATATGAAAACTGGAAGATATCAGTTTTTGCAAATTAAGTCTTCAAATACACAGTTTAACAGCTTTAGCTTTGCTGGAAATGCTTGACAGGACTTTCATTGCGTCTTCCGGTCACAGGTCACATGACAAGTGCTGTCAGTAAGGTGCTGACCACGACAGAGCTTCCAGAAGACTCACTGACATCGCGAGAGGAGAGCACAGTCGGGCAAGGTGAGGACGTTCACGAACCCGCTGCTCCGCCTCCTGTGAAGAGGGTGACCACACGTGGAAGAAAAGCTAAGGGCCGCAGACCTCGACCCGTTATTGCTGCAAGCAAAAGTAAAGGTGAGAAAAATCACAATTTTACGCTCTTAGCTGCTGCTGCAGTTATTTTGTTGTAAAGTCTTGACTACAATGACAGTAAAACTTTCATACATGCATATTATATTTTTTCCGGTGGCTAATAGTTTAAAAACAAAGACCGCATTTCAAGAAATGCTGCAAATGTTGGACAGAGTGTACGGATTGCCTGTGAGGAAAATACAGGTCACAACAGGCAAATGCACAACTTTACAGAGTGAAGCGATGGGTTTTGAGGCGAACGCCACAGCCGACAGCCACAATGTGGGAACATTTTGGTTTCAAACAGAATGAACATGGTGAGCACATGAACACCGACGACCGACACGGACAGTTTTCTCAACTGGGGGGAAAAAAAACTACAGATGCAGCGGAGCCTTCGTCCCGACAGTCAACGCTTACTGAGGCGTTTGGTCGGCAAATGTAAACAAATCTATGCAAAATGGTGCGCTCTCACAAACAGTGTCGCTGGCTACATTGCAAAAACATACATACAGGCAAAGTCGGTGTCAAGCTAATGTCTCACACAGGTGCGGCGTACACTATACTTGAGTACCATATAGTGGTTGAAATGTGCAATACACCTCATGACAATTAATGAAAAAAATGTTCTAAACAATGTTATTGCTTATCACACAACTGTAGCACAATTATCGACCAGCAAAATTTGTTATCGTGACAGGCCTACAACCTCCTAAATATGGTTAACATTATTAGAGCCCTCTAGACATTAACTAACACCCCTATAGTCACCTTTACACTCCTGTTACCCAATATAGTAGACTTAATACCAGAAAATAAGGCATATTAAACATAAATAGGACATAACATAGACTAACACATTAGCATTAGCACCTTGTTTTTGTTTTTTTTTTTGCTGGACAGCGCACTGCCTGTGGTGGCTATTGTCTCATCAATGTACCATAACTGACACCTAGTGACCAGTATAGAATACTACATGTTACATCTTTGAACGCGTCTTCTGAATGCCTATTGTTTGTGCTTTTGTTCATTTTGCCATTTTTGTGCTTGAAAATGCTTAATTTAGGCCAAGACTACATAAGATTGGCTTAAATATGCTTTTTTTTTTTTTTACTATTAATAGGCCGTAGGCAACCAAAAAACAGCAATACTTTATTCATCTATTTTGAAAAACTCTGAGAGCGCAGCCGTGAAATTTGAACCGCAAAGTGGTGAGGGATGACTCTACAGTACATGACGGTGTTGTAGTACGGATGTGCACAGATGTGAAGCAACCCACCGAGAGCACAAAGTCAGGTGCTTCAGAGGCAGCAGCTGCTGCAAAGACGAGCCACCAGCTCGGGGCTTCGGACGTCGGGGCCGTGCACAAGAGACCCCAAGGCCGAGAGCACAAGAAGGTGTACCGCTGCTCCCTCTGTAACAAGGTCTTCCAGAACAGCAGCAACCTGAACAGACACATTCGATCACACGGTACAAGGAGAAAGTCAATATGGCTTTGGAGTTTCTCCACTTTTTGGTGGTTAAATACACTCCACATCACGTTTCATCTCTCCAGGTGATAAACTGTTTAAGTGTGACGAATGTGACAAGTTGTTCAGCCGCAAAGAGAGTCTGAAGCAGCACATCTCCTACAAGCACAGCAAGAATGCGGTGGGTAATGATGCAGAGTTAACGCGCTGGATGCTTAGCTTCTCTAATGTATTTGTTGTGTCTTTTTTTTATGTACTGTATTTCCACCTCACAGCCTGACCTGGAATACAAATACAAATGCAACACATGTGACAAATCCTTCCGCCTGGAAAATGCCTTAAAATTCCACAACTGCAGGACAGGTAAGATGCCCTGTTCTTTCGGTTCAGTGGAAAGCGGACCCAGATTCTTCATTACACTACTTCAAGTGCTTTTGGACTGTGTCGGTGGGGAATGTTTGTCACCCCAAGTCAGCTGGAATAAGAAATAGATAAGAAATATGTAAAACGCTAGCATGGATAGAAGAATTGACATTGAAGGGCCACGAAGTTTCATTGTTTCATCATTGTTTAAGCCGCAGGGTTCAAAGATTGTCAAAAACGCAGCTGCTTATAGTCCGGAATTTAGGGTGATCACTGTGATAGGATGAAACTGAGTCAAATTTGAACCCGAGTTGTGTATCTGCCTGATCTGCGAACCATCATACGAGCACATACCCGTATGACAAACCCATCTAGTCACTGATTCCAGATCATACAGTCCAGGCCCTTACCGTTCACGCTTTGAGTTGCATTACCTTTTATCGTCATCATCATTTTCCTCTCTCCAGATGATAAGACGTTCCAGTGCGACATCTGCTCCCGCTTCTTCTCCACCAACAGCAACCTCTCAAAGCACAAGAAGAAGCATGGCGAAAAGCTATACTCCTGTGAGATCTGCAACAAGATGTTCTATCGCAAAGACGTCATGCAGGAGCACCACAGGAGACACAGCGTTGGTGAGAATCTGCTAAGTCTTTCTCAGAAATGCCGGAAGCTGCTGTTCTCATTTTCAAGGGGCATCATTCGTGTTGTGCAACATCAATGGGTACCTTATGTAATGGGCTGGGTGACTTTGCACACCTGTCTGCTCAAAAGGGCTGGGCCACCGCTGAACAATCACAATGAAGAATTTCAGAGCCTGGGAAATTCCTGTTCTTTTCTGGGTGCAGTGTTGTATTGTATGGATAACATGAACACACAAATGTTACTAACGTAAGAATAACACATTACTCGCATTTAATGAGAGTGTATATGATTCCATGGAAATGTGTTTTCATGGTTTGAAACCTGCTTTCAACATTTTTACTCCAGACAATGTCCTGTCTCACTAAATGGTTACATTTTTAGCATATACAGTATGTGCATAAATCTGTACATAAAAAAGGTTTTCGTTGAATTTAATTTAACTAGAAAAGTATGTTGAGAGACGTGCTCTCCACAGATGAAATTATACACCATTTTTCATCTATTTGATCCTTTACTACTTCTTATTCCACCTCATTTTTTTGTCCGCTAACTCCTCTCACACTTCCCAACCAATTCAAGCCAATCCAACGACAAAATTGTTCAGCTCATTCAGAACAAAAAAAATCCCAGAGTTACTGTAATTTCATATTTTCTATGACTGAAAACGAATGGGCTATTTATTTGGCGCCACCTGCTGGTGGAAAATCATTGTTGTCATTGTTTCCAACCCGATGGTTGCGTGTTTGACCCTCAGTCCCACTGTAACCATTATATGTGGTTTTTCAACATGCAATCTATTTTGCTTTTCTTTACTTTCCAACAATTTGCCAATTGAAAACAAATAGACAAATTGGAGAGACTCTCAACTGGCCTGGGAACACCTCGGGATCCGTCCGGAGCAGCTGGACGAAGCCTGGGCTTCCCTGCTTAAGCTGCTGCCCTCGCGACCCAACCTCGGATAAGCGATAGAAGATGAATGGATGGCTGCATAGACAAATTAAATGGTGCCCCTTATTGGTGGAAAATCATTTTAAATCTGCCATTACTGTAACATTCCAATTATTGGACAGGGTGACATGACTCAGGTGGCAGATTGGTACTGGTTCAATCCTCGGCCCTTGTGTAATCGTTCAACATATTTATATTTTTCAACAATCGCTCTCCATTTTTGCAGTCCCATCATTTCAAATTTAGCCGTTTTTTTCCTTCAGCACATGTTGGACACGTGGACTATCGATCAGGATTTTCCATAATATTAATTTCCAATATTTTCTGCAACATTCTTTCCATTGATAATGAATGGAAAAGTTAAATGTCGCCCCCTATTGGTGGAAATTTATTTTACATGAACATTCTTATGTCGCACGATGGCATGGCACAGTCTCCCAACTTGGTGGCTGCTGGTTCGATCCTCAGTCGGTGAGTCGATTACAACACATATTTAGAACCTTTCAACATTCATTCTACATCTCAGCCTTTACGCGCAATTTCTGCTGAAGGTGCTTCATCTAGTTATGTTTATTTGTAGCCTAATCTGTAATAATGGTCGGCATAAGTCATCATTGTCGTTATATTTAGCTCTGTGTGAACATGTAGGGTACCACGGGTGCTGGCAAGATATGAAATTGTTCTTGAACTTGCTTAAATGAGCCTAATACACGTAGCAATTACATTTGAACAGGACCGAAGCACATGAAGAGAGAGGAGCTGGAGGCCAACGGAGAAGAAGCTACCAAGTACCGGAAAGAACCATCACCGTGCCCAATCTGTGGGAAGGTGAGCTCCCCACCGCAGGTGCTCTCACACTTTTTGGGGCCACGGACCCCTTTCTGGAGAGGCCTCATATCCCTCATGCCTGTTGAACTTGACTGTAAATAGTCTTGCGAGGCCACTGCCTGCACAGATTCTTGGAGATGGCCATTATTCTTGTGTATGTGAACAGGTGTTCTCCTGCCGAAGTAATATGAACAAACACCTGCTGACTCACGGCGATAAGAAGTACACCTGCGAGATATGTGGCCGCAAGTTCTTCCGCGTGGACGTGCTTCGAGATCACATCCATGTTCACTTCAAGGTGAGACCAGGACGAGGATGGACATGGTCGAGACGAGCGATGTCAACAAAACAGCCGCGTGCCGCAGATGGCCTGCATTATGTGGCGCCAAATCCATTTCTGGCAGTCCAAATGTATGTGTGGCGTGCCGCTACAAATAAATGAATGTATTGGAAACACTGATCAGTGTTCGTCCTCAAAGAGATTATCTTGGATATTAGCATAAGAGCTTTTATTGCAATCAGAACTTTATTACGAAAAGAAGTAACGCTGGCTGCTTGTCAAGCTAACGATATGTATGGTAGTTTTCTCCAACGGCCAACCTGCCAAACAATCCTAATCATTTTCGTCTGACATGTTGATGGATGGAGTCCTACTGTAGTTGAGGCTCCATCTGCTGGATCTGGTTGGTCACCATCCCACTTGTCCCCAATGTGAATGAAATGTAACAGCAAATAGTGAAATGAGCTGTATCCTTAACAGTATTCTTTTCTTCATATTCTCTCCAGAATTTAATTGATTTTTAATTCACCACTGCCGCTTCTCTACCAATATATAGTAAATGGAATATTTTTGTAGTTATGGCATAGAAAACCTGTTTACGATCTTCTAAATACGCTTTTAACATTATTGGAGCCCTCTAGACATGAAAAAACAGTCACATAGTCACCTTTACACTCCTGTTACTCAATGAAGTAGATATAATCAGAGAAAATAAGACACATTAGACATAATGCGATGGCATGACTGTAGAGTGTTTAATTAGCCTGTTTTTGTTGCAGGATATCGCCTTAATGGATGAGCAGAAGAGGGAGGACTTCATCAAGAGGATCGGCATTTCAGTAGGCGACAGTGACGAAAAAGATGACGAGGAAGAAGAGGAAGATGACCCCGAGCGGCATAAGTACAACTGCAAGAAATGTCAGGTTAGCGCTGCGCTGGCCGGCCAAATGATCTGTTAGTGAAGTTTTGATCCTAGACTGACACGAGTGTGTCCTCGCTCCATGTCTTTCAGATGTCGTTTGGGAAGGGCCGGGAATACCTGAAGCATATCATGGAGCAGCACAAAGAGCGAGGCTACGGCTGCGGGATCTGCAATCGCCGATTCGCGCTGAAGGCCACGTACAATGCCCACCTGGTTATCCACAGGGAGCAGCTGCCGGACCCTGCTGTGCAGAAGTAAGACACAGGAAGACGGCATTGAACATCACAGCGGGTGTTTACTCCACTGAGTTGCTTCACTTCTGGCTGTCCTCCATTCGACATCGACTGTTGTGCCTTGGATAGCAGAGTTTCCCCAAGGAAGGATTTGGTGCTGTTTTTGGGGGTTGTATTTATTTATTTATTTTTTAGATTTGGTGCTCACCCTCGCTCACAATCACGTTATGACGACGGGTCTGAATGGCTTCTCGTTACAACTCCGTCCAACAGATGGCATCGTAACGCCGCATAGTTGGAGGAACGTCAGCCTTATAAGCAAGCGCTTTTGCAAGTAATCAGATACTATAGTCCTAAAAAGCGACTCAAGGGAAATGGAGTGAAGACACTTTTGGCGACCCTGACAAGCACGTATTGCTCTTCTCAACAAGCAGCTGCTGTGGGGCCCCACCCCCATTAAAAAGCTCCCGCAGGCGGCTCGGTCTTGTTTGTGACATTAAAAAGAAGTGACAGAAGAAAGTTCATTCGTAGTTTTTAATGTTTTTTACTCACTTTTTGCTAATGCTTCATGGTCAGCTATGCAAATTTGACCATTATGTGATGACATCAATGCCCCCCCCGCCACAAATAGATTACAGTCCTGCCGGAAACACTGCTGAGTTATGCTTAATGACCTGTATTTGTACAACATCTAATGATTGTGTAATCTCCTGAAGGTATATCCATCCCTGTGAAATTTGTGGCAGAATCTTCAATAGTATTGGTAACTTGGAGAGGCACAAGATCATCCACACTGGTGAGCTCATACTTATGGATCTTATTTGGTTTTGGTTTTTGTAGTGCCTGTAGTAAAAGCACATAAGCCAAAAGGGAGTTACGAGGTGTTGTGCATAACGCAGGGGTGAAGAGCCATAGCTGTGATAAGTGCGGCAAATCATTTGCAAGGAAGGACATGCTGAAGGAGCACCTGCGGGTCCATGACGACATCCGAGACTTCCTGTGTGCCGAGTGTGGTAAAGGTTAGGTTCTCTCTTCTAACTAACAACCGTAAATTCCAGACTTGCGCCTGAATATAAGCCACATCCGCCTAATTTAAAGAGAAAAATATTTAGTACATACTGTATATAGGCCGCACTTGTTGACTTTGTCACATGGGATATTTACAGAGAAAGACACACTAGAAACCTTGCAATCCTACCTACACTTGGTGTTCTCAGCGTCACCCGACTGAGACATGGGACGCTTTTTCCCCCCCTTGTTGGAGTTCAGCAGCTGCGCAGTCCAAGCAGAAGCTGTTGTAATTCTACACTTGATCAAACTTACTAAAGATTTGTCAGATCAAAACATGTCACTTCTTCCTGAATCTGCACTCTAAGCATCATGGGAATTTGTAGTTCTTTTACCATAAATTAGCCGCATCATTGTTTAAGCCGTAGGGTACAAAGCATGCAAAAAAAGTAGCGTCTTTTAGTGCAAAATTTACGGTAACTATGATATTTGTGTCGTTTCAACACGGAGCCACCTGTGTTCCCTGTGCAGGCATGAAGACCAAGCATGCTCTTCGGCACCACATGAAGCTACACAAGGGCATCAAAGAGTATGAATGCAAGGAGTGTAACCGCAAGTTTGCCCAGAAGGTCAACATGCTCAAACACTACAAAAGGCATACAGGTGAGTTTGTATTTGATAATGCTTAGGTTGAAATGTGCAATTTATTGCATCGCATCATTGATTGCGCCTGCAGGTATAAAGGACTTCATGTGTGAGCTGTGCGGGAAGACGTTCAGTGAAAGAACGACTCTAGAGACTCACAAGCTTATCCACACAGGCAAGTGTCTGCTGTTATGTAATATCAAACCTGACTGTGCACTCCGGGAAATACGGTACATAACAGTATGTGCCGTGTGTTTACACTATTTCACCTATATCACAAAGCTGTGGTGCAGTCTTTTCTTGAAATATATATACTGTATACTGTGCAAAATATCAAAGAGGCCCTTGCATCCTTTCATTGTTCAGTATGTGTCCCTTGGTGGAAAAAGTTTGGGCACCCCTGCTCTAGTCTCATAAAACCAATGTTCCTATATGGAAAGGTACAAACCAGAGACGGTAATCAAGTGTTTGCTTAAGGTCCACTGTGTTTGTTTTATCAATCTGCTTCAGGGCAAAATGGACCAGAAGACACATCAGGTTCTCAGAAGAAACTTGAGACTGTTTAAATATTTGGTTTATGTGGTTAAAACTCAGGATATTCCCATTGTGTGCACGCACGCCCCTGACTTCCAACACCTGCTATGAGGAAGAGGAGTAAACAACGCTGCTTTTGAAGAATGAGGAAAAAAGCAACGAGCAAAATAAAATGTGTTCCTTTTAATTCACCAATTCCACTATTTCCGTTGCAGTGGGGAAGACGTGGACGTGTGCAACCTGTGACAAAAAGTATCTGACCGAGTACATGCTGCAGAAGCACGTGCACCTGACCCATGAGAAGGTGGAGGCCCAGTCGTGTGTGCTGTGCGGCACCAAAGTGTCCACGCGGGCCTCAATGAACCGGCACCTGCGACGCAAACACGCCGACGTGAGCGGTGTTTAACTTCTTTACACAATGAGACACGTCAACTTCACTGTTATTTGCCTTTTGTGTCTTAAGGTGGTGCCTGTGAGAATCGACGACTTTGATGAGCTTCAGGAATGCCAGACGATCAACGACTCGTCCATCAGCATCGTGCAGGTTAGCTGGACGCCTGATAACGCTTTGGCAATGACGTTGCGCAGAATTATGTGCTAAATGTAGTTTGCAAACACAAATACAGTAATCCCTTGTTTGATAAGTGAATTTCCTTAGGATGTTTTCATAGTGAGAGCACAGAATTTTCTAAATCTTCTAATTACAATTTTTAGCATTATTAGAGCCTTTTAAACATGAAATTAGACCCCTATATTTTAGATTTGTACTACCCAATATATTAGATATAATAATCAGTGAAAATAAGCCATTTAAGACATAAATAAAACACGTCCTCATGTGTGTTGCAATAAATGTCTTCCGAGCGTGTAGCAGGAAGTGTCGTCGGAGGTTCTGAGTTGAGTTTTAGCCACTACAGTAGCCCGTGTTATTATTGTGATTATGATTGTTACAATAAAAGCCTGTTGTTCCGGCGATCAAGTCTGGTGCTTGTCTCACCCAACAATTGCTGACACCTAGTGACCAATGTAGAATACTACATTGACAATTTGAATGCGTCTTCTTCATTCCTTGTACTGTATTTGTATTTTAGTTCATGTAGCCATTTTTATGCTTGAAAATGCTTAATTTTGGCAACAAAAAAGGGCTAGAATTTTCTAATTTACTAATAGGCTATACTGTATTCAACCACAAAACAGCATGATTTATGAATGACTATACAGTCATCCCTGGCCACAATGCGGTTCCAACATCACGGCCTCACTCTATTGCTGTCAAAAAATCTATTAATAAATGGCTGCTGTTTTGTGGTTGACTACAGCCAATTACTTTAAAAAAAATGCATATTAAGCAAATTTTACATGTTCTCGGCCTAAATCAAGCATTTTCAAGCAGAAAAATGACTACATAAACTAAAATGCAAAGGATGCAAAGTTCAAAGGATTAAAGGATGTTGATGAACTGTAGTCTACACTGGCCAGTAGGTGTCACTAGTAACACCAGCTGTGATCGCTGTCAACAACAATTATCGCAGGTTTGAATTATCCCCTAACAGGCACATTAATAACAAAAATAATCATCACCATAATAAAACGGGGTACTCCAGCTAAAACTCAACTCTGAATCGCTGACATCACTTCCTGTCCACACGTCCGGAATACATTATTGAAACACACATGACCACGAGTCTTATTTCTGTCTTATTTACACTTATTATGTCTACTATATTGGGTAATGTGCCTGGAAAGGTGACTATAGGGGTGTTATTTTATGTCTAGAGGGCTCTAATAATATTTGAAAACATGTAGAAAGGTGTAAACAGGTTTTTTGTTCCACTTATAAAGACGGAATCCTAAATTGCGGGATTCATGTATCGTGGATGGGTCTGGAGCTAATGAACCACAATAAAGAGGGATTACTGTGTGTTTGGAAAAAAATGCGGAAGCTGCAAAATGTGAACCACTTCATCACAGTTGCTTCACTGATCGAATGTGATTTACCTCGCCTCCTCTTAGCCAACCCTGACGCTGGAAAAAGACAGCATGTCTCAGGAAAGACCCAGCCGCCCTACCCGCCTGGCCAAGAAGAAGCTAAGAGTTGCGAGCGAGCCAGAACTTTCCGGATCAGACGATTACGTCGATTTCACCGAGCCCAGACACGAGCCCCTGCCAGAATTCAACACGGTAGTCATTGGTGAGGAGATGGAGACCAGCTCTGCAGTGCAGAGTATCCAGCAGGTACAGTCGCAGATTGAACTAACATTGTCAGTGATTCTTTCCCTGTGCAAAAACTCTTTTTGAGTGAATATGTTAATATAAACGTCAGTACAGTATATTTACATGCAAAAGACTTTGGATCTTTAAGGGGTGTTCGTGGCTTTATTAAAAATCGGGTCCATGAGAGTGTCCAAACTTTTTCTACGTAGGGCTGAAAAATCAAAAGATGCGGAGGCCACTTTTACATTTTTTAAACCAACCCATGCAGATATGCAGAGACGTTTTTTTATATTTGAGGACAAAAACAGCTTGCCACTGTGTTATTGCTAACAAAGTGTTTTTGCATTTTTAGCATTTTTATTTTTACAAATGTTTCTACTTTCTCTTTATACATTTTTTCTCATCATATTATATTATGACTTTATTCTCATATTTTAACTTTAATATCGGAACATTATCATTTTTTCCCCCAACCTAATTTTCCAAAAATTGCAACTTTATTCTTTTTGTTTGTCATATTACGACTTTTTTTTTGCTTTTAATTTATCAACTTTATGCAATTTTTTCTCTTAATATTATGACTTTACTCTGTTAATATTTTGTCTTTATGCTTGTAAAATTACTGCCACTGTTTTTTTGTTGTTTTTTTTTTAAAGTTTTCTTGTTTCATTGTAGTTTTAGTACGTGCTGTAGGCCAATTTTTAAAAAAACAAAACAACCACAGGCCTTAAGTCCCCGGGCCACCCTTTGAACACCGCTGCCTTAGGACGTGTTTGAAATCAGTGTTTCCCATACATGAACTCATTCAATACCAAAGACGTATTTATACGTTTTTATAATCCCAGATTATAAAGATTCAAGAGTTTTATTGTCATATGCCAGACCGAGTGTCCTGGTTTTCCGCCATCAAAATATGGTCACCCTACGCAGCACGTTACCGCATACATCAGAAGCCAAAGGGAGGATCCTTTGTAACCTCCACCAGGTTTTGAAATGGTTCTATTACAATTTGTATGCCGAAGAATATATTGCGATATATATTGTTATTGCAAGAGGCTGCAGCATTTTAGGCTATTACCACCCATCCCGACATGAAAGCATGAATCGCTCTTCTCAACGAGCAGCGGGTCCTGTTATGAAACATGGACAGCAACAAAACTTTCTGCCTTTACTTTCTGCCCGTGTCCCGCTGCCATTTCAGGTGGTGGTCCTCACCGACCCCAACGCTCCGCCTGCCTCCTCCCCCCACAGCTCAGTGGGGTTGAGCAACATCACGGTCACGCCCATCACCAGCCCGCCTCCCGCTCAGTTCACCAGCCTGCAGCCCGTAGCCGTCGGCCAGCTGACAGCTGGCGACAGACCCCTCTCGCTTGACAACTCCATCCTCACCGTCACCTTTGACACGGTCAGCGGCTCGGCCTTGCTCCACAACAGGCCCGCCGACCTCGTCCCAGAAACTGCGGGTCCCACCGGAGGCCCGTCGGCCCAGTCGGTGGCGCACTTCATCAACCTCACCACTCTCGTCAACCCCATGAGCCACCAGCTTGAGGCCCCGACTCTGGCTTGGAGGCCTGTGTCAGCGGCAGAGGGCGGCCAGGTCACCCCTGTGGTCGAGGGGGTCCAGGGAGAGATTCACGAGGCCCAGAGTCACGGGACGGAAGTAGGCCGGCCCGGTCAGAGCCAACCACCCACTCCGCAGCCGCAGAACGGTGCCGCACAGCAGATGTTCAGCTACTAATGAGGAGTGGAGGTGCTGGCCACCTCGCTCTTTTCATATGTAAATGATGTACATTTGATAAAACTACATGGAGTTGATCATTTTCACCCAGATGCCTCTACAGCGCCTTTTGTCCCCTTTTTGTTGTCTGACAAGTCAAACTGTACGGTATGTATGCGCACATACACCACTCACTCAGAGGTTGAGAGATTGGGCTTCAGGGTGAAATTTGAGGCGCTGCATGTTAGAGAACAGCAAGTTGTGCAAAAAACACTGAAACTTTGAACAGTTGGACGTGTGTATTCAAAAGTTTTGACAAGGTCAAATGATGTTCACCTGTAAAAGGTTCTAACACCTAACACATCCTGAAATCTCACTAAGAAGCCCAATATTCCAAACTTTTTGTGAATAGTATACAGTACATAAATGGGTACACATACAGCAATCCCTCGCCACGTCACGCTTTGAATTTCATGTCTTCACTCTATCATGGCTTTTAAAAAATATCTGAATAAATCCTGCTGTTTTATGATTGAATATGGCCTATTATTAGTTGAAAATATGCGTATTTAAGCACATTTTACATATTTTTGCTTAAATTAAACATTTTCAAGCATAAAAATGGCTAAATGAACTAAAATACAACTATAAACCATTCAGAAGATGCATTCAAAGATGCTGGGATGATTTGTAGTATTCAACACTGGTCACTAGGTGTCAGTAATGTTACTGTGATGTTTGGTGAGACACACAAGCACCAGACTTGATCGCCAAAGCAGCAGGCTTTTATTGCAGGTTTAAATGATCTTACAACAAGCACAGTAATCCCTAATGCAATCTCTTGTTGCGGCAGTAACTCACGCCAAGCTAAAATTCAACTCTGAACCCTCAACATCACTTCCTGTCCGTGCTACCGCAACACATTTAAGGTAAAACACACACGAGCACGAGTCTTATGTATGTCTTAATTGGCTTATTTTCTGTTATTATGTCTACTGTATTGGGTAATACAAGCATAAAGGGGACTATAGGGATCTAATAATGTTAAAAGCCGTATTTAGAAGGCTGCAAACAGGTTTGCTCTAACGATGAAAATTTTCACTTCACGGAAATTCACTTACCAACAGTCGGTCTGGAACCAATTAACCGTGATAAACAAGGGATTACGGTACTTATATAAAGTACATCCTCACTTTTCGCAGGGATTCCACGCCTGCCAGTGAATGACGATAATCCGTGAGTAATTGATACAGTAGATATCTTTATGGGTGTATGTTTGACCTGCCAACAAAGTATGCATTTTTTGTACACGGCACATACCGTAAGTCCGTTTGAATGCTTCGCCACTGTCGGGTACGTATTTTGTTGCATTTTGCCGGTTTCGGTTTCCACGTCGCTTACGCCAGTGCCGTGATGCCAGAGCCTAACGAAGCCTTCAGTCTCGTAGCGTGAAGTGTACTTCCTTGAGCTGTGCCGACGCTGACCCGTTAAGACTGTGTGCATTATTTTCTATCTGTATACGACTCACTGTGGGGGCGGACAGCATACTGTAGCTCTACGAGCGCCTTGTCCTCTGATGTCGGGGCTACTGACAGTTGTCACGTTGTCATGCATCGATTATTTCCAGCTACAGTAACAAAATCCATCCTGATTGACGGTTGTCATTACGATCACACACTAACTTGTGTTCACCTCCCTGCGAGTTTTGAGGCACTTTCGCGTCTCACGGCAACTGTGGTGCGTTCAAGGACCGCCGAACAAAGTGCAAAATCTCAACACTTTCTGAAAAAGCATTACCAGTCAAGCACAAAGACATAAACATATGTGGTTATATAACAGTGGTACATGGATGCTGTACATTTGAACTGTATTGTCACGTATTTATAAATTATTACCCACTTAGGGTGAATGAGTAGAGTTTTGTTTTGTTTTGTTTTTTGGACCAAAAATCTGCAACTTCACGGGGCCGTGAAAGCTGAATCGGGAATGTGTGGGCACCCACTGCATACAGTCATGGCCAAAAACATTGGCAAATTGGCCAATACTTTTGGCCACATGCAAAGACACATGCATACATACAGCACACATACCCTAAACATCTGAGTTACATCTGAAACCAAAGGTTCACCAGCCTTTTAAAACATGCATGTTATTGAGTCTCTAAAAAACGAAGCTTGTCAAACTGAAAAAGAAGTCATGTGATAAGTTGAAGTTACATTTTAATGCTTTTTTCTTGTCTTAAAGTTAGTACTCATATCTTTATGAAGTAGTCTAAAGTGATTGATTTGTCTACCTGTAAAGAGGATTTGCATTGTAAACTGATTATGAGACTCACATTGAATTTTTTTTCCCGTTTGAATCATGAATAAAGCTTCAGTGTGTGTGTGATGGCAGCCGGCCTGCACATTGTCGCAGCACCTTTCGATCTGTTCCGCACGTCCTCCGGGGCTTGAATGAGCCACACACATTCTTCCATTCCGCTGTAAAATGTTGCCGTGCATCTGCAGCGATCAGGTTGGTGAAGGTTGCTGATCGCTGCAAGTGTGAAAGGGAAGTCAAGATCGTCATTGACAGTGGTGTCCAAAATGGGGCTGTTTTTTTATCCGCCCGCGCCACGTTCTAAGAATCTTAATTTAACAAGAAAACTTTAAAAAAATATATAACAGTAAAGTCAAAATATTCAAAGAAAAAAGTTATGTGATGAGAAATTTTGAGAATAATTTAATATGAGGAAAAATGTCATTTTAGTGACAGTTGAAATATTAAGGAAAAATTTAAAAAATTAAATTCATTTTAAAAAATCGGAATATTATGATAAAAACGAAACTTGTAATATTTGGGAAATTAGGTTGGATGCAATAGTTGGAAAATAAAAATAAAAAAAACCTGCAGAAATGAAAAAACAGCTGTAATTTTTATGAGAATAAAGACAAAATATTACGTAAAAAAAGTTGTATTCTGACAAGAAAAATCTCAATTTTCCGAGAATAAACTTCTAATATTATGAAGGAAAATAATCCCGTTTTAATAGCATAGAGCTGAAATATTAAAGAAAATGTTTTTTAAAGTCATAATATGAGAAACAAAATTAATTTATTTTTTGGAAAATTAAGGAGAAAGAGTTACAATATGGGAAGAAGGTCAAAATACGAAGGTCATTTACAAGAAAAAAAGTTGCAATAGTTGGACAATGTAAAAAAAAAAAGGAGAATAAAGTCTTTCTCACAAAAAACTTCTGAGAAGAAACTCGTAATATGAGGAGCTTCTTAGCATAATTACTAAATATCAAAGTGGCCTTTGCATCCTTTCATTTTTCAGTATGTGGCCCTCGCTGGAAAAAGGTTTGGACACCCCTGATCTACTTGTAGAATGAATGATATGGAAGTATTCTGCCAAGCGGAGTTTTATGATTTATATTCATTATTTGCTTACGTTTGGGGGCAGTAGTGAGCCACGTGGACTCATAGACAACCTCGTTCAGCTTGTGAAGAAGAGTCAATGACTGAACTCTGAAATGAATGCAGACTTGTCCATACTCAGAATAAACGTAGTGTATCATATACTAGCCATATTATTCTATTATTACAAATGTAACTTTCAAAATGATTATTTTTAATGTGTCTATTACATTTATTAGGCTGTGACATTCTGATTAAATCTTACATGACAACTTCGATCACCGTACGATTTAGTGTAAAAATATATAAACAATAATCCCTGCTTCGTGGACTCGTTACAAAGATTGTATTCTTTGTCCTGAAAAAATAGCCTTTTATTAATCAAAAGACGCCAGATGGCAACACAGCCTCGTGGAGCTGTTGGGAAATACTCCACTCTTGCACCCGCGCTGACTCACCAAATCCGGAAGTGACGTCATCGTCCGGGGACCAGCCCTCTACACCTGAGGAGAGGGAGGGGCCATTCCGGGTTATAGACTTGGGGGTGAAAACAAGGAAGGAATCACAAGCGGTCTGGTTGGCGTAAGAACACCTCCTGTACGGAGCTGATACAGCTGGCGGGTTTGTTCAGGTTCAGACATGGATGTTCCTGATTCACCGCATGGGAATATGGGACTACTTAGGACCTTTGACTCCTCTGAGTTCTGCACCTGGGAGAAAATTGGCTCAGGTGGATTTGGACAAGTGTACAAAGTGCGGCATGCTCAGTGGAAAACATGGCTGGCTATCAAGTGCCCTCCTTGCCTTCATGTGGATGACAAGTGAGTCTCTTAAACATGCATTCATTTTGTTTTCACGTTAAATCATCTGTTGTCCTTATTCCTTGCTAAAATCCTTACCTCACTCTTATCGGGTTTGCTATACGTTCACTGTTAGCTATGTTGGTAATGTTATGGCAACTTTGAGTACTTGAAGAGGGCGGACTCTTGAGAACGTGGGGCTCACCGATTGCATGATGTTACATGTCTACGGTGGCCGACAGGGGCGTTTAAACACGCTACGACATCCAAACTTTGAAACTCCATTAAAAAAAACATGCAAAATCTGCAAATCAGAAAAAAATTGCCAAAACAAAAACAAACCCCCCAAAAACACACGCTTGAAAGTTCAGGGAACAGAACGGAAGTTATCCAGACTACTAGGGGAACCAGACCCGAGTAGTGACATGAAAATCGATACTGAAATACCGATTCTTCCGATACCAGCTCTTCATGCTCTAAAATCGATTCTCAAATCAATCTATCAATACTTTCGATACTTCAGTCATTTGATGAAACGCTTCTGTTGAAACAATGACCGATCATAAACGGAGCTGTGAATAAAGTATTGATTCTCGCATTCAAACTTTGGCCAAAGCATGAAAGGAATGCAAATCACCAGCCTCCAATCAACATTGATGTAATCACCTAACAATGCAAGGGAGGGGTTGTTAAAGTAAAGAAAAAAAAGTTTTCCTCTAACCAATGACCGACTTTATGCAACAATTGTGAATAATAGATTTGAAAATCAGATCCAATTAATTATTATGTGTATAATGTGTGGAACTGGTCAACAAATGGAGTGCACTGCTTGGCACTACCAGCAGAGGCGCTGTTGTTTCGATCTGTCTGACAAAGAACAGTAGCAAAAGAAGCTATGACAAGTTGAGCTACAGCCATGTAGCTGTAGACTTGGACAGCATGATAGATAGATAGATAGATAGATACTTTATTAATCTCCAAGAGAAGTTCACTTTTTCCAGCAACTCTCCAAAAATATCAAAATGAATTTAATCACAAAATAAAACAACCAAGGCAAGAGATAAGATGAGATGTAAGATGAGAATAAGAATGAAAAAATAAATATATATGGAACAGATCACGTAAAATTTGTAGTGCAATAATACGCACATAATAAATAATAATAATAACAGTAGATAATAATTAAATAAATCCAGTCCCGTGTGTGTTTTTAATTGCTCCCCCTATGTGAGGTGGAAAAGCCGCATAGTGTGGGCGAGGAATGATCTGCTCAGTCTTTCGGTGGAGCAGGGCAGTGATAGTAATCTGCCACTGAAGCTGCTCTTCTGTCGGGAGATGATGCCGTGCATTGGATGATGCTGGTTGTCTGTGATGGAAAGAAGCCTCCTCGGTGTCCTTTGCACTGCCGTGGAAACGGGAGTTCAAAACATTAATGATAGCAATTGATAGATCAATTGATGGTTAATTTTGTCGGTAGCCAATCAAGGAAGTTTAGTCCAATGCTTGTGAAGCACAGCACGTGAAGCCAATTGTAGTTCTGGAGATATTCTAGTTGGTAGGAGACGCTTCATGACGTCATTGTCTAATTTGCATACTTGGCCATGACTCGTGTTGTCGGGGGGACAGAATATTAGCTAAAAAAACATATTTACAAATACACATGCATTTTGTTCTGTTTTGTTTTAAATATCACAAACAAGACTGAGCCTCCTGTGAGTGAGTAGCACTCACAGCAATTTTGCTGGTCAATAATTGTGCTATAAATTATAGGCGATAATCAATCATTTTGACCTTTGTTAGACCATACTATTAAGTTTATTATTCAATGATCACTTTGTCATGTCACAGTTGAGCCACTAGATGGTACTCAAGTGTAGTGTTTCTGTGCGAGGCACAGAAGACGCCTGCTATAGCACTTACGAATCGCAGGGCGTCACCACTTCACATACCCTGGGTATCGCGAGCTTGCGCCGCCCGGCACTATATGTTCACTTCGCCGATCAAACGCCCCAGCAAGCGGCAACCGCCGGGGCGAATGCCCCACAGCACATCCACACTGGAATGTGGCATTCGGCTTAAAAACAACCGTTTTTTTTGCTTCCGTTCATATTAGTGTTTGCTTGCTAACTGCGAGCTAGCACTCAGTGTATCCAATCACTACGTAGCTAGCCTACGTACATGTCGCACATGTCAATTTATCGAGGCGTCAAAATTATCGACCTCGTTTTATCGACTATCATGATAGGCCTAGTATCTGCTCTCTGAATATAATGACAAGGTCGCTAAATTGTCAGCACGGATCCCTCCTGCTACGTCTTCTTTTCCCTGGCAGACCAGTTGCGCGTGTGGTGTGTGAAGAAGCGGCGTTACAATGCCATCTATTGTACGCAGTTGGAACGACGAGCTACGTTCACAGACAGTCCCATTTTCATGTGTTTCTGAGCGAGGGCAAACAGGTGGGGTCAAATGTCTTTGCCAAAGATGCACGAATCCAGCTGATCACGTGAGAGCAGTCGTGTCGTCATCCAAACAGGACGTGACTGAGAAGAGCGCCGTCCTGCGACCCCCGGCTTGTGGCGCCATTCAAAGCATGCGCTGAACCCGAAGCGAAGATGTTATCGCGATCTACAAAGTACACATTCATGTCATTTCACCGCCACTCGGCTCAAAGGCGCCTTTGTGTTGCAGAGCTGCTGGCTGCCACTGTGTGGCACAGACCAGAATAGAAGCTGTAAAACCGGTTCTACCGGGTCTTGCGTTTAAAAGGGAAGGGACATTATTTGGTTCTAAACAACAGCTTGGAGGAAGTGTAGGATTAAGCAACAGGTCGTTCTCTAATATGCCGGTAATGTCTGCCGGTAATATGCAGTGGTTATGTCGCACCATTGGCGACTCAGTATGCATTTCACAGTATATCTAACACAAAGCAGTGATTAGGTTGCAGAATGTTGAAATGAACTCCTTTTTAGTGCTGATTTGGTGTAATTGCGTTGACGTGTGATTGGCTTCCTGTGGCACGCTGCCTTCCACATAACTGCTCAGCCCAAAATCAGCCATCATTACAAGTTATACTCATTTGTATTTGTCGTACGTGGAAATCGGTGTACTTATCGTCTACCATATCTTCTCTATGTGAAGTTGTTTGGTAGACACCAGGAGTGCAATCCATCCCCGGTGTTGGGTTGTGGGGATATTTGTCTCATTTGCATAATTGGCCGTGACGCAAAACTCCGACCAGAGTGAAGATTTCCAAACACGCTGACCCACAAAAACACACGCGACAGGAAGGAGGAAGTGAGAGAGCGTGCACAAGGTTACGCATTGTAGGGAAATTTTAACGCGTGCACACACGTGCACACACATTGTTGAGTTGGAAATATCATCTTTCATAAGCCATTTTTTAAATTGGCCTTGAGGGCGGTTGAGCGCTATGAACGCAAAGCAACAAGAAGCCGGGCATGACCAGGAAAAAGTTGTAGAATTAATCACAAGTTATTTTTGCTGTTGTGCAATGAATATCATTGTGGTAGAAAAAGAAAGAGAAAGTAAAGCCTGCATAGAGAGACGGTGGCGGTTTTAGTTACGGGCCACATGGACAATTGTGCCGCAAGGAATGGTGGGGGGTAGGACAATTCATATTAATTTATGCTTGGCACCCTCTTGAGTCAGATAAAAGCCCACCCAGTCTCTGCCCACACAGCACAAAAGAACAGAGGGTCATCAACATCACGACCTCACTCATGGCGTGATCGACACAAACACAAGGCGTGGTGGGAAGCCCACGTGCACACTTCCCCCTTAAAAGGAATCATCAGGAATTGATGAGGCGTAGTCACTCATTTGCCAGTCATGCTGACTCAGCCGTTCCCTCGGAGCTTACCAGGTAAAGGACAGGGAGATGCGGCAGGACAGGAACACCCTGAGGAAATCACTCCAAAAAATGAATACATTTTATTCATTCATTCAATACAAATCTCTACTCCAAACATAACAGACTTTTTCCACTCCGGTCTTAATGAACGACAAGTCATTCCTTTTTGCTTCCAGCGACACGCCTGCTCTGCTTGGCCTTTCCCACACATTCCTAAAACACAAGCGTTCACTTTATCTCAGCCCTCATTAAGAGCTTGTATTTTAAAGAAGCCGCTGTGAATGCGGTGATGTCAGCGGTGCCAGCGCACTGATAACGGCAGCTGTGCAAAGGTTTAGCAACAGAGAACAGGAGCTCTCACTCACCTGCTGCATTCCAGGCTCATCTGGAACGTCCTGGCATTCACCAGTCATTTGCATACATGATACATGATACGTGATACAGGATACATGATGCATGATACAGCATGGAATGGATGAATGAAGTCGACAAGGTCACACTTTGACGTTGTTTTCCATAGCTGGCCGCCCCGCCCGCTCATGATGACATGCGGGGTTGTGGCCTGAAATGATGTCAAATATTACAGCTCAGTGAGCAAAGCTTGGGGCCCCCAAATGATTTGGTTAATGTTTTCTGAGAGGGTGACTTCAATCCGTGGCTAAAAGCAATGCACGTTGCAGGTTTAGTTCAAGTACAAGTTGACCTAAATATCTCAAAACAATAACCGCATTATGCTCGCATGCATCGTTGATCATATGCACACCCCTACAAAAATACAATAAAAAAGAATGAAGAGCGTTTATCTAAATTTCCTTCACCTAATAAAACAACAATTTGCTAATTTTGCTAATTGATTTTAGGTACATCGATACAAAGTGACCAGATCTCATGCCACAACATTTCTCTCGCGGGCAACAGGACTGCGGCGATATTAAATAAATTAATCAATCACACAATAAACAAAAATGAAGTTGATCATTTTGCCGGCTTCGGTGCATGCGTGTCTGTTTTCCTCATCTCCCGCCTCCAAACAGGCAGCAAGAGGGTTCACTCTGCGCACTGGTTTCAGCACCTTGGCGCAGTCGTTCCGAAGAACAACGGCATGAATGGAGTGAGCCCTTTTGTCAGTCGCACCGTCTCTTTGTGTCGGTGGGTGGAGGCAAGGCCGCTAGCATACGCACCGACTGCAGAAGGTTGTATCCTCGTGAGGAGCAATGCAAGGTAACGTAGTAGAAATGAAATTAGTAGATTTTCCTTGGACTTTTCGTAAAAGTCATGTTAAAATCCCGTCTCGTTCTCGGAGACCCGATCTCGTGTATCGTCTCGTCTCGCGACACCTCTAGTCACTCACTAGTTTCAAGTAGAACGTATTTAGCACTACATTGAACAACTGCAGTATTACGTAGATTGTCAGTGCTTCCCACACATTCATTTCTTTGTGGCAGCCCGCCACCAATACATTTGGTCCGCCACAGATAGAGTTGGTGCTACCAGTGGTGGAGCTACGTGGTGGCCAATGGTGGCCTTGGCCATCTAGACATTTCAGGCATCAACTCATTCCCCCTCGCCCCCATGTGAGTAACAGTCTCAGTGCGGCTGTTGTTGTTTGTTGTCGCACTGTTGTTGTTTATACCCGCTGTTGTTTGTACTAGGGACCGTCCATAAATGACTTTTACACTCGAAGCCAGTTTGATTAAAAAAATGTCATATATTCCCAATCACACTACAACCTGATCTGTAACCATTTCAGATGATTAGTCCTACCCTAAAAGTATTTTAATTCTTTACTGGATGGACTTTTTTTTTTATTGGATGGATCTTTTATTGGATGAGTGACCTGACTCTCAGAGGTTTGTTACAAATATATAAGCCCAAATATTGTTGGTCATGCGGTGTAAATTCAGCAATACTTTAGTTTTATTATACATTATTTTTAATGCTTGGATGAGCTGTTTTCATAACCATATTCAATTCCACAAATTCATGCTTTTAACAAAAGCTTGTTGTTTTAAAAAAAAAAAAAAGGATTGGTATCGGATCGGCAAGGCTATTAAAAAAAAATCTGATCCGATTGGAAGCCAAAAAATGTGGATCAGGACATCCCTAGTTTGTAAAATTTACATTCATGAAGAAACCAAGTCCATTTTTCCAAGGCTTTGTATGCTTTCACATGTGAAGTAAGTGAGTACGGTAATGATATCCATTCACCTGTTTGCATGATGAACAGTTACTTGCTAATAGTTGTGGAAGAGAAGGCTTGCATGGTTCTTATTCTGGCTTTCTTGATGAATAACTTTGAGGCTGCTTCCGACATTTGCCTTTTTAGGTTTCATTAACCCAACAAAAATCTATTAAAAGTATGAATCAATAACGATAACGATTTTTGGCACAGAGAACGGTCGGAGCTGCTCGAGGAAGCCAAAAAAATGGAGGCGGCCAAGTTCCGATATATCCTGCCTGTTTATGGGATCTGCGAGGACCCCCAGGGCCTGGTCATGGAGTACATGGAGACCGGCTCACTGGAAAGCCTGCTGGCCACCGAACCGCTGCCTTGGGAGCTGCGCTTCCGCATCATCCACGAGACGGCCGTGGGGATGAACTTCTTACACTGCATGAACCCGCCCTTGCTGCACCTGGACTTGAAGCCTGCCAACATCCTGCTGGACGCACACTACCATGTCAAGGTAAGCGCTCTGCTGAATCCCAGCATGTCGGCCGAGAGGAGAAGAATGCAGATTTGCCCTGAACACGACTCGGGATTTACGGAGTATTTTATTAAAAGAGGCTTACTGTAGTGCCTCACTGGGATCCAATATCATTTTAAAAGCCCCTTTGACAATCATTTTTTACAAGAAATGAATACCCAAAATATTAAGAAGCAGAAGACTACCACATTCAAATAAGGAAGTATAATTAGGTACCATAAGGACATGCCTCTTTGTGATGTAGTCTTCTTTGCTTTGCTGTTTCAAACTACAAATGAGCTTTCTTGTCGTGTTTTTTTTTTTCAATGTCAAACAAGACGGAGCCACCTGTGAGGGAGGGGCCCACAGCGGCACCTGCTGCTTGTCGAGAGGAGCCATACGTGCTTTCATGTCAGAGTCTTCGCTAGATTTGTTGCTAGTTGCTTTTTCGAAGAAGGGTGTCTAAAGGGGTCTGAAATAAGTTGGCAACACGATCCCTCCTGCTACATCTTCTTATTATCTGACACACCACGTGTATACATTTATTTATTTTCCTCCAGCAATTGTAGCCTGTGTTATACTTTTTTCTTCAGTTAGTTTGTTTCCAGACAATACCAAATAGACTATCGTGGAGAGCTCGATGAAGTGCTGATAATGATGAAGTATAAGCCTGCATATCAACAAATGAATGATTATAAGGACCGTGATCGTTTTCTAAATACAGCACCTTGACCCCGCTTTAAAGCTCACTCAGAAAGCCAAAGTATGTTCTGGTTTGCCCGTCCTGGTCTTTGCCTTTACTTTAAGCAGATGTGGTCTTTAACTCCAAGCAGCAGCTCAACACAAATGAATGCCGTGGGTGGGAAGCATCCATTTAACTGGAATAGCTGGATGTAAACATCTCACCCTGGCGTGTCCCTACAAGATCATTCAGTTCCTGCTGCGTCTGAGTGTGGGTGTGCTCTGCAGGGCCTCTCTTGCCCTCGCTGCATGCTGGGACACGGCCCCTAGATCTTTCCTGCCACACTCGGCGGGTAAAGTTAGTCACTAGTCTCGAGGACACTCGCAGACAGGCTGCCAGGATTTCCTGTTTGAGGTCCTCATCTTCCCCGTCTCGCTCTCCGTGTGTCTCAGATATCCGATTTTGGCCTGGCTCGCTGGAACGGCCTGTCCCGGGCTGAAGACATCAGCAGAGATGGCTTCTGCGGGACCATTGCCTACCTGCCGCCTGAAAGCATCATTGAGAAGGACAGAGTGTCGAACACCAAACATGACGTATACAGGTTGGATTTGGGGTTTTTGGTTTTTTTTTTTTCCCTTCCCACCTTTACAGGTGAACTTAATTTGATCTTCTCTCAACTTTTGAATGTCCAACTCTTCAATGTTTCACTACTTCTTGTACAAATTGCTGTTCTGTATATCAACTTGTATATTTGATATAAAATGATAACATCTGCTATATTGAATAATTCTATATATATATAAAATATTTGTCATATACACCGTAAATTCCGGTGGATAAGCTGCACCCACTACATTCAGAAGAAAAAACAGATTTGTACATATACTGTATAAACCACACGGACTATAAGCCACGCATGTCCACGTCCTAAAATGGCATATTGTGGCACGCACAAATCCATGAGGACATCTTAGAAAGAATGCTAAATTCACATAGCAACTTAACACTCAAAAGGTATACCTAAGAAATATACAAACATGTACCAATATGAATTAAAAATGGAAAAAAAACAAATATTTTAACGTGTTCTCATAATGCATGACGTCTGAGCAAAGCATTTAATTGGAGGACAAGTGGCATAGAAAATGGATGGATGGACGGCTCGATGCTGCTGCAATGCTGCCTCTGTCCACCAGAGGGAGGCTGACATCATTGCAGGGCCCTGGCAGGTCACCAATGAGTGCTTTGCTCAGATGCAATGCATTATGGTGAAATGTTAAAATACTTGTTTTTTTCCCATTTTAAACTATTAAACATATTAAACTTTTAAACATATTGGTACTTGTTTATATATTTCTTAGGTATACCTTTTGAGTGTTAAGTTACTGTGTGATGGATTCTTTGTAAGATGACAGTGTGAGTCAGACTGACCTCCTGCAATTTCTGATGGGTTGTCAAGCTCGTTATGAGCTCACTAATAGCTCGTGATTGGCTCCTGCCAACGAAAGAGCTTCCGTTTCCTCACTGACTCGTGAGCGGCACAGTATTTAAACAGTTAATAGTAGCTTTCAAGTAAATGAGATGTCACGAGATTAGAACTTAGCCATAAACTAGCTGCGCCGCTGTATACGCTGCGGGGTTCAAAATTGAAGGAAAAAGTAGCGGCTTACACATCAGAAATTACGGTATACATGTTTTGAAAATTGCCTTGACCTTTCAGTGTTTTATTGCAGTTTTTCTATTGTCATCTGGGGCATCCTAACCCAAAAGAAACCCTACCAAGGTAAGGCCAATCTATTATTTATTCATACCGTAATGTAATAGGAGTAATAAAATAGGAATATATTGTGCACAATAAATACAAAATAAATAAGTTAGACAGTGAGAGCAAGTATATAAATACTGACGTTAGATTTGGATTGAATGACGCAATTTAGTAGTAATTTGTGGATATAAATGAAGCAGTAAGTTATACTAAAGTGTTACTTCCCAAGTCCTCATATTAACACAGGCACGTGTGTATGTTTCTCCAGTTATTCTCTTTTAATTTCATATTTTTACTCAATTATTCCAACTTCATCATCCGTTTTATTATGACTATCAGGATCATTGTTTTTTTCTTTTTCCGTGTAGCACTAATACTACTTTATAGCCCATCTTATTGCTGAAATGATTTCCAGTCAGGGCTTTAGGACACGTGTGTGTGCGTGTGTGTGCGTGTGTGTGCGTGTGTGCGTGTGTGTGTGTTTACTTAGTAAATTCCAGCACAAGTGGACAGGGCTAGTCGGGCAAGTAAAGTCTATTTTGTTTTCCCAGGCATCTCAGGTAGCAAAGCAATTGAAGTGGCTTTTTAAGACAACTGTTGTTTAGAGGGTGGCCAGGTTGCCATTTGTCTTAAGATGTGAAAATCGGCCTACTTATTTTCTTACTTACTTGGTCTGCCACCTTCACCTTTCCTCTTTATCCTTCCTGGAAACAGATGCGTAAGACAACTAAATGTAATGTAATTAAGTCAATTACGTTGTCATGTGTATGAATCAGTAGTCTCTGTTTAAAAGCATGAATTGTGACTGGTGTGTTTTGGCTTGACTGGCTTCCCTCTAGGAGAAAACAACATCTTGCAGATCATGGTGAAGGTGGTGAAAGGAGTGCGTCCGGATCTGGGGGCTGTGCCACGCAGTCGCCCTACCGCCTGCATGGGCTTCTTGAGTCTCATGCAGCGCTGCTGGGCAACAAACCCTGAGGTCAGACCCAGCTTCCAGGGTAAGTTGTGTCTCCCTGGTCAGTGTTTCCCAGAAGATGTAATTGTCTAATTTGCATAATTGGCTGGTGATGCATTTGCATATCTTTTTCAACTAATAATTAGGGCGATCACATTGCCATTTGTGACAGGCAATTCATAACGTCTGTCAAACGTTTGCAGCATTTCTGGAAATGCTGGCTCTTCAACTGTATTAAAGAGTAGCATTTCTTTGGCTATGTATTAAACTACTCTCTCTGTGAACGCACACCATTTTGCACTGTTCATTTGTATTTACTTCACCGACCAAACGTCTCAGTGAGTGTTAACTGTCGGGACGAAGGCTCTGCATCTCGATGTGCATTTTTTTGGTTTGGGTTTGCCCGAACAAGAAACCGTGTCACATTTTAAACTCTTAAGATCTCATGACACCCTTACCGACAATAAATTAACATTCCCTAATTCTGTCCCTTCTCCAAGACATCACATCCGAAGCTGAGGATCTGTGCTCGAAACCTCAAGCAGAGTCCAAGACTCCGACCTCATCTGTGTCCGAGTCGGAGCCTACTTCTTGCGACATGCTGTCCCTTCACCAGGTACGGAGACCGTGCTTGTGTCACGTTGATTGATTGGAAAACAACAAAACATCAACACATGCATGCAAAAGGGAAGAGTTGGCCTGCAAGTGCTGTCCTTTTGCTTAGTGTTCAGTACCTTGGCACTGCTCGGTAGTGAACATCTCTCTAGCAGGTCCCAAACAGTGGTGTTGATGTGTCAACAAACACGACCGCTACATACCTGACCTCTGCTGTCTCCACATGCTGCTTGGGGATCAAATACATATTTCACTCAGTCAAATAGAAAATCTTTGTATCAAATCAAATACTTATTTTCCCCAACTGTACATTCCGTTTATTTTGTATATTAGTGAAAAGATGTTTTTCAACACGTGATGCGACACTCGCCTCGAATGCAAACTCCAAACCTGGAAAGGATGTAACATAGTTTCTGGACTGTAAGTCCCACCAGTCAAAAAATGCATCATGAAGAGGAAAAAAACACGTGCACTCCGGATCAAAAGCCAAAATGTTGGCAAAAATGTGAGTTCAATGTCATTTCCTGTCTGGTATTCACACCGTCGCGATCTCGTGACGGCAAAGGCAAAAAAGCACGGTGGGATTGTTGAGCCGCATAAGCAAGGCCTCTCGCAGCGTCATTGCTGCTGAGGTTGGACGCAGTAAGACGGCCGTTTGAAACTTCTTCACACATCCTCCGATTGGCTGTCTGTCAAGACACGCGACAATCCTCAGCTCAATTGAAGGTTGTTACTGGTGGCATGTGCGAGGGAAGGCAAAGAACCGACATTTAACCTGGAAAGGCAAGTTATTGAACTCGGCAATAGCGCACACAACCACGGGCTGAAGAGGCGTGGGGGATGCTAACATAACACAGTAACAGTTATTCAGCAACACAACAGCTTCAAGATCATGCCTGGGAGGCTGAACGGGCTAAAATAACATAACAAGCCAGCGGGTCCGACAAGCGCGCAAGTTCACCGAGCTCCCGATCTCATTCCACATCACTGAATCCATTGAATTCTGCACCCTCGGTGCCTCCCTGGTTCATGTCGGTTAATATGAATGAAGATGTTTAATGATTTCTATAATTTAATAATACAAGTCGCAGGACAAGCCAAGGACAGGACATGCTCAAGACACATTTATTACTTTGTGTTCTCTTGTGAGTAAACACACTTTTTGGTCAGAACAACAATGCCATCACCAAAGAAGAATGTTGCCTGGTGGGATTGTTCAACCTGTGTGCTGTGTGACACCTCCACACGGCTCCTCCGGTGACGAGACATAAACGTGGTCCCCTGAGGGAAGTGGCGTCAGTTACTTAATAGTTCTGAGGTGGGGTCAGGAGGGTAGCAACGTGACAACTGTTACATGCTTTGGAATGTACACGCGCCGAAGAACATCTTGTCCATTACTCTAAAGTCACCTGTTTGCTTGCCACAGGTTCAAAACACGAAGCAACCCGTTCGTCCAAAATCGGCCATGTTGCCGGAAAAAGACTACAGTCTGTCTGAGCTGCTGACCCAGGTGGATTCTGGGATCTCGAGGAGCTTTGATCGGCTGAAGGAAGACAGCAGCTACAGCAAAGAGAACACTTGCAAAAGGCTCTCGGGCATGTCGTCTGCAGACTCTGCGTTCTCTTCGCAGGACTCTATAACGATGTCTTTTGAGAAAGAAAACACAATTGGTAAGCGTGAAGTCAAAGCTTGTGGTCGTGACCCCTGCAGATACAGTATGGGCGTTTATTAAATGGTTATGTCTTCCTACCGCACAGATTCTGCTGACGTCCACAAAAGGAAGTTATGTGATGCCATCAGAACCATGGACACAGCAAAGCTGATGAAGATCCTCCAGCCGCAGGATGTTGATCTCCTCCTGGAGGGAGGAGGCGGCCTCCTCCATCATGCCATCACCTTCACCAATGAGGAAGCCGTCAAGTTCCTCCTGCTGAACAACGCCGATCCCAACCTCGCCAACACCCGCGGCTCCACCCCTCTTCACCTGGCCACCGAGAAGCACTTGAAGCCCCTGGCCGAACTCCTGCTCGGCCGGCGCAGCACCAACGTTAACGCCAAGGATGAGGACCAGTACACGGCCTTGCACTGGGCAGCCCAGAACGGAGACGAGGCCATGACACGCCTGCTGCTCGACCGGGGGGCAGCCATCAACGAGACCGACGGTCAAGGGCGCACGCCTGCTCATGTGGCGTGCCAGCACGGCCAGGAGAACGTGGTCCGAGTGCTGCTGAGCCGCGGCGCTGATGTCCACATCAAGGGGAAGGACAACTGGACGGCGTTGCACTTGGCTGCCTGGCAGGGTCATCTGGGCATCGTCAAGCTGGTGGTCAAGCAGGCGGGTGCCGACGTCAATGCCCAGACGAAAGACGGCCGCACGGCACTGCATTTGGCATCCCAGAGGGGGCAGTATCGAGTGGCGCGAATCCTCATTGAACTGAGAGCAGATGTTCACATGACGGCCTCTGGCTTGAACACGCCACTCCATGTGGCGGCCGAGACGGGTCACACCAGCACGTCCCGCCTCCTTATTAAACACTGTGCGGAGATCCACGCCGAGAACAGCCAAGGATTCACCCCTCTCCACTTAGCCTCCCAGCGGGGCCACCTGGCCACCGTCAAGATGCTAATAGAGGAGGGGGCCGACCCTCAAAAACTCAACCTGGACCAACGCACCCCCTACCATTTGGCGGCAGAGTGCGGACACAGCGAAGTTCTGAAAAAGCTGCTCCTTCACTGTCCAGCCGGGGGCGCTCTGTCAGAGGAGCTCGGCCTTTTGCACGTGGCAGAGCGGGGGGAACGCTTGCCGGAGGACTCCCAGGACTTTCTTCGTGAGAGCTCGGCGCCATCTGAGTCCGAGCAGCTACCGGAGGCTAAGCCGCTCCAGAGGAGAGTTGTCATTCTCAAACTGACAGAGCACAACGACAATCCGCAGTGTGCACCAGCCTTGTGCTAACAGGAGAAAAGACACTGCCATGCCCACTTGGTGTCGGCAAATCGATGTAATATAATATGCTAAACACACGATTAGGATTTTACCATGTAAATATGTACACTGTAAATAGAGATGTATGTCAGCATATACAATTTTACTTTTGTACCCCATACCGTTTTTTGAACCGCATAAGCACATGTTGGTGGGATTCCATTTTGATTAGGAAGCATGGGATATTTGTGCACCTTTCTGATGTTGCAGCTGCCTGTAAGTAGTGGAACACCAGCGCTTTTTGTTGTTGTTGTGTCGGCCATTTTGGATTTCTAATTGGATTCGGCGGTGTTCTGAGCCTGTTAAAGCCATTAAAAAAAACCTTCAAACCTTTACTTGGTTTCAGGACTTCTTTTTTTTCCAAGTACAGTGGAGCCTTGCATAGCGTCATTAATTCCTTCCAGAAGGTCCGACTAACCGCAATGGACGCTAACCAAATCAAATTTTGTCATAAGAAATAATGTCAATCAAATCCATCTGTTCCAGAAAGCCAAAAATATTAACACAAAACTCATTTTTATACTTTTACATGCAGTAAACAACTCCAAATACATATAAATGATGAATGAAAGGCATAAATGAACATTTGCATCGACTGTACACATTTGCTCCTAATTGTATTGTTTTTATTCTTTTTGATTTATGAGCAAAGCCTAGAAAGTGTCTTTGTATCTCAGATTAGTTCTCACCACTCCTCTTTCCACCTGCGTACACATACAATCCACCTTTATATGAGGCCCATCCGGCACGTCCGCATCTGCTCCTTCACATCTCACGTGAAATCCTACTGCTGTCTCTTCTCCAGACCTGCGGAGCACTCTCAGGTTGGCAAGCGGCATGGGAACTGCCCCCGAGGGTGAATCGCATGACGGGCGCGTGATTAAGAATGAGTGAAGGTTGCTGACGTTCTACCTGCAATTTCAGACTGGAGCTTTTTTCATGACGAAAAGCCAAGCATCCGATCCCAGGCACCTCGAGGGCTCGGCACTGTAATTTACGGCATGCTGCAGGGAACTCAACGCTTAATTGTCCTGTTTTGAGAGCTCAGGTTTGCAGAAGGACAGAGGATGAGTAAACTGTGTAACCTGAGGCTTCTGTTGTGTATGCCAAAGGCAATTTGTCAGATTCAACCTCAGTCATTTTGTAGATGCATGCCAGTCTCACAGTCAGGGTTCCAATCTCCAGTTTGCATGTTCTCCCAAAAAAGTGAGATATTGAGTCTGAGTTTTCAAAAAAAAAAGCTAATTTTGTGAGGACAAACAGCGACGAGGTTTATAAAATATCCACATTCATGGCCTCAAAGCTGTGTCATGGCCAATTATGCAAATTATATGATGACATCACTGCCCGCTGCCCAACACCACAGATAGAGTGCAGCCCTGTGGGAAACACTGGATGGTTTTTAATGTTTTACACTCAGAAAAAACATCAAGAAAAGCATTACTAGTGTCTGGTTACCCAGGCAATGGAGATATTTCTCCCTCCCTTCTCCTCTTCACTTATTTCAACCTCACAGAACAAGCTGAACAAGATCTGAGACCTCGCCTCCTAAGACACGAAGGCGTGCGGCAACATGTACATGTCGCCTCCAGGCCAACACCGGGACGTGGGCGCACTCTGCAATCATTGGATACAAGATGGGTGGCCTGTTTCTCTGTGCCTGCACGAAGACAATTAAAAAAATAATTATATATATATAATATTAAACAATAATATCTATAAGTTTCAAAAAGTTAATGATACACATGATTTATAATGTAACAATGTATAATGTAAATAACAGACGTTTTTTAATGTTATCTTGAATGTGGAAAAACATTGGGGAGAAAGGTTAAAGTCCAGTGCACACAGAGGTAGGGGGATGAGACTGTGATGTCACTACACAGTAAATACCGGGCTGATACTGTGTCAACACGTGCACTTCCTAGCTAATGCAGCACTTTGACAACATAATGTATCAGGAGTGCATTCTAGAGGGGGGGCGGATCGAGCCGAATGTCAATATCATCAATACCAGGGTCGATTGAATATCTGATTGACACCAGATATTATTAATTCCTATTCTGTGTTTATTGTCACAAATATCCGTGTGTTTTGTTTAAATATATTGTTAAATTGTTTAATATTGTCCCTTATTGTTTACAAACTCATTAAGTTCTTGGACACAGGGTGTTTTGGGAGCAAAAAGACGTAGAATTAGAATGGAGAGCCAATACTAGTGGTAGTATTTTTTTTTCTTTGTGGTTATTTTGTATTATTGACTTTATTTTTGCTCAAACAACTGTATGTAATTTTACAATGGGGTTGTGATGGGAATGTTTCGACTTAGCACAAATTGCAGGGGGAACGTTTGGTGTATGAGGGACACTATACCGGAAGAGAGTCGAGGCTAATTACAAGTGAGAATTGTACCTGTTGTAAAGTTCTGAATAAAGTCAAAGTGAGCAAGTGTACTGCTCTAACCGTCCACTCTTTATGGTTCATGAAGTAATGGACTAGAGTGAAAAATGTCATAAAAGGGAATAACTGTATTATGTTGTTAGTGTTGTAGCGACTCGTGTACAGTATTGTGCTGGTCCGAGCTATAGAGTGTGGGCTATAGAGGGCAGTAGCGTTCTGCATGGTGGGCTCGAACAAGCTTCAGGGGATAAGTCCGTAGAACAACTACTTGTAGGTGTAGAAGTGTTTAACTGTCAATGCTGTGTTTTAGCATCATTTATTTGCATTCGGACACCGAGCACTCTTTCATTTAAATGTGAAAACACAGCATGTAGCAGCTGTCAACACTTCATTTAAATATGAAAACACAGCATGTAGCAGCTGTCAACACTTCCGAGCTCTCTCCTTCGACAGACGTATTCACTAAAAGCGTGCTCTAACCCAGCATGCAGAACGTCACTGCCCTCTACAGGCCACACCGTGAACAGCAGCTAAGAACCACCACAACACCAGTCGCTACAGTATGTTACCGTATTTACTACAGTAGATCTCCGTTTTCGATATAGCAAATAAACGCGAGTAATTGAGACGCCACCTTCATTATTAAAATAAAAACATCAGTCAAATTAAATCTTAAGAAGACAAGAGAATACGTAAATGAAAGCGATACAATCCCAGCGCAGGGCCAACAATACTGGCAGTAGCCAGCAGAGGTCGCTTTACTCTGTCTTCGCCTCAAAACCCGGCATTTTTAGGTAACACTTTTAAAGTATTAAGAGAAGTTCACCACTGTATAATAAAAAGGAAAATAGTAAATAACAATAAAATGTTGTATACAATAATTGTATTTACATTAGTATATTGTGCAAACCCCCCTGAATGTCATCATTTTGCAATATGTATTATATATAATAAACATACAAAATGATATTAATATAAATAAGCATATTCTTACCCAAACCCAAACATTTCCGAACTTTTCTTGTATGTTCACTCACGTTTCTGACCACCAGATGCCGCACATCGTAAAGTGTCCGTCACTAAATTAATGCACAGGAAGTTATTTCACAATAAACGACTCGTGTCTGTCTCAAAACACAAACAAATATAAGTAGCACACAGTACGACTTGAAACTAGTGCAAAAATAACATTGAGAATGAGAGCACATAACTCAACACTCAACCTCTATACTTACATATAAAATGAATATTATAATAACACATATTATTATTTTATATATTACTTTTGGCAACTAGCGGCCAACAAACTGGCAAATTTCCTCCCTCTCTGGAACATACTATGTTACATATTTGGGGGTGTATTCAAGATTATGGTGATAAGTGATGGTTAGTGCGATGCCATTCACGAGGCCGTATGTTCATGTTTACGGCAATTCTTGTTTATATTACTACTTGTTTGTTTACGAGAGTACGCAAAACGTTATACGAAGAAACTGTGCGTGGTTCTCGCACCCCTTCCGCGAACAAGTGGAACATTCCAGAGAGGAACCAGAGGTTTCTTTTTTCGGTGTTATGGGATTTGCCGTGACGCGTGCTTGTGGGTACGTGATGTTTGGTCGCCCACTCGAGTGAACGAGAACCGAGGTTGCCATAAACGCGACACACAGGGAAGTCTTTTTAAGATAAGGTGAGTTGTCGACACGTCGAGACTTGCCGTAACGGGACATATTTGTGTTGTGTGAACGCCGAATAACGGGCACGAATCAGGCAGATGAAAACACTTATGGGGATGCTAGTTTAGCTACTGTTAGCTTAACTTATTGTTAGCACGAAATTGTTTCGCCGGTTCATACACAAGTCGCGTTGTTTTATAGACCACATAACACTTTGCAATTAACACGGAATATGCCTTGACGGTAATCGGGATAAGCGACGTTTATGCTAATCCAAACGGTGGAGCAACGCGTGGCGCTACTTACTTAAATCAACTGGAGCTCTTTTTCGATGTCTCAGGCAATCTGGCATCATTATCTCACTACTACTGAGTCTTAACATAATTTCACTAGATTGAGTGAAGCTAAAGTTTGAAGGTACTCTACTAATATGATAGCTGCGACCGTAGCGCCTATGTATTTCTAACTAAACGCAATTGAAATATTTAAAGCTCCTGTTACAGGTCGTAGTTCTTTAAAGAGGCCATATCCTACATTTCCAATATTTGAGTTAATCCCTAAAGTTGTTCTTTTACCTTTAGGGGTACAATGTCCTTGTCCTGTCGAAGTTATAGTGCTGTAAAAAGTAAATAAAGTGCTTTTTTTTCTAGGTTGAGGTTTGATAATCAGCCTTATGTAGTATTATAGCATATGTCTGTGTGTACATCAAATAACCTGGCAAAAACATGAAAAGTAGCAGAGTAGTCCCTCATTTATCACGGTAAATTGGTACCAGACCCACGAAGTAGGAGTCCTTATTTATAAATGGAATGGTTTTGTAGTTACAGCATAGAAAATCTGTCAACCACCTTCTAAATATTTTTTTTAACATTATTAGAGCAGTGAGATAATTCAAACCTGCAATAAAAGCCTGTTATTCCCACATTGAAGTCTAGTGCTGGGGCGTCTTGCCGAACATTACAGTAACATTACTGACACCTAGTGGTCAGTGTAGAAGACTACATACTGTACCATTCAGTGTCTTCTGAATGCCTTATATTTGTATTTTAATTCCTTTAGCCATTTTATGCTTCAATATGCATGTTGTTTTACTAATAATAAGCCGTATTCAACCATGAAGCAGCATGATTTATGAATTTGTTTTTGAAAGAACGTGATAGTAAAGTTGCAAAATTCAAACGGCGAAGTGGCGAGGGACGACTGTATGTGTGTACTGTGTGTTATTAAAGCTGTTTTACTGTATTGTTCACTGCAAAAATGCAAATGAAGATGATTCTCTCTGATTCTTCTGTGGTATTGAACCGTGTTCTCCATTTGACAGTTGTGTTACGGGAAGCACCATGGATGAAGAGGAGCAGTTTGTGAACATTGATCTCACTGACGACAATATCTGCAGCGTCTGCAAGCTGGAGACCGATACAGGAACCTTATCTTTCTGCCATGTTTGCTTCGAACTCAGCATTGAAGGTAGGGGCGGTATTTGAGATATTTAAAAAACCGCGGCAGATATAGCACGGACTGATGAACACTCTTTCAGGACCGTCCTACTTGGGGTGGGCAGCTCGAGCCAGCTCATGAGTTCATTCGAATGTGGTTCAAAGGGATGTGATTTGATTAGATGAGTGATTATCAGGGCAGATCCACAACCGAGTGATTAAAATAATCAATTTACAAATATCAACTTGTAGCATTGGACCAACCCTTGTCGTACCATGAATGAAGGGACCTGAGAATATTCTCCATTGACAACGTAAAAGGCTGCTATTAATCATTATTACAAAAATGTGTGCACTTTACCGTATTCTCATATATAAACATTTTCATTTGTTTTGGGAGGTGTAGGGACCCCCAAAAGGGTGAATTTCCGGTGTAGTCCATATGGCGGCCTGCAGTCTCTTCCCCACGTTTACATGCTTTAAAAAAAGAAAGAAAGAAAGAAAGAATTCCTACAGGAGTGCGGATGAAAGCACCTTTTTTTTTTTAAATGCATGTAAACACCTCACTGCCTATTTATGGTGGTGGGTTGGGGGGGGGGGGGGGGGGGGGGATAGATGATGTCATTCTCTCATTTGTATAATCATCTAGGACAGGGGTGTCCAAAGTGTGGCCCAAGGACCATTTGCGGCCCACAGCTGTTTTTTTTTTTTTAACATGTTCCAGAAATAGAATTTGACACAAAAAAATAGCAGTCATTTTACCAGATTAAAGTCAAAATATGAAGAGAAAAAAGTTCTAATCTATAAATCGTAATTTTATAAGAATAACGTAATATGACAACAAATATAATGGCATAAAGTTGAAATATTAAAGAAAGGTGGGTTTTTTTAAGTTGTAATATTATGGAAACCAAAACGATAAATAAAGTTGTCATTTTTTTTAATTAGGATGCGTAAAAAGTTATAACCTTACTAGAATAAAGTCAAAATATTATGGGGATCAAGTCATAATTATGAGAACAAATTGTATAAGAAGAAGGCAGAAATGGGGGAAAAGGATCAACTTGTAATATTGTGAGGGAAAAATGGTGTCATTTAGTAGCGTACAGTTAAAATATTAAAGAAAAAATACATGATTAAAAAAAATAAAAAAATAAAGTGGTAATTTTTGGAAAATGTAGGTTGTGGAGAAAGTCAAAATATTATGGGAATAAAGTCATAATATTGCAAGGAACATTTACAAATGTTATTTAAGAAGGAGGTTGAAATGTTTGGAAAGTAAAAAAAAAAACAAAAACAGCAAAAAATGGGGGGAAAAACGAGCAAAGAGCGAAGTTCATACTAATAATATGCTTTTTCACTTATATCACAAAGCTGAGATGCAGATTTTCTTGAAATATATATATATATGTATATACAGTATATGTATATAATTTCTTAGCATATGTACATTTTACATCAAAACCGCTTCTTTTTGTAGTTTTTTTTTTTTTTAGCGGCAACGAGTTTGGGCACCCCTTCCAAGTGCCTCTTTAATTTAAAGGTTTGTTGATGTCTCATGTGGTTGGCTTCCGCTTTGTCCACATCAGTAACGTTGGCCCAGCATTAAAATAAGTGTCATGTCTCGATAAGAGCCAAGCCTTCTCCACAAACGCCGCTGTCCCCCGTGTTTGATGTGCCGCTCAAACTCAAGAGCGTGTTTGAACTCTCCGGCTCTTAATTAACGAGTGGCCCATTTGAAGGAGGAGAAAATGTGAAATCAAAAGGGCACTGATCTCTGCAGGCGCTTTGCTGCACTCGTGTCTGTGTTCCATGCAGCATTAGGGCGACAGTAATAAACATGACGTACTGTAGCTCACTAATAGCGCACAGAATTCTATATCATTCTTGTTGTCAGCAGAAGTGCATGCATCTGAATTCATATGAAAGATTTATAGGTCCCGTCTGCCAGGGGAGGTGGAAGGTACTCAGTAAATTGGTGTAAATTGATGTTGCAATGTCAGATGACTCGTAGTGCTGTCATGTGGTGTTTACATTTAACAGCATATTTTCAAATAAGTCGGTTTTGACCTAACGTTCATGATTGTCAATATTGAATTTGGCCGGCGTTCCTTACCAGGCTCAGCTAACCACAGCAGCGTACCTTTTATCTGCTTCCATACATCCTGCTGAGGCTCGCTCATGTTTACCGGTCGGGCACGCGATGCCAGAATGACGCGTCTCCAGCTGATTCTCATCACTGCCCTACGGCTGCTCTAAACAGGCCGTTCATTGGCAGCGAGTTCTTCACAATTCACGATGCTTTTGTGCTACAGGTCAGCTGTAACTAGAAATGCATGGTTGGGGATGACAGCGCCATTGTACACAACACTCGCCTGTGTGTGTGTGTGTGTGTGTGTGTGTGTGTGTGTGTGTGTGAGACAGTCATAAAGCTAAACAATAACCTGAAAAATAATTGAATTCATCAGACTAGTTGACCAGACTTTGTCAGCGGTGGACGACACCGGGTTCGCAGGCTGGTCTCTCTCTCTCTCTCTCTCTCTCTCTCTCTCTCTCTCTCTCTCTCTCTCTCTCTCTCGCTCGCTCTCGGAGCCCACCTACACGCTACCTAGAAGTCCTGCAAGGACTCCACCAATGTACTCTCTCATCCAAAGTCTCCTTAGAGAAAGTGATATACGTTCTCTTGAAAAAGTGAGTAAAGTTTGGTGACTCATCAGCTAAAGAAAAGTGAACTTGTCTGTTGCCTTCTCACGTAGATGAACACATGGGACGTACTGAGGGAACGTAAGCACATAACTGCCATCTGGCAAGTTTTTTAAAATGTATTTTAACTCATTCAATCCCAAGACAAAAGACAACCTCTTCAGTGACTTTCCACACTTTTCACACAGAATATTGTGTTCTATGGCTATATAAACATGGAACCGACCAAAGCCTACCTGTTCTTTTGTCATCAGCAGTAGACATTTTTGTGAAAAGATACATTTCAAGCATACATTTCACTTTGACACTAATATTACAAATATTATTAACAACTATACCACAACATAAACAATACAATAAAGGGTTGTTTTACATCAAAATAACAATTTATTTACAGATATAACACCATGAACTATTTACAATTTCACATTTGGAACTAAACCGTGCATGTGCACGCGCATGTGTGCATTCATAACCTTCTGCATGCTACACTCTTCCATGCTCTTACACTTCCACCTTGCTGTCAAGTGTGTTTTTACATGTAACAGACCCACGCTGAGCTCTCATCAAATGCACTTCTGCCACCTTGTGGCAGTTTTGGTGGCTTAAAACTGCTTTATAAGTGACATCTTTTAGTGTGCAATTGCATCATCAACACTTTTTGCCTCTCGCGCAAAAAACGTAAAACAATAATTGTAAAACTATAAAAAAAAGTGTTACTATTATTATTAATATATACAGTATACTTGAAGCGTTACTGTGTTAGTGAGCAAAGAACTACAGAGTCAACCACTGATGACATCATAGACGGGTGACGGAGCTGATTCCCGGTTCAAGCAAGCTAACAGGCTGCTCACAAGGATTTTTGTGATAAAAATACATTAAGAAAACAGTTGGACTCACACGGTGTATTAATAATAGCACAACACCGTATTGTATGCTATCCGGAAAATGTACACAAATTTGTACATAATGTACATACATTTTGTATGTGTTAGCGAAAAACACGCTAACTGGGGCGAAATCTAACTGAGGTTTGGCTGTATCTGTTGTCAGAAGATGACTTCATCTGTGTTTTAATGCAGGCATTGTATTATTCACTGGCTGGGCTGGGGCGGGGTGAGGTGGGGTGGGGGGGTCCCCTCCTCATTGGTTATGGGTGGAAGATAGCCATAGTGTCTGTCTATTGCTGAAACGGCACATTTTGCCCCATTCGTTTCCTGTCCGACGAAAAGTAAATTCAAGTGTTTCTGAATGGAAATATGAAATGCACAATGACAGTAATGGACAATGACACTTCAGTAAATCTTGAGCCAGTTTTTAAAGAGCACAAAAATATACTGTAGCTCCGTTGTCAGTGGTGGTGGCGTATGTCTCTCACAGTTGCAGCTCAACAATGTACCTTCTCCTCCAGTGAATGGTGTGTGCGCGTGCGTGTGTGTGTGCGCGCGCAGGCAGCCATAAAAGACAAGTAGTGCTAAGCTGCTTAGTTGGAGTGAGGTCTTTGGCTGGTGATGCGCTGCCCTGGTTATGGGCCAATAGTTCTTCTCACTAGGCAAGCGGTGATTTGTGTGTGTGTGTGTGTGTGTTTTATAGACTGGGATTGTTTGAACTGTAACAGCTGTTGGTAAGGCATCTGCAGGTTCATTAGCCATTCAGAAGGCAGAACACGCACACACACACACACACACACACACACACACACACACACACACACACAAGCATGCATATATAGAAATCTTCATCTGGTTCCCCCACCAGACTAATCCTTTGACTGAAAAGGTCAAACTGTAAATATGCAAAGCTAAGAATAGATCTCTCTACACAGTTGTGTAATGACCCAAACCCTGTTTTGAGATCTGCACTGTCTGGCCCCGTACCAAACTTCATCTAGTGAAGTAAAAATGGAATTATTATACATCCTTTTTTACATTTTTTTTTTAACATTTTCCAACTATTTCAACTTTCTTCTTCTAACATTAGGGCTTTATTCCCATAATTTTATGACTTTTTATCTAACCTCATTTTCCAAAAATCACAACTTTAGTTGTTTTTTCTCATACTATTACAACTTTAAAAAATCCTATATTTATTTCTTTAATATTTCAACTTTATGCTACTAAAATGACGTTTTTCCTCGTATCATGACGTTTTTTTTGCTAGATTCCAACTTTTTTCTTATTTTGAGTTTTTCATGTTAAATTACTTCTGATTACTGCAAATGTACTTTGTATGTACTTTGGGCTCCTCTGCTATGTAAGAAGGCGGGCATAGGATTTGACCCTAAAATAGGTTTTGCTGTGCCTTTCAAATATGCTCATCCCAGGGCTACTAAACTGATTTTCATTTTTTCCTGCAGCAATGCCGATCAAATTCTACCGTGATTGACTCAGAGCGTATGTTGGTATATTATTCTTTGAACAGCGTTCCAGGTCTAGACTGGACTCTTAACAGCCCAACAGCTTCTTGCCGCATGAGAAGCCAAGTTTCCCACCAGAGGCGGTACAGTTCAGTTCAGTTGTTCAGGTGTTCAGTAGCTGCGCTGGCAACAGTCTCTATCAGTGCGACACAATGAAGGCAACCTGCAGTAACACAATAAACAAACGAGAGGAACAAAAAAAGTGCATCCGGCATTTCATGTTCATTCTTCCTGTGCTTTGGTTGTTTAGGACCTTCATCTATTCTGGTTTTTCTTATACTTTGTTGACATTGAGATTGTGTTGGTCTGTTATGGCTGCGATCTGGAGGCCACACTAATCCACCACATAAGCAGCTTTCACAGAGAGATGGCAGTGGGTCAACCCGCCAGTTTTAGCTTCCATTCATACTAATTTGGCCCACCACAGAGAGAACTAGCGCTACTTAAAAACAAAATAAAAACCAGTTCACCCTCACTCATGAACACTTAATGGTTATTATCTGTGTAGCTTGTTGTGGCAACTCAGCAGAGTAGATGGCTTAGTAACTTAACAACTTCTTAACACACCATACACACACACACACACACACACACACACCACGTAAATACATTTTCACCGGCTGTCATGCACATTTTTGGCCCATCAGAAGCCTGACTCGGTCGCGCGTTATGACACATCTGTTGCGCTGATCAATATAGCGAGACATCAGATGAATGTACAGTGACGCGAATGTTATCTTTAATATCAGTGCACACTCGCATGGAGCCCAGGAAACATTATGAATGTTATTTTGAATTGCTCATGCGTGTAAAAGAGGCTCTGCGAAATGAAACAAACACCCGTTAGTCAATAGCTTCATGTTCTGTTGTTAACTGAGGTTTAAAAATGTGAGATGATGTTGGACTTTTTAAAAATATCCACATTCGTGTGGACATGGCCTCAAAGTTTGTGTCTCGTGGCCGATGATGCAACTATGTGCATAACTGCCCATCGCCACAGATGCATTACTGTCATTCTAAGTGCCTCACTGTGATTACAGGTGTCTCCTCTACTACCCTGTTGCATTCAAAGTCACTGCGCGGTCACCGAGACTGCTTTGAGAAGTGCCACCTCATTGCCAACCAGAAGCTGTCACAGTCCAAGGTCTCCCGCAGTGCCTACGAGGGCATGAAGCTGGCCCTCAGCCAGAAACTCCACCGCATCATCCAGTACGCCCAGAACAAAGACAATGTCCCCACAAACGGCCTCAGCAGACGCGGAACCAGGCTCCTTTGTTACAGCCAGCAGAGTGACTGCAAGCTGCTGCCCCAGTCGGAAGCCCAGGTGCCCCGCTACACCCCCTGCTGGGAGCCGGGCGAAGCAACGCGGCTGCCCGGCTATGCCATTGGGATGTTTGGGTGCCATGCGGCCCAGGAGCTGAGGCTTCTGCAGAACTCGCCGGGAGACGTTTGGTCCAGTGGCGGAAGGAAAACTCTACAGATCCGTAATCCGCCAACAGCAGGAGGGCAAACAAAGTGCAGACATCAGGGCCACAGCAGGGATGAATGTGAGTGCATCTCATTCGTGTGGTATTTGTATTTACCCACCCTGTGATGGAACTTTCACTTTCTTCCGTCTGTAAATGTACGCAAATTGACGTCAAACCCATTTTAGTTCAGGGCAAGCATTGCATAATTACCTATAAATAATAGGGGGGTAACAATACGTGTATCTGTATCGAACCGTTCAACACGCATGCGTACCGAACCGTGACCCCCGTATCGAACAATACGCAGTTTCATATTTATTTGATCAACTTCAGTGTATCTGCGATCGACTACTCTGGCTTAGGCTGCATGGTCAAGCACAGAGCCACTGTGCTCCGCCTCCTGCGTTCATACCATGCTGGAAAAAAAGTGTTGACAATTTCAATAAAATTCCAATTAAAAAAGGCAAGGTAATTTATTTCTTGTATTGAAAAAAATATCAGACTGTAACACAAACGTATCGGACCGAACCGTGAATCATTGCACCCCTAATAAATAACAATCCAGTCCATGTTTCCCCTTGGTTCAAGTACGTTAGGAATATGTTTTGTATTTAATTAACTATCCCTTCACAAAACATGTCATGAACCACCTCAGATTTCCTAAGACAAATTTGTGCAACTGATCATTGACGTGTGTGCATTAGAAATTGATTCCGCTGATTTGTACAAAGGCACAAAACTTTCAGGCCTGCATCGTCCCCACTGCTTGCCCGTTGTCATTCCAGTAACAACTTATGATCGTGTATTACCTTGTGTTCACTTGGCTGTAACAAAGTTGACCGTTGAAGCTAGCGCTTCCGCAGCGACACAGGCCGCCACCGTCTTGCACTGACGGCGTCGTACATGTATGCTATATTATTACGACATGCAGCCGTCCCTCGCCACTTCGCAGTTCAAATTCCGCGGGCTGATTCTCGCGGTCTTGCTACTGTAATGTCGGGAAGATCTGGGTTCCAATCTCCGTTTAGGCGTAAAAAGCTGTGACAGAGTGAAGCTGCGGAATTGGAAGTGCGAAGTGGCGAGGGATGGCTGTACTTCCATCGATGGTTTACAAACTGTTGAATATTTTTTTTCAATGTTTAAGACGGTACGAGTCAACCTTTTTATTTCTTTTAGTGACCAGAATGTCTACAGATGAGCTCCATCAGTTGAACGCCCAGCTTCTCAAGCAGATTCAAAGTAAGTGCTCTGACCTGTCACGTGTGTCTTTTACTCTGGCCTCCCGGAGAAACGCGCTCGGCAAAGCGAGCGGATCCCAGAACCGTACAATTTGTCCCTCCGCAGACGTCTTCGAGCAGCTGACGGCGGCCGTGCAGGAGAAAGACTCGCTGGCGTCCGAGCTGCACGTGCGTCACGTCGCCATTGAGCAGCTCTTCAAGAACTGCGCCAAGCTGCCCTGGCTGCACATCAGCAGGGCGGGGGTCAAGGCCAGCAGCGGTAGCAGCAGCGGCGGCCCTGTGGAGTGACACTGTACGTCTTTGGGACACTTTTATACACGTTTGCTGCAATAACACGGGGGGCGGGGAGAATTGCCACATGTGCATAGTTGTGGTAAGAATACAACTATTAGTGCTGGGTTCCAACATCTGTGGCCCTGTAGACGATACGTTGTGCTTCTAAAACACACGCTAAAGCAGGCTTGGAAAAGGCATGTGTATTCAGTTTTTATGGTTTCCTCTACAATATTTTCAACAGATTTCTGTTTCTAATCATCATACTCGTGCTTGGATATGCGTTGTCGGTCATACTGAGCTACCGGCAGCATTAATCTCCCATTTTTTGCGGCGATCAAACTGCTCCGGAGTCATTTCTGGAAGCTGCCACCATTCTCCGGTGTACATAAGAGGCGAATGTACATATTGCAACAAAAATGGCCGAAGTTTAAGCCTGAAAACGCAACACACCCAAAAGGACTTGAAGGCAATTAGTTAGATCACAACAATCAATCACGATAACCGACAAGCACAAGTGCCAGAGGTGCACGGCTTCAGAAGAAATACAAGCAACATCAAACGTGTGAACATGTTTCGCATGGGCTTCAAGAATGGAGATGAATTCCCTGAACGTGAAGCTGCCTGCAGTACTCAACTTTGTTTGTCCTTAAGCTTATTTTTAGCGTGGAGATGTTGGAGAATTTGCAATAGGAGCCCGTTTTTAAACAAGAACTATGCAAGCAAAGGCTGTCAGTGTTGAAGCCTTTTTAAATCAAATAAGTTTCTCAGAGGAGGCCCTGTTGGCTGCACAAATACTAGCTTTGACTGGGTTTTCCTTTTTAAACAATTCTAAATTTGTTAGCGTTTATTCTCTCTTTGTAAGAGATTGGATTCATTTGACCTTTTTTGGGGTTAGGCTCTATTTTAAATGTGGATTTTGTGTGTTCACGTGCTTGGGGGTTCAGACTGCTGTTACGAATGCAGATTTTTTTGGATGCTTTAAATGTGGATGCTGTGTATTTTTGTATATTGTAGGAAAAAAAATGGCTGTGCACATCAATGCCTTTTGTTCAGCAGAAATCGTCTACTGAAGATGCAAGTATCGGTTACGTTTCTTTATACTTGACTTTTGTTCTTTCTCGTTTTGTGTTGCGTGATCTTGTTCTTCCTGACACAAGCTGGTGTGATTTGTGCTTTTTAGTTTTAGGAAGATATTTCAATAAAATAAAACATTTTTTTTTTACAGCAAACAGCTGCATTTACTTTTAAGTTATATGTGCCTCGCCACTCTGTGCTTCGAATTTCACCGCTTCGCTCTATCGTGGTGGTTCAAAATCAATCATAAATAATCGCTGTTTTATTATTTTTTTGTCAAAAATATGCAGATTTGACACGTTTTTGGCTTAAATTAAGCACTATCAAGCAATAGAATATAAGTCATGTAGAAGACTCATTCAAACAGACGTGATATGTAGTTCTCTGCACTGGTCACTAGGTGTCAGTAATGTCACATTATGTTACATTGATGAGACAACAGTCACAGCAGGAAGAACTGTCCAGAAACTGGTACAACAGCAAGGAACTTCCCCAATGCTAACGTGTCAGTCTATATTTTCCATTATTATGTCTACTATATCGGGTAATACAAGTGTAAAGGCAACTATAGGGGTGTTACTTGATGTCTAGAGGGCTCTAATGATGTTAACCATATTTGGAAGGTTGTAAACACGTTTTCTATGCTCTAACTATGAATATATTTGGTTTATAAATACAGAATCTATTTAATAAAGATCGATTTTAGTACAATGCAGGGGTGTCCAAAGTGCGCCCATTTGCGGCCCACAGCTTGTTTTTTTGTTTTTTATTGGCCCTCGGCACATTGAAATAAAATTTTACAAAAAGCAGGGTGAAAAGGCACAGACATTGAGACAAAGCTGAAATGTTGATACAAATAACACAAAGCTTTGTATTTGAATATATAACATTTTTAATGTTCATACAGTATACATATTTTTATATAATAAAAATAGCAGTGCTACCTCCCGCATCCATTGATTTTTCAGTCTGCGGTCCTCAGTGGAAGAAGTTTGGACACCCCAGGTACAGTAGATCGCAGGTGAAAGTTATGTAGTTACTACACGGTGACTCCACTTCCATCTGCTCATCAACTTTTATCTTTCTTTAGTGGTGAGGACCTGTGCATTTTGTAATCTAACAATTTACAACAGTCACTCTTACTGCAAATGGTGATCCTAAAGAGAGCGTCAACGCCAAGCTAGCATGGGTGTTTGGAGGAGTAGGAGTGAGCTATGTGCCAAAAATAGACGTTTTTATTGGCGTATCAATTCCGAAGAGATTTCCCCCATTCGCTGGTGGTACCGGAACGTAAACCCCACGAAAAGCAGGATCTACTGTAAGATAAGATATGCCTTCATTAGTCCCACAAGGGGAAATTTTTGTACTTGATTTGTCCACGATTTGTATATGATAACACCACAAAGTGCTGCTCCTCAGACACTGTAGAGTTTGTCCACTGTAAGCCTTCCAATTTACTCCATGAAAGCCAGGTCGTAACCACGTTGACGTATTAAATATTACAAAGCCAACCAAATGTCTCTTCTAGTCAACATTTGAATTGTCCCAAGTATTTTTCCCCTGAGACCATAATTAAATACTACATTGCCTCTTTCTGGAAAAATTGTTGAACATTATCGCATACAAAAAATGCTGACGCCATTATTTTTACTGTTTGCGCCCTCTGGTGGTATGATCAATTTGCTATATTGCACTGCAGAAGCTGCGCTTGGGGGGACACAAAAGAAAAGTGAAAGTGAAGCCGGAAATTCCCCAGATTACCCAACGCCCCTGCGTAGGAGTCAGGGGTGGCGCCAGAAATTCTTGGCTCCATGCTAAACATTTACCTGCACCGATTAGCTGTTAGTTAAAAAGGAGTGAGATGTAGGCTAACACAACTTGCTAACACTCGCCTAGCTTATTTCATTGTGGACAATAAGCTAGCAGGTTCATTCCCCCAACACAGACTGGCGGGCTACCAAAAAAGGGTCACATATTGACACCCTTTTCGTTTCCCTCTCTTCTCTCACCTTTCTTTTTTTTTTTTGACTCGGCACTGGCAGCGGTGTTTCACTCTGCTCTGCGGCAACTGCGGACCGAAAGGGCAAACTCGCTGCAGCTACTGACCGACTGATGAGTCGGTCGCGAACGAATCAGCTCTAAGAGTCGGCTCTTTGAAATGAACGATATCAGCCGTTTTGCGTTGGGAACCAATTGTGAGACGATTTTTTTCCGTCAGTCTTTTTTTCTGTTGAAAGCGAATGTCAATGGACAAGATGTGTGGCGGCGTCTCTGTGTCCACACTGAGCAGAGGAAGAGGCGGGGCTATGACGCTCTAAGAGGCGATTATTTTGTGAGAAACATTGTAAGATATTCTAATATATTTTTGTAGCTGTTCATTGAGGTGTAAATTAATCAATTTAAATAATACACATTGGATATAACGTACTTTTTTTACATTAAAAATATTAGTAGTATTCTCATTCTTCTTGTTATTATTTTGGATTCTATATCGCACCTTCCTGTGCACCTTTAACACCGTGAGCCATCATTCAATCACTGGTAGTGGATAGTCACATCAGCAATGCTCGTTTTTTTCCGCCAGATGGCGCTACCGTATCTACTTGAAGTTGACCATACGTCACGTGACACCCTGCGGCTATCTGTGCACCTGCAGAGCGGCGCAGGAGGAGGAGTGGACTAGTCTGGATGCTTGGCTTGCGCTGTGCTGCCGCTTTTCCCTCTTCGAACGCACCACAAGTTTTCCCCAGCAAGTTTCGCCGAAAGGACTTAGAATAAACTGAAGCGGGGATGGAGGTATCGAACGCTTGGCTGGGCTGTGTGCTGTTGAGCCTTTTGGGAGGTAAGTTTTCCCGCATTTAATTCTACTTTGAGTCCTACGATTTCGGGTTCCGTCTCACCGAGTGGTCATCCTCGCCATGTTATTACAACGCTAACCAGTGGCGACAACATGGAAACTTGCTTCATTTTTTTAAGGAATTCAAAGTGCTGGTAACTTTGTTTGTCTTCGAACCGCCTTCGTAAGCCGTAAGATTCTACACAGAAGTTGATCAGTGGAGAAGACAAACACATTTGAAGAAACAGCCCCCAACTGAGGCTAACTCCTGTCCAAGGTCAGTTTCAGAAAGCTAACATAAGAGAAACAGGCGTCCAAACTAAATGAAATCAGATTCCAGGTCAGATGAGGTATTTTTTTATATTTACGGCAAACTAATTAAAGATATATATTCTCGGCTGATAGTGAAAGTAGTTGGAATGTTATTTCTTACTCTTTTTTTTTACAACTGTGTGTACTTGATGGTATTTAAAAAGAGTTGTAATTCAACGTAGTGACATTACGACTTGTAGTATAACACTGCCATGACCATATTCCTATTATATCCTCAATTAGTAGCTGGATGTGCTTTTAAACCGCTTAGCAAATGTCATAAAAGCACACTATTTGTTTGTGTTGCCTGCTTGTACTTATTCATCCCAAGTGACCTTTACTACAGAAACCAAAAAGTCATCATTTTTTCCCCCTTACCGTTGTTGTTTTGTGTGATTGGTTTATCAACCCTTTTAGTTTAAATGTTTCAAATTGAATATGCACATTTTCAAACCCTTTCAAAACAGGAACCCACATCGTCCTGTTGATTGTGTTCTTTGCTTCAAAACGACATGATGCAGATTGGTTCCAATTACGTCTTGTTTTAATAGACTTAAATACAATATTAGACTCCCAAGTGTGTGGGTGTGGCCTCCAGTGTCCTGGAATCTACAATGAAACTATCACATAACTCCTCCCACCTTAAACAAAAAACACAACTGAAACTAAGATTATCTCTCATTTTCAGTGTCACCTCATTTGAAATATTGAGATTTTAGGATGGGATACCCCAGAGTGGCCTTATGTGCCCCAATACAATGCTTAGTTCGCGAGTTTCCTTTTTTTCCTTTTTTTTTACCCTTCTTTTGTCTCGTGGCTCACATTGTGTTCACGCTAGTTGAGGCTCATTACCATCCTAATGGCAGCGTTGGCCTCGTCATTTGGGCAATGTTCCACTTCAGCAGACAAGAACAGTGTCTGTCGAACTCGTAGCATTCTTTTGACATTTTTGCCTTTAGGAGTAAACAATATCTCTGAACTGCTCTTTAATGGCGGAACAACATGGGCATTTCTGCTCTATTTTCTTTGTGCAGTTCAACTCGGGCGATGCATGGGACTATGCAAAGTTCGACAAACACCCAGAGACAAAAAAAACCCATCAAGTAATTTCTGATAAGGATGGACGTTTGACTACATTTATGCAAAGGTCTATGGGGCAAATTAAAGACAAGTTAGTTAACTGTTATTTAAAAAAAAAAAAGGTTTTGAATTCATTTTAAATTCCAATACTATGGAATGTGTTTTTCCTTATTCATATCTTTCTTTCAAGAATAATCGCAACTTTTATTGCAACGTTTAGAGCTGCAGCAATGATAATCGCCGATTCATCGATTATCCAATCAATCGACACCTATTTTGGGATTTGATTAATCATTTTTGACTTAAAAATGTAAATATCCTCTGATTTCAGCCTCTCAAGTGTGAGTATTTTAAAATTTCCTTTGTCATCCGTGACTGCAGACCTATTATCCTCGTGATATTCACCCACATCGGCTTTGACTTAACAGAGATCAACATTTTTGGCTAACTAACTGTAACACTAACTGTTTTTGTGTGGTTCGCATTGATTTGGTTGGTCCAGGGCCTGCAACAACAAGCTTCAGATCAGTCAACAAAGAAATAATTGTTAGTTGCAGCCGTACATGAAACGTACATGCTACAGAACATAAAGCTGTCCGTTAAGATATATGACTCTATCGATATGAACGCTGTTGTGTTGGTCAGTAATGTTGCCATTGCAGAGTGCAGTAATCCCTCGTTTATCGCGGTTAATTGGTTCCAGAACCGACCGTGATGAGCGAATTTCCGCAAAGTTGGAGTTCTTATTAAAAAATGGAATGTTTGCTTAGTTAGAGCTTAGAAAACTTGTTTAGCACCTTCTAAATACGGTTTTATTAGAGCCCTGTAGACATGACCTAACACCCCTATAGTTACCTTTACACTCGTATTACCCAATACAGTAATCCCTCATTTTTCACAGTTAATGGGGACCTGAGCCTCCCGCAAAAGATGAAAAACCATGATTTGCGATTTGCCCCCTCCAGGAATTTTCATGTATGTGTATATGGGTACCAGAATGTTTAAAATATGTAAACAGTATTTCTACTTTACATATTTGAGACAAAGATTTCAACAGTACACGTATTTACTTAAATCTTGAACTAAAAACCTTCCACAGTAATTAACATTCATCAACATTGCCTTGGTGAACAGGCTGGTGTTGGTGGTGGAGGAGAGGCTCTCACTTGACTCGTAGAGGCTTTAGGTTCAGTCGGAGACTCGAGGAGGCCAATCACTCCTGGCAGCACTCGTACTGGCTTGAGGTTTGTCTGCACCTTCTTCAGCCTCGTCATTGTCGTCATCGGGCAAGATTTGGTCGTAGAGAGCTTTCGCCTTTGTCCTGACCATATTAGTGTCCAAACTCGCTGTCTCTTTCCTGCAATCGGCAAACCACAATGCCAATGCAGCTTCCATTTTCACAATTCTCTTATTAGCCAGAGTTACCACACGTTTCGCTTCCGTATTGAAGGTTATTGAAGCAGTTTTGCGGATGTTTGCTTCCTCTTTCTTAGCACTGTAGATTCATTCACGCCATACTGGCGAGCCGCAGATGCATAACTTCTGCCCTCCTTGATCATATCTAAAAGTTTCACTTTTTCGTTGATGATCATCTTCTTTTTCCTCCTCTTGGGCGCCCCAGAAGAAGCTTTCGCAGGGTCACAGCGCTTAGGCGGCATTGGAAGGGCTGAACTAATAAAAAAAGTTAGCGCGAACACAACACCGAGATACAGTATGCTAGACAGTCAACAACACAGTCTCCTCCTGTTGTGGAGGAGACTGGCGAGACACAACCAGGGAAGATGCTGGGTGATGATCATGAAACAACGCCTTTTTCCGCAATATGGCTGCAGATATGGCTGTATTTTTTTCCATTTTTATTTGGTGATGAAGAATGCAGTTCCAGGTAGTCGCTGGGGTTTCACAAGTAAGGAGTTTGGCTTCTCAAAACAATATGTGTTAAAAAGAGTAAAACATTTGCATCACAAAAATACCTACTCGAAAAAATCAGACCTCACAAATCACTCGGCGTAAGTCAAATATAACACCGAGTGATTTGTGATTTTGATACACTACACTGCTGATGGGGATGTCTAACAACTTCATGTCAAAAAATCCGAACTATCCCTCCAAGGTGTGGTCAGACTCATTAGTTAAGTTAATTAACGAATGTGATCGCTCCTCCCGCAAGGTGGTGAACAATGGCTGCTACAGTTCAGTCTGGCTAGCGAGGCTCGCTGGTGAGTGGGACTAGCGAGCAGTTGGCGTCGGCTGTGAGGACCAGGGAAGCAAAGCCAACCTGGCCCGACCAGCAAGGCTCGCCGGAGGGCGGTGAGAGCGAGGAGCAAGGTTCGGGGGGGGGGGGGTATTGAGTCCAGCTCGTTGAGTCAAATCGAAGGAATCGTTTCACATTTAGAAATGCGATTGCGTGTTGAGATTGTGAATTTTGAATGGTTTCTTGTGCAGCCCGAGTCAATTGTGGTCTTCTTAGAATGAGTGAATCACAGCCACTGTTGGTGCTGTCATCATCTCACACCTTACGCAAACACTCAGGCTTTCCCACCTCTTCTGAGCTCCTCATTTGTAGCTGTCCTTCTATTCCCCTGCCGCAATATAGCAGGTGTCCCCTCTATGTCTACCGCCGGCTCTGTAGATCAAAACCTGAACAATGTCAGTGACCTCAGCAAAACAGAAACCTGATGAAATCGCGCAGACGCAGAGTGCAGTTACCTGATAAGGGTATGACTGAAGGACCTGGCCAAGAGCCGGTTGCTTGGTTACCTTTTGAAAACAGACACACAGATCCTGTGAATGTACTTTGTGTGTGTGTGTTTGTGTGTCTTTGTGCGTGCTCAAATGCTGTTTGTTTTAAAAAGCTAACACCCCCCCCCTTTGCATGCATATGTGATCTTTACAGGAGGAAAAACAATCCTCTTATTTCCAACACTAAATGTTGGCGCACTGAATAGCTTGAAGGAAAAATGCACTTTTGTGTGAATTTTCTTAAGTGAATCCTTATGTGAAACATGAACACCTGTCTTTTTCTTTTCGTGTGTTCTAAAGAGAGAAAAACAGCTAGCACGAGGCAGCGAACAAAGCACATAATGGAAGCACCTGTTTCCTCTAAAAAACACCAAAAAAACACCAACGATGTTCCCTTTATATAGCATGACCTGCATATTAACCAACCTACAGTGGGATTGTTATTGTAGGAGCTGACACCGAATAACTACTTTTTTGGTGTAGTGACACAATGCCTCGGGCTAATGTAAGATACTGGAGCTGCTGCATCGCCTGTGAGTTTGGAAAAGTTAATGCGAGGTGATAAATCATGCCTCACACATGTACAGTACATTTTGAAGGTTGTGGCCATAAGCGGAAAAGTTGGTCAACTTTTGAAATTCCACACGCCACCAAATGAACATCCGGACAGACTGGAACAGTGGATAGTGGCTCTCAGCGTAGAACGGACGACATCGCCGGGAAGGCTCTGCTAAATGCTCGTTAGCACTCAACTTACTTTTTTTTTTTTGCCCGAGGACTATGCTGAATTAACCAGCTCAACGGGAGCATGAGTGTTGTGCTGAGAGGTACAGCCATCCCATGAGTTGGCATCCCAGTGAGAGCGGACATCGTGACTGTTTTATTATGGTCTTATTTTGTCAATAAAACCGATTTTGCTATGTGGTCACGGCTGGGGCTGCAACTCATGATTATTTAACCGATTAATCAGTTGATTATTTTTTTGGATTACTCTGAATCTGATTTATAAAAAAAAAAAAAAAAAACACACATGCATTTAAAATTTCCGCCTCTTTATTCAGAAATAGAATATTTGAACTGACAGAGCAAATAAGTGGACAAACACCAGGTTACCATTTGAATATTCTGTTAAAATAATGTAAAACCATTTTAAAAAATCCCATTACATTGCATTATTAGCGGCCTCATGCCGGGAGTTTTTCAATATTTACAACGCACAGAAAAGTGAAAGACATGTGTTCATGATTGCGGATGACGGGCAAAATTCCCCCAAAAAGTGCAGTTTTCCTTTTTAACGTAGCGTTTTGGTGTGTTCAGGATAGCAACAGCAACATAACTGCAGCCACTTTTTCAAATGACAGTGAATTTGTAACGTCGTAGAGCCCATCAAGGTTGATAGGTGCAACAGGAGAGATTGCTGGAAGCCTGAACTGGACAGCTTGAGCCATTGTCATTGGCCCCACACAGACCATAATGACTTGAGGTCACATTCAGTGGTCATGACCCGGCTGCCGCTACTTGCCTCTTGGAACAGGTTGGAGCGAAGCAGCCGCTCACTCTCACCCTGTCCTTGGAAATGAAGCAGGAACATGTGGAATTAGATTACACTCGGGAGCACCGCTTCGACCTCCGCCATCTGAGGATGGGAATGACTGCCCATGAATATTCACAGCTCTCGGACGTTAATATTTCAGTGTACTTGCGCCTTGCGAGCCCAGTGCCAAATCCTGTTAAACGATATTGAATTGTGAAATGCTGATCCCGGCTTTATCTCCCCACACTATCTCGAACCATCCCCCCACCCCCCCAACCCCAATTTCATTTCAGAATTACTCAACGAACAAATTGCTGCCTACGACAAAATGAGTTGAAATGATTAATAGTAGTGCTTGTTTCTTGGTCCGGTTAATGGCTGAGGAGCCACTCTGTATTCAGAGCCCATTCCTTTCTGGTGCTAGGGAATAAGACTTCTTTGTGGGCTGCTGCCAAAGCATCCTCGTGGGAAGATATTGGCAGGATTTTACCGGGGAACCTCGGTACAAAACTGAATCCATTTTTTCCATAGGAAATAGGCACCCGTTCCAGGCACCCAAAAATATGAACATTTTATAGAAAACAGTGATAGTTTTGCATGCAGAAAACAAAGCCAAATACATATAAATGGCAAGTCGAATGGATAAATGAACATTCAATAAGACTTTTACCTTTTATTGAAGACTAGCAACCGTTGTTTCACTCTAGTCTGTTACAAACTCAACTTTAAAGAGTGGTCGGCTCGGCCTGTATACTTGTTCACTTGAACTTGAATATTATTACACACACTGTCCCAGATCACTACCTGTTGTGTGTCTCTGTTAAACTGTTCCCCCTGCAACCTGTGTCAACCGAGAAACCTTCACATTACAATCCTATTGTACCAAGACACTACCTTCGTGATTTGCTACGAGATCTTTCTTGAATTCAGTGGCGTTTTTCACCCTCTGTATCTAAGTTCAACACTTACAAACACGCAGTGTGCTGGAACGTGTCATCAGCGCATGGCACAGTGCTTGAAAGAAAGGAGGGGGGGAGACTGTTACAGAATTGTTCGTCATTGTGTGTGTGTGTGTGTGTTTTATGAACAAATAAACCCACACACACACACACACACACACACACACAATAAAGACGATTAAAAAAGAATTCCCTGGCCGGAATCTGTTCATAGTGTCCCAACTCGAAAAGAACCACTGTCCATGCTTCACAGAGACTGAATCAATGATGCAGGGATGCTTTGTTTGGGCATTCGACTGGTTTATTGGAAGCACGGTCTGGCCGGACGAGGACATATTTGTGGCAATAATTTTTGCCCCTATGAAAACAGGGACGTATGAAAACCGATGTTCCGCCGTACACGTTACATTGACATATCTGAAGTTTGTCTTCTGACCTCTGGTAGTATTGACCATCTACCTGCACCAGGCAGGATGTGAATCAGTTCGACTTCACACAATTTCGTGGGCTGATCATTGATTTAGTGAAAAGATGTCATGTTTTTGTAGCAACAGAAAAGGACATTAGCTTTTACCAATGCGTTTAGTGCCGGCCCCGCTAGCGTAGTTGGCGCTGGTTTGATGAGCCGCATATTCTGACCGGTGTTCTGCTTTGTGAAATATTTTGTTTACACGTGGTTGTTGCGGTGCTGATTTTCACAGCCCTCCTGAGTCCATCGGTTATGTTGCCACAGTTTCTAGGAGGGTGCTGCAACGCACACTCATCAGTTAGCCACTTAAAGCCCAGCCTCTGCATCACCCGCAACACCCTTTGCTCCTCATGAAATAATGACTTCAAGGACGAATAGCTTACAGCTGTGAGGATGATGATACGGATTTTCACGCACCTTATTTCTCACATGGACATGCCAGAAGTTGTTTTTCTCTGGTTGACTAACAGAGGATAAAGTTTCTCGAACGCAGTGTTCCCCTTAGCATTAAGAAAGTATATTTACTATAAACAAAGAAGAATAATTGATTTTTCTCATTCTAATTACACGTTGTGGAGGATTGGTGTACTGGATTTGGTGTTTGGAATAGATCCCTGCTTTTGGCTGGTGTTCCCATGGCCAGTAATTGAGATGCCCATAAAAATGTGTGAAATCTGTTTTATTTTTTCCCAAATTCCGTTTTACTTTTCCAAATTGAGTGTTTTTAAACTAAATGTTTTACCTTTCAGTCCTATTTTACCAGCATAGAGTGTGTACTTTTGTGACAGTAAATAAAATGTCCATTAATTAAATGCAAAAATCCTGCAAATGCAATGCATCATTAGCCAAATTTGCCCAGTATTTCAGAAACGCTTGTCGCCTGGCTAACTTTTCAAATGGGATGCCAGCCTCTGCACACATTGCTGCAAAATCCTCAACAAACTGTAATAACTTGTGTTTAAGGAAGACGTACTATACTTTCCAATTGCGTTATTAATGTAAGATATTTTTTATGACAACCGTATTTTGTTTACACAATGAGACGATATGTGGTGAACAGTGCTCTTATTTTGAAGGCCGGAAGTGTGTTGTGTGTGTTGAGAATGTCTGTTGACGGTTAAGACGAGTCGGGAGCAAGAATAAGCGTGCCTTTCGTCCTTATTTCACTCAGAACTTGCACTACGTCAACGGGCATCGTAAAACGCAACACGATGTAAACGCACACATACTGTACAGCCTGAGCCCCACACACACAGCACACACTAGCATGCTCTGCTAAACTAAGCTAACCCAGCTAGCGTCCGTTCACGCGCTGTAAGAAAGGAGTTTCTGCCAACTTTTGCCGGCGTTTCAGTTGACCGTTTCGACATGTTTAGTTCGGGAGGTGGCGAGCTAGTGTTTGTGATTGAGTGGTCCGCTGGGGAAATACCTCCCCACTCAAACAGCAGATTCTGTTTTTATTTGCCAATTCTGTTAAAGCCCAAACGCTCCTGCTAGCTTGATCTTGACATTCTCCTAACAATTTTAGTTTTCAAGTAGAAAATCATTTTGCAGCCTAGATGGATAGGAAAAGCAGAGACTTGTGGTGTAACTGTGTTAGCTAGCAAAGAACTACAGAGTCAACCACCGATGACGTCGTAGACGAGTTACGGATTTGGGGGACAGTGACTTCCACTCCCGGCTTCCTGTCAGGTGCCAACAGGGACGTTTTGTGATAATACAAAAAAACGCTAACCGGGGCGTACACTAACCGAGGTTTCATTGTATTGACTTTTTGTATTGTACCTTTTTGGCTAGCTAACACAATCTGACACCACCCTACATCATCTCAAGTCCCTGTTTATCCGTCCCACACTGCTAAAAAAGATCCGATTGTCATACATTACAGATTTGACAATTTGTACTGACGGCATATCTTTTGTTGCCAGTTTCAACCCCCATTGGACAAATTATTTGCAGCCTTACATATTGTGTGTGTCGCATTATCAGCTAAAGTCCAGGCGTTCCTTCCTAGAACGGAGTTGTGGAAAGATAATTGCATTGTCTCCTTCAGCAGAAAACCTCTTGCTTCCTAAGAATATTAGGCTTAATTGTTGGTCTAATCTTGAAAAATATTATGGCTCTGAAAAAGGAGGCACAAGAAAGTGTGGGAGGAGGAGGAGAAGGAGGAGTGGGCGAAGCAGCTGTTGATGGAGCCATTTTTAGCACACGTAGCTTATTAAAAAACATGACACATTGTCACCTATGAATGTGGTGGAAGAAGGCAAATGTCAGGTTATTCAGTCTGCCTTAATTTGTCTAACATGGTGTAAAAGCATATGATATGCACCACAGTCAGTATATGTACAAAAATGATAATAAAATAACGTCTTTGTCCACAGGGCATCTCGCTGGTCCATGTGGGCAGCTGCATATTTCAGTCGAACATGACTGACTCAGTCAATGGCAATGTAAAACTGGCTTCACTGCGGACAGTGACAACCATGTTCCAGCAGTTCATGGCAGGCTTGAGTCCTGGTGGTTCCTCGGGTTGTTACTGATCATCTAAACCAGGGGTTCCCAAACCTTTTACAGTCACATACCCCTTCAGACATTTGACCATGTGCCCCCTACTCCTGCACACTTAAAAACATAAACCTTTTTATCTGAATTAACTTGAAATGGTGAACATAATTAATTGTTTAATTCTTTTTATAGCAATTCTGGGTCAAAAATGTGTATTTTGCATGGTTACATTTGGATAAAGTTTCACATGAGCACTGCTGAATAGATAAGTAGTCGTCCTACATGTCTTTTATTTCACTCTGATGTTTGCATCCTTGCATTTGAATGGGTTGAGTCTGAGCTTCACTTTTTTGTCCACTCATGATGGTTTAAGTCTGCATATGAATTTAATACCAAATGCAAGGGGGAAGGCTAGCAGTCACGATAAAGCATTAGTCGAAGTACAAAAATACATACAACCAACGATAACGCCCCATTTTTTTTTTCAGCGTTTTTCAGCGCTCCTCTGTGCGGGGATTGGAACACCAATAGAAGTGAAATGTCCAAGATGAAACACTCTTAATGCACAAAATAATAGTCAAACTTACTTACTTATTTGTTCATATAATGCACACAGAGCAATGAAAAACTCCTTTCTGCTGCGTTCCTCTCACGCCCGAGGCCTTCAGGCACACTCGTAATTGTCAGTGTCAGACGCTGATTGTTTTTCATTTTAATTCGCGTACCCCCGTCACAGTTGACGTACCACTGGTTGACGCGTGCCCCACTTTGGGAACCTAGGATCTAAACCAATTTGATTTCTTCGGAGGGTGACGGTTTGGCTTTTCTTCCGAAACGTGCAGTTTAGAAATGGCTCCAAAAACTTTCCAAATTCTCTTTCTCAGATCCTTTAGACTTTTTCTTTGGTCTGTTGAGTATTGGTCAAAGCCAATGATTGCCGTCAAACAAATCCTTTTCTGCTGCCCGAGAGACGCTTGCAGCTGTAGTCAATCTTTACCACTAATGCGACGTTAATAGGGCTTGGCCTCGTCAGGTTAAAAGACATTCTGGAGCCTTCAGCGCTGTTTACTAATTAATTAAAAGTTGCACGACCTGATATAAATAACCTTCTTGTTTAACTGCTCTTTGAAGAACTATGAGAATAACTGTTCTCCACGATACTAGGGCGCTATTATTTCCGAGTTAACAGAATTGCGGAATTGGCCAGTAAAACGGAATCTACGTGGAATCTTGCTGTGAATGAAACGCTGTCATTGTGAGGAGAAGGAACGTTTGGGTGCGGAAGTATTTTCTTGGCGGACCGCTCAATCGTGGCAGAATCTCGTCACAAGCACTAGCCCACCCTTCGCAAACTAAAATGTCGAAACAGTGACCTGAAACGCTGGAAACAGTTGGCAAAAAAACTTAGAAACTCCTCTCTTAAGGAGCATGAATGGAAGCTCACGGGATTAGTTTAGTTTAGCACAGAATGCTAGTGCGGCTGTGTGAGTGTGTTTACGCTGTGTTGTGTTTTACTGCTTGTTCATGCAAATGAGCGTTTTAGGATGCCCGCCGAGTTTGTGCAAGCTCTGAGTGAAATAAGAACAAGAGGCCCGTTTATTATTAAAGTAAGAGCGCTGTGAGTTTAGCCTGAGTTACCATGGTGATACAGCTGCTTTAAAACAGAGCTACATTCGCTGAACACACAAGTCCGGCTTTCAGATCAACACAGCTCGCTAACCCACTAAACTCCCTTCGTGTAGTGTAAAAAAAAAAATAATAATAATAATTTAAAAAATTAAAATGGAAAAAACAGAATTTGGAAAAAAATAAAATGGGAACAATGAAATGGGCTACAGATGTTTGGGTTGGGTTCTCAGCTGCCCGGGTAAAATGGCCTAACTGGACGAAATGTCAGGAAAATCCCCGAGCACCAAAGCTCTGCATCTTTAATGGGCTTTTTGACGTTTATCTCGGCTTTTCAGACTTCTTTGCGTCATCCTGGTTTCTCTGAAAACAAGTCATCAAGTCGATGCATTGCCGGGAAGCACCAACATGTGTAGAATAAATGTCTCCTTGGTGTCACTGGATTGCCACTCTGTTCGGGATATCTTAACTAGCGCAGCAAGGTTATTTTTAACGTTCCCAATTGCATCTTGTCACTTAATGTTGTATGTGAAGTATTCGTTTTGTGGCTCCTCCTCATGTCTGAGCTGAGAGTGCGAGCTGGAGGCATGAATAAACCCAGCGGCCCTTGTTAAGCTATAACAACAACTGACAGCTGGCGCCTGGAGCATCCTACAGTGTTCATCACCCAGGTGTGTTTACTGCTTTGGCCTTCAAGAACCCCTTGAGTGAAGAGGAGACTGAAACTTCAGAATATCGGGTCTGGATGCCTGTCTGTGCTGAGATAAAAACAAAAGACAAAAACAGATTATCCATCTTATCTGTTAACGGCGTTCTTATCTTGATGTCCTGCTCGAGTGTCTCCCTCTCCATACAGAGGACAGGAAGGACAGTCTGTGTTGGAACATTTTCACTCGGCCCTCACTCTGGCTAGTGGAAATGCTTTTGGCAGAATTAGAGGGTTTCGAGAGAAGGGATGCCATGAATGCATTTGAAAAGGAATGGATGTTTTAAGTAGATATTACAAAGTACCATCTCTTCCCGTGTCCGCGGGGAGCTTTCAGCAGCAAACCGATCTTTTAAATGAAATTATGCTCACGTGTTATTGCCTTTGACAGAACGCTTTGGGCGTAAAATGCACACAGTAGGGCTGCATGATTCTGCAAAAAAATGAGAATCACATTTGGCTAACACACGTAACCGGGCTGGAGCAATGACAAGAGTGTGTTTGTGTCAGGGTTTGTCAGCCCAAATTGAAACATTTCAGCCCTCCTTTGGATTTCGAATGCAATAAGCCCAAAACCCAAAGAAACGTATTCATGGAGATGAGGGATGAGGAAGGAGATTGAGAGATCTACGCTGATCTACGAGAGCTACGCTGCAAAATCCATTTTCATACACACCAGAAATTCATCCGGTCTTCACGCTACCTATCGGGAGCTGGCAATTGCTCTCTGCTTGTCTCTGTACCCTGAAAAACTAATGACTCCTGATGAGACTTGAAATCGGGCCCAATTCCAAAGCAAGTCAGCCAACTGTGGATTGTGAAACAAGGCTGTATTTTCATAGTGAAAGCCCGGCTTGAGACAGTATTTTCTAACAGTGTCTGTAAGAGTATCATTCTGAAATGTCCTGAAGGCAGAGGCTCTAATTTTAGACTGGAACCTGGAGGACGCAGCATGAGCAAGTCTTTTAATGCCTTTGGTCGTTTTACGTATACATGCTTTGACACTTCATGGAAAATAGGTAACTGGGACTACAACTACAGCAACATATAACTACGGTAGGACTTCTTATGCAACAGTTACATTGCTACGGTCCTATGAAATCCATTTTTTCCCAAATTTATGACAGTAAATAAAATCTTCATTCATTAAATGCAAAAATCCTTCCATTTCTTGATGCAATACATCATTGGCCAATTTTGCCCAGTATTTCAGACACATATGTAGCTTGGCTGACTCTTCTAATGGGATGTCGTCGTCTGCACACGTTGCTACAAAATCCTCTACAAACTGTAATGCTGGTGCTTGTGGTAAAGGAAGACATTGATGCAATGCCAATTGCTTCATTAATGTAAGATATTTTTTATGACACCCTTATTTTGTTTACACAGTGAGAAAAGATGTGGTGAACAATGCTCTTATTTTGAAGGCCGGAAGTGGGTTGTGTGTGTCTGACAGTTAAGACCAGCTGGGAGTAAGAATAAACATCCTAAAAGGCTCTTTTAGAAGCGGTAAAACACACTCATACAGCCTGAGCCGCACACACACACAGCATGCTCTGCTAAACTAAGCTAAACCAGCTAGCATCCAGTCACGCTCCATAAGGGATGAGTTTCTAAGTTTTTACGCCAACTTTCAGGTCAGCATTCCAACATGTTTCGGTTAGGAGGGGGCGGGTTAGTGTTTCTGATGACATTCTGCCACGATTGAATGGTCCGCCGGAGAAATACTTCCCCACACAAACGTTCCTTCTCTTCACAGTGACAGCATTTCGTTCACAATTCATCAGTACATTTTGTTTTTATTGGCAAATTCCATGATTCCATCCACAATTTGGTTAATCACAGGGCCCTATCGGTATGCTTAATTTACCCTCAACCTGAGTAGTCCATACATATGCCAGATGCTTGACATTAGCGGTTTCAACACATTTGTTGATGTCAAGAAGAAATCATCAAAACAATTGAACTTCAACTGTCTGCTGTCTGGCATTGCAACGTCACTAGTGAGCCAATAATCCACCTCTCTGTACTTGTTTTGTTGCGGTGCACTCTGTATGTGACTGTGGCAGACTTTCTCCACACTTTCTTTCTTTGAAGTCAAATGCGTGCCCTGCACTCAGAACCAAGAGCAACTGTTTTATCAGGAAGTAGTTTCTTATCACACAGTGCGCCACATGTGACTAAATGCTGCATGTGAATGAATTCGCATGGTTTCTATTTGATAGCAGTATCAGTTGTGAACATTGTACAGTGAGATTACCCGGATGTGGGTTTTTCCTTTCTGAAAAGTCTTCACTTTTAGTGTCTACAATTTGCAAATTAAGCCCTCTTTTTGAGAGCAATATTTTTCTTCCAGCATACTTGTATGTTCATTGTCCGGTACAAATACCGTAGCACAACTTGTCTACAACAACCTTCTGACACGCCATAGCAACATATGAGTGTGTACGTGCAGTGTATTAGTGACACGACAGCGCCATCTCGTACACTAACTGGAGAATGCACGCAAAATGGTGGCATAGGTTTCCGACGCTAGCCGAGGTTCCGTTGTGTCTGAAAATGTTTTAGAGCAGTTCAGGTCAATATTTGTGATTTTAGGAGTGATTTTTGGTCCAGAACTTGTTTCTTGCCAATTTATGTTGTGTGACATTTCCAGCTCATTTTGTTGTCTATTGTGACCCCTAAAAATGTGATTTCATCCACAGTGTCTCTTTGCGTGTGTGTTTGACTGTCTTTTCTGCTGCAAATGGCAAAACCTGTGTATGCTTGGTGTGTACGTAAGTTTCGGTGCTCAAAGAATATAATATTCAATACCACTGTGACTCATCGTGCCGAAAAAAACGACAGCTTTCAAGGCTGAGAGAGAAGATAAATGAATTGCGGGTGCGTCTGTTGAAACAGCCAAGAGGTCAGTGCAGCAGCAGTGAAAGCCAGCTACCTAATTGTTAGCAAAATAGCGTTAGCATCAAAGCCGTATTCCGACCGTGAGTCTGCTAAAACATTCATGATGAAGGCTGCAGAGCTTGTGAGAGAGTTAAAATAATTCCTTTAGCTCGATAAATTGATTTCATCTTAAAGTGCAATAGTATATTTTTCAGTTGCAAATACCTTTTGAGTTTAAGTTTTGTGTGTTTTGTACGAGCTTTGTGATCAGTTGTAATGCACACATGTAAATAACAAACACGTTAGAAAGACATGAACCGTCCATAATACAGTATGTTGGTAGTTCTATTTTATTAGAGAAAAACACTGGATAAAGTTTATACATTATTTTATCTGTTCATAGTCCTTGGTGGAGAAAACCCACAGATATTTTTCGTAGTTGGTCACCAGGGTTGCACACATCTCAGGAGGGATTTTGGTCCGCTCTCCAGATCCTGCAGGTATAGAGGCTGTCGCTTGGGAACTCAGATTTTCTGATCCCTCCTTAGATTATCTGTGGGATTCAGGTCTGGAGACTGGCGAGGCCGTGCCAGGATCTTAATGTGGTTGTTCTTGAGCCACTCCTCTATTGCCTTGGGCATATGTTATGGCTCATTGTCATGCTGGAAGACCCATCAAGGCCCATACACAATGTTTGGACTGGGGCCAGGAGGTTGTCTTGCATGGTCTCCAGAGCGAGGTCATATCCAGTCAATAGGTTATGGGTTATTGCTAGTTGGTAGGCAATCAAGTACTTATTTTACTTAATCAAACACCAAACTTTTAAATGTTTTGTTTTGGAATGTTTGGTTGGTAAAATTATGAACTGGTCAAGACTTTGTAACAGGGTAAACTTACCAAAATCAGCATGGGATCAAACAATCTGCTCCCCCACCATGTATGTGTTTGATCAGCATTGCTGCCTGCTGATCACAGTATGCATTGTCCCTTGGCCTGGCCAAAAGTTGGGGTTGGCGCGCCGGCAGGGGCCCCAGGCTTTTATCAGACGCTGCATTTGTTTTGGGGGATGGGGGTATTGTAGAGACAGCGGCAAAGTCTATAGATAAAACCCTGTGTCAGGAGAGACCATGGGTACGTTTACATGCAGGTTGGAAAAAAAGTAGCGTCCACACTGTGCCGTATTACTAAGTAGTTGCATCCAGTCTGAAACGGATAACTGAGTGAAAACGATGTAATACATAAGGCACACCTACGTGTGGCGCTGTGAACAGACACGCGGACGAAACCACGTGACACACCAAACCATAGAAGCGTAACCAAACCAAGAAGAAAGAACGCATGCGCTTAAGACTGTCGTCCTCCGCTTTCCAAGGCTCGCCTAGACTTATGACAAAGTGGAATGACATGTGCGTCATTTTGGGAGTATAGGACAAGAAAATACCAGGACGATGTTGACTGGGGTGAGTCATGACACTCGGAATATTCTAATATTATCTTGGCTTGTCATCAAAGCTCGCTTCTGGTCACATGACGGCGACGGGTCGATGATGTCATCCTTTTTAAAAAGTAGCTGCTTGATCGTCTGTATGGAAACGACGAGCCAGCGTTTTACAATTTTCGCACTCTGGAAGCCGCTTTAAAAAATACTGTTTCACGGCACCCAGAACGATGTTTCCGTGTGGACGAGAGGCTGAAACGACAAAATACTTTCGACTTGAAAAGGTTTCCGCGTGGATAGCCCCTGAGTCGGTTTACTGCCAGTTCATTCTCTCCGTTCCAGTGAAGTCCTCCGCTGGCTCTAGTTCCATCGTTGGCCGAACTCTGTGTGCGAAACACTTCCTGCTTCTGTTTCTGAACTACAAAGAGGATGCTATGCTACATGCGAGTAACTAACTCTTACTACTAGAAGCCGGCCGGTCCAACGAATACCGTAGCTTTCTACAGCTTTTATGTGTGGTTGGTAACATACAGTATTAATGTGTACAGTGGATCCCTGCATACTCACGATTCAGCATTCATGGCCCTGTGAATTAGAAGATTTTACGTACAAACGTCTTATTTCTTTTTGTAAAACCTCCATGAAGAAAACTGGAGCTGCGTGTAAAAAGAGATACTTTTAGAATTTCACTTGTTCACCACATAGTTTTACTTGACTTTGTTCTTATACGGATGTTGACGTATCCGTACCTTTGATGAAGTGCTGGACAATATCGTACATCAGATATCGGTACTAAAGCCAATATCGAGCATCTCTATCCACGTCGCTTCACCACTGCAATGTGGACTTGCTGCCTCACTGATGAAGCGACCATTAAAGAACAATTGCCCGTGGGAATTTGTCCCCCTTCCTTTCTCCCTCCCTCATCATCTCCTTCAGTTCCTTTGTTGTCTCAATTGTTCAGCACCATCAGTTTTTGTTAACTGGATGGTGGGACTCCAACTCATTTGAATGCATGAATTTAATTAAGTCATCCCCGTTTTAATCATGGTTTATTGTAGCAGCCGCTGCGGGGAAATCATAAATTGTTTAATACACAAGTGCTGGGGTCTCAGAATTAATGTTACGCTCACTGTCAATGTGCGTGTGGGTACGGGCAACAATTTTTTCTCTCCTGTGGATGTCCACGGCAATGGAATTAAAGCACGCCCCACAGGCATGCTTTAAAAGCTGTCAAATGTCCACGCAGCAAAGTAAAGAGCCTGTCATTTGTCACCCCTTCAACATTTAATGTTCACTTATGTCAAAAGAGCCTTTAGGTCATACTCACTGGTAATTGATGGCAGTGCTGTGTTGCAAGTAGAGCTTTCTGGCTGAATTACAACACAATCAGTATGGGTTTCCCATCCCTGTGCAACACTAAATGACAGTGAATGTCAGTGAAATAACAGTGACTCTCACTACCAAGGCGTACAGGGTACACACATTGCTTTGAATTCTACTGGGTATACTTGGATGACGATTCAGAGGCTTCGTTCTGAGCGGCAACCGAGTTAAGAAGTTATCGTCCTCTGTGAGCAAGATAATTGATGTTCTCCAGCACAGTCACAGGGGACTGTGTGTTGAATATACTCATGCTGCCCCAAGACTGCAATTTTACCACAATGAATCTCCAGTGTAGAGTTAAGCCAACCCCATTTCCAATTCAGTAAAATGTTTACCCTCCTTAAAGGTTTTTGATTGATTGTTTTCATCCTCATGAGTGAAATGCTTTGTTGTGTCCCCATTTTGTACTTATTTTACGGATATTTACCAGGGTTTCCCCTAGAATTTTTTTGAAGCCATGGTGGTGGGCTGTGTGGGACTGCCGTCGCTGTGTAGTGCCGCCGCTGCGGCTGCAATTTTTAAAATTGTATTTATTTAATCTTGGACTTATTACCTACAAGCCACAGGTGTCCACATATTAACATGGCATATTCAGTCCACAGAAAGATACTTTTTTTTCCCCAAACAGTGCGTGTAACATAGCTAGTTAAGCAGCAGCCTACCAGAAAAGTCATCCATTGTCTTCATCCTCCTCCTGGGAATTAAAAGCACTGGGCAGTGTGCTTCTGCTTGGTACAACACTGGCATGGAAACGGATCAGAGAGAGATTCTCCCGTCCCATTAAGAACAACGAATACATGAATTTATTGTTAATTTCCCCCCTAGTCAGTCACTGCCCTCCCTACCTTAGTATCTTTATTTTTGGAAGGGCGACAGCATAAATAGTAACTTCCCATAAACCTGCCCCCTGTTCACGCTCTAAACCTGTAGTTTGCACTACTTCCTGTCAGTCAGGCTCTCCCTATTGTCCTTCCTTCTTTAATGCTGTCTCTTAATCGCCACAGAGAGCTTCTCAGGGGGATTGGTTGCCAGGAGACAGGATTCACTCCCCATTGTATGCCAACAAAGGTGGAGGGGGTGAGTGGTGCGTTTACAATCGGTAACACCGGAGAGAGTTGAAGGTCTAGAGGGCGGGGGGTTGGCCCTCCACAATCACTCCACGAGGAGTAGGACAGGAAGGGAGATAGACTGGTAGTGCTGGCAGGATGGGCGGTGGAGTGGAAGTGGGAATATTCCTTCTGCTCGTTTCCGAGCTCCCGTTAAACAAGCTGTACTCACTCTGTAGTAGAATTTGGAGGGAGTGTGACTCTCACAAAGACACATTGGTGGCATGGGTAATTCTTAAGCTTGCCCCCCACCCCCAATATAACGGTAATTATAAGGTTTATGTAATTACAAAGCTCAGTCCGTTCCATAATTTAATTCCACAAACTGATATGCTAAAAGTTTTTTTGTTCTGCGGGCATACAGATGTTTGAATTTAATTTCTCCCTGAGGTCTCCGCTCTTGTTGACCAAAAAAAAATTATGAATATTATCCTGGGGAAGATTGGTTGTTATGCTTTTGTGCAGAAAATGCACCAGACTGGTGAAGTACATTTTTGCATTTTTAAGAACTAGTGTGTTATGTGTTAGTCCAACTGCCCTTTCTAGCAGTATGGTTAATGAACCACACATGCTTTGGTAATTATTTCCCTATATCGCCTCACAATAGTTCAAATATCGTAACAGCACGGAACAGTTATGAGTGTGGAGTGGTCTTTTTATCATCTCTCATGACATCGAGACAATTTTCATGCACCCTCTCAATGGCTACACTGAAGGTGTCCAAAGTGCGGCCCACAGTTGCCTTTTTTTTGTATTGGCTCACGACACTAAACTCTAAAAATATAATTTGAAAAATTGCCAAGTAATTTTACAAGAATAAAGCCAAAATATTAAAAGAAGAAACTTGTAATCTAATGAGCAAAAGTGGTAATTTTCTCTTTGGTCTTGGTCTCTTTGGTGACGAAGGCGTCTGAATGGAAAAGACCACGTCTTTTATCCACACTTGTTTCTATTAATTCAAAACTGTCGTTCTCGTATTCAAGAACAAAAAAGTAATTAGGTTTTAGTTTGTATTTCCAAGCCTCCATGTGAAAAGAGGTGAGGTAGGGTAACTTCATCTCTGCTTAATGACATCATTTTCATTGACAACATTAAAATGCTCCGACAGTGGTATTTTCTGGCACCAATTATTGACGAGTATTGTTGTGGTATAGTTCCACTTCAGCTATGATTTATGAGAAAATACTCGCATGAATCCATTTGTGTTTAGCACATTGTCGAGCAGAGGCTGCGCATGCACAGGCTGGATGAAACGGGTTTACAGTAAACTTCCCTGTGTGTTGGCTGAATTTAGAATCAACCATTACACTCTTGTCTGTGTTCCTCTGCCCTGGCACTGCTGTCATCCGAAAGCCACCAGCCAATGATGATGATACCATGCAATGACATTACTTCACATTGTGTTTTGTGCTTTGCAAACCTACCAAATGCTCAAACGGTTCAGCTGTGTCAACATGGCCTGGAAGACTAGTGGACTCAACTGGTAGCTGCTGCTGTTACGCAATATTTGTTGAAACATCACAATGACAAGACTAGACTATAGAAGCTTCTTCTTCAGAAGAACTTTTTGTTTGTCATAAAAACACTGGGGGTGTGGCAAGATCTGGGCACTATATAAGGGTGATAACAAATAAATACATTAATTAATCACACAGTGAAAGAAAAGGAACTCGATCATTTTTACAGCGTCAATATATTGCCACGTGCTTGCGTTTGTTTTCCCCGTCCCGCGTTTCCAAACAGACAGGAAGAGGATTCACCCTGTGCATTGGTTTCAGCACGTTGGCACGTTTGCCCCATACAACAACGGCATGAATGGAGTGAGCCCTTTGCCCTGCCAGTCATGCAGTCGCTTTGTCTCTGTGGGTGGAGGTGGGGCCGCTAGCATAGACGCAGAGTGCAGAAGAGTGGAACATAGCAGAAATGTATTTGGTAGATTGCAAATACATCGTCATATATTTTTAAAATACTTTTTCATTGTACTTTTCCTAAAAGTAATGTTAAAATCTTGTCTCTTTCTCATGTATCTTCTTGACTCTTGACACCACTAAAAATCACATATAAAACACACAAAATGAATCTATTTATTCCTCTACTACTACGTCCTCTTATTCTTATTCCGCCTCCTTCCCCACAGTTCTCAACCGATTTAAACCAACCATCCATTTTCCTCCTCTTATACGGCTCCGGGTTGCGGGGGCAGCTGTCTCAGTAGGGAAGCCCAGACTTCCCAGTCCCCGGCCACCTCCTCCAGTTCCACCGTGAGGACACTAAGGCATTCCCAGGTCAGCTGTGGGACATAATCCCGCCAGCGTGTCCTAAGTCTGCCCCCTCTTCCGGCTGGGCATATCCGGAACACCTCACCAGGGAGGCGTCCAGGAGGCATCCGGACTAGATGTCCGAGCCACCTCAACTGGCTCCTCTCCATGTGAAGGAGCAGCGGCTCTACTCTGAGCCCCTCCTGGATGTCGGAGCTTTTCACCCTATCTCTTAGTGTGAGTCCAGCCACCCTACGGATGAAACTCATTTCAGCCGCTTGTGTCCGCGATCTCGTTCTTCCGGTCACAACCCAAAGCACATGACCATAGGTGAGGGTGGGAACATAGATGGACCGGTAAATTGAGAGCTCTGCCTCCCGGCTCAGCTCTCTCTTCACCTCGACAGTACGATACAGCGACCGCATTACTGCAGACGTTGCGCCGATCCGCCTATCGATCTCACGCTTCAACCTTCCCTCACTCGTGAACAAGACCCAGAGATACTTGAACACCTCCACCAAGGGCAGGACCTCATTCCCAACCCGGAGGGAGCAATCCACCCTTTTCCAACTGAGAACCATGGCCTCGGATTTGGAGGTGCTGAGTCTCATCCCAGAAGCTTCACACTCAGATGCAAACCTCCCCAGTAAACGCTGAAGGTCACAGCCACAGGACCACATCGTCTGCAAACAGCAGAGACTCCCTCGACGCTGCACCTAGAAATTCTGTCCATGAAAATTATGAACAGAATCGGTGACAAAGGGCAACCTTGGTGGAGGCCGACATTCACCGATTTAAACCAGTCCAACATAAAAACGTTCAGGTTTGGCTAGTATGGCACGTTGGCTAGTATATAAGGGTGGCTAGTATAAATAAATAAATAACTGTAATTAATTAATCAGGTGGCAGATTAGGCCGTCGCCCAGCCGGGTGGTTGCTGGTTCAAGCCTCAGTACTCGTGTATTAGTTCAACATATTTATATTTTTCAACAATCATTCTCCATTTCTACATTTCAAATTCCGACATTTTGATTGTCTGATAGCTGCTCCCGCATATCTCAACCTCTTCAGACCATTCCAGCATCAAAAATGTTCAGCTCATTCAGGACATGCAGGCTATCTATCAGGACTTCTCAAATGTGCCATAATTCAGTATTTTATGTGACAGTTTTACCATTAAAAATGAGTGAATTTCAATGTCGCCCTCCATTGATGAGAAATCATTTTTACATTTTTAACATGACATGTAACATTCTGCTCATTCTGCGCTTGACAGCAGGGCTCAGGTGGTAGAATGGCCGTCTCCCCACCTGATGGTTGCTGGTTCGATCCCGGGCCGGTGAATAGATTTCGACACACTTCAAAGACGACATTCATTCTGCATGTCAGTTCAACATCTCAGCAATCACATGCAATTCCTCCTGAAATTGCTTCATCCACGGCAGTCCCATTTGCATTTTTGATAGGCTGACAGTCACCTTGACCTTGCTCATGCTGCGCTATGTAAATGAATGAATGAAAACGACCAACAGTGCTGCCTGCTACCGTCTGTCACCTGACATGCTGTCACATTAATAAAGCACAGCTAGTGCTTCGATGGGTTGTGTGGATCATATAGTTTGGAAGATTACCACGGTGCCAAATGTTCTGCTCAAATGTTGGCTGTGCAGTTTGAGCACTACTCGTATATCCGCTTGTGTTTGGGAAGAGTCGCACTTTCTTGTTTGTTGTGATGGAAATCTTCTCATCCAAACAGAAAACCTTCCAGAAAGAATATGCAAATGTTGCTGTTGATGAGGAGTTCACACTTGTAGCTCCTGTTGCAATTATTTTAATTACTTCTGCATGTTTGTCTCCTCCATCTGTCTTTGTAACGGAGCTCAGTGGGATGCAGATGACTTGAAATGCAGCTTGAATGAGGAATTGTTTTTTAATCGTTCCTTCAGCGAGGATGAAGAGGTAATGCTCATTTTTTACCTGCAGACAATTGAGGTGACATCTGTTTGTGTTTTCTCTTTGACATTATATTTGTTACACCTTTACTGCACACTAATGCCGTTACATATTGGGAGGTTCCTTTTTTTTTTTTAAGCCCCCACCCGCTGACTCAAAGGTGGATGGCTGTCAGAAGATTTTAATGCGTTGAGGCAGCATGTGACATCTCCATTCTCTGTGCCCCCATCCTTACTGGGCTTTAAAGCTTGCTGAATAAAAAAAATCATATCCCAGTTGATGTCCTCAGGAAATTATGTTTATTTATTCCAAGAATAAATGCTTCAGAGTCCGCTCAGCTTGAGAAGGGTTAAAATCTCTGGTTATCACCCTTCCCTCCGCTAAGCTAGGCTCTACTCTATTACTGTGTTTTTTCACATTATGCATATTTTAAGAGGTACTTTGCTGCTACAACGAGATGTAGCCATATTTATTTTATGAGTGCAACATTCCCTGAACCAAAACATTTGACAGCTTGCTGGTCTCCTTTTTTGTCTGATGTGCGAGTTAGTGCAATTTTTTTAACTGTTTTCATCAGCGTCGGGAGTGAATCAATGCTAACAGCAAGTGCCCCTCAAGTTAAAGCTGTTTGAAACCTTTAGCTCTGTCTTTGTTGTAGAAAACTTAACTTTCCTTCCCACTGTTTGTTTCTCTCCACAGGTTCGGCTGCCGGACTGGAGATAACTTCCACAGGACCGACGTCCATCGAGAAAGCCAGTGGCCAAAGCGTCAAACTGGACTGCATGTTCACTTTAGACCCTGCCGACTCAGGGCCTCTGGATATCGAATGGAGCTTGCTGTCCTCAGACAACCAGAAAGAAGACAAAGTGGTATGTATTTGTGGACTTGTCACACAACACTAGAAAGTAGTTAGCGCCATTAATCCCTTCCAGAAGGTCCAACTCAAAGCGAAATGTACTACAGCCAGATCAATTTTTCTTAAAAGAAATCATGTAAATCCAATTAATCTGAAAGCCAGAAACGCTAACACAAAACACGTTTTTCTAGTTTTACATGCAGAAAACAAATTGAAGTGCACACACGCGACGAACGAAATGGACATTTAAGGTTACTTTGACCTTCAGTGAAGATGTGATTGTTGCCAAAGACACGACATAACAGCAAGATCAACACGGACACCACCTTCCTGTTTTGCCGTGAGTGATGTTTTTAATTCAACAGTGTTTCTCACCTCTAATGTCGTTTGATTTCTTTTTTTATCACAGCTGCAAAGTAACACAAAATGGAGTCAAAAATGATAAACACGGTGGGAAATAGTATTCAATTCAAGAAATAACTCATGAAGGTGGTGTCCGTGTTGATCTCGCTGCCACATCGTGTCTTTGGTAACAATCACGTCTTCAGTGGAGGTAAACATAACCCTAAGGTTTAACCCTTTCATTCATTATTTATATGCATTTAGAATTGTTTTATCATGTGTGACTATTAGGGGTTCACGAGACAAAACGCATACACGGGATTGTGGTCTACAAGGCCGAGACGAGATTTTAACATTACTTTTAAGAAAAGTACAGTGGAAAAAAATACAAAAACATACATTATAATAATGTATTGCAATCTACTAATTGAATTTCTACTACGTTACACTCTGTGTGTATGCTCGCGGCCACGCCTCCACCCACCGAGACAGAGACCGTATGACTGACAAAAGGGCTCACACCGTTCATGCCGTTGTTCTATTGAACAAAGGCCCCAAGGTGCTGAAACGAGTGGACAGCGTCAGCTCTCTTCCTGCCAGTTTGCACATGGCAATATATTGAGGCCGGCAAAATTATCAAGTTCATATTGTTTTATTGTGTGATTAATTAATTTATTCTCGTCCCAGTCCTGCTGCCAAAAATTCTTTTCTGAACGAGAAATCTCATCACATTTTAATCTTATGACACCCCTAATAACGATCATTGTGAAGCTATAAAAACGTGTTTTGTTTAACATTTTTGAGACTAGTGGCGTAAGTGTGTTAGTTAGCAAAGAACTACACAAGTCAGCTGTTGATAACATCATAGACGGGCGCCGAAGCTGGCTTCCAGTTCCTGTTTCCATGTATCAGCAAGCTAATAGCCTGCTAACAAGGACATCTTGTGATAAATATACATGAAGAACGCAGTTGGACTCATGCGGTGTATTAATAACACGAGACGCACGTCATATTGCGCACTAACCGGAAAAGGTACCTAAAAAAGTTGGAGCAGGAAGAAGGCTGGACGCCGCCCATGCAGTACCTAACCAAGGCAGACAGCAGCTTTTAACAGAAACTCTTCCAGTCGGATACAGAGGGAAATGCTGCTGTGATTGTTTGACCAGTGTGTAGCTTTTGGCATCAGTGTCGTGTCTACATGGTTTATTGAAAGAAGAAGTGAAATCCAATACAGCGTCAACACTAGTTGTGTATTTTTTGTACTCAATACTGCATATATTGCAGTATGTAATTTGACCCACATGCATCTCCAGTGAGCTTTTGTTTTCCACCTTTTTGTTTGTCTGACACACAGTGGATGCAGAGTCTTTTTATTCCAGCCAGTCTTTCCTTTTCAGCGTGGCACCAAGCCATGTGAAGGGAAGATGACACAACTCCTCAGGCCTCCAGTGGATCCCCACATGTTCTCTAGGCTTTTACTGCCATGGAAACCGTTTTGTTACAGTTCATCAAATTGGTGTGTTCCTCTGTCGTTGTCGTATTGTGCCACCTGGCACCTTTCACAAAGCTTTCCCATCGGTATTACCAATCTCCATTTGGCATGGTGCATGGACCCATGAAATATTAGTCCACACTGCTGTGCAGATATTTCCGCTTTTGTCAACATTGTGAGTGTTGCGCATCTGTCATTATAGTATACGAAATTAAATTAGCTTTGTTGGGACTAGACAGAGTCATGTGCAGCATCACAGCATATAAACTGTGATGAGTGTGTTTTATAATTTGAAGTAAATCTATGAGACTTCTGAAAAACAAGTGAAGGTACCACTGCGATAGATGCTACTAACCCGGCCAAATACGTTATGACAAGAATGCAAAAAATTTGAGTACAGCGAATGCTGCACAGGAGCGATGCTGTAAGCATGAGCTGATGAAGCCTGCTCGGTTGAGATGCAAAACGTCTTCTAATACAACCTGAACAGTCCAGTTGCGATTGATTCAGTGCCCTGACAATACAATGACCTCATGATGATGGCATCTAGCCGGCTGGATGTGGTCCGCCGGCCACTGGCCGCCAGTTGACATTCTGTTCTAGTCTATACAGTGTAGCATGTCATTGTACGTCATTAAACCATCGTGCATATTCGTTTATATTGCTTCATCTTGGTAGATATTTTGAACTGGCGAGACATCTTTCTCAGAACAAATTTGTTCTCCTTGACCTATCAAATTGTGCTCGCTAAATATGCTCATAGCTTGCCTTGAATCAATATGAAGTCATGCAAATAGTAAGTTCTATAATTAGCAGTATATTAGTTCTGAAGGCCTGTTAAGTACATGCTTAATGTTCAGTAGGGTTTGACCAATCTGCTTGGACCAATGCTACCAGATCATTGAAGGAAATGAGTATAAAGTGTATGAATCATTATCAGAAAGATTGTCTTCTTGGCATACCTTAACAAAAACAAAACAATGGTAGGGGAAATATAGTAGGGTCATAGCTCACTAGCTCTCCATCACGCTGAGTCTGGGCTCCGCTCACCTTCAAAGATAATTTTATCCATTTAATAGCTTGAGCAGAATCAGGAGATTACCCTCTCCTTTAATGGTGAAAAATGACTAAGATATGAAAAGAAATGTATCACCACCCCGATTGCATTAGCAGTTCATTGTGTATGATTAGCCTCCGGGGGCTAGAGGGTCGCTGGTTCAAATTCTCTCTGCACACCAAAACATGGGACTGTTTTCTGGACAATATTATACTGCATTTGTGTGAAACCCAACATGTTTTTATTAGTGCATGGCTATAGGAGGGCTATCCAGGATTCACTTTGATGCATTTTGTACATTAACGATGCTAAAACCGATCCAATGTTGGTGAAAGATACATTGACATCTTGCCTTTTGTTTTATAGGTGTCAGAGCAAATAGTAATATCAACACTGCAATCTTATTAATATTGATTTTATACAAATGTTCAGACTATCCTCTCTCTGCTTATCTCTGTGCATGTGTTTTTGTGGCTAATGTGCATGTATCATGTTCAATTATGGATAACACAAATAGCATGATCACTACAGAACTTCTAAAGTGTGCTATCATTCTTGGGCTTGACTTTTGCACCACCGTTAATTTCTTTTTAGCTCCAGTTTGCGCTGCAGTTTTCTATATTAGAGGATAGTTGTTTTTTTTTTTTATGGGAGCCTAATAGGTGGTTGCGGAATGCAGCCCGTTGCAAATGCACCGCTTTCACTGCTGTGTAAGCAGAATGTTGCGTGATTTGGATGCTGTAACATGGTGAATTGGTTGTATCATTTAAGCATGCCAGCTTACACATTTTCTTCATACCAGTGACCCACATTTTTCAACTCTTTATAGTACCAAATGTTGCAGGGAAAGATGTCCACCATGATTTGAAATCGCCTACATACCATCAAGGTCTTTTGGAGAGTGATGAAGCGTAGCTAAAACACATGGCTTTGTTGGGCTTGAATGAGAAATGCCAGGCATGCCTTCAGTCACGGTCATTTGCATTTCGGCTTATTGCTAGCCTACAGATAAAACCGAATGAGGTAGGCCGGGAAGCCAATCATGAAAAACAAACATGAATCCTATCAACAGGATAGCTTTCTTGCATTGCTACATCCCATGTCTTCCTGTCTCATGATTGCTGGAGGAGGTTTACAAGGGTTAATGTGTTTTGGCAAAGTATGAACACCTTTTTATAGCTATACCTTTTTAATTATTGATGCTCGTATGGTCTGCCTTGATAGTACAACTTTATTTCTACTGCACAGTACAGTGGAACCTAGGTGCAACAGCACTCATCTGTAAAATTAGATTTGTTTCAGGTATACAGGTGTTGTGGTCCTCTGCTTTGCCTCTCAAATGATCTCCACCTCTTTCTCTCATCACATGGCAATGACCTTGTTTTTTACTTAGGTCTAATAATAAAGCTATGCCTTTTATATATAAACAAAAAAAATCACTGCACCATTAGCGGTTGACAGAGAATGCTTTGGCTGGTAAGTTTATCATGAAACACTAGTACTCCTTTGTACTAGTACTCCACCTTGCCCTTGTCATTCGCCCTTTTTGTTTTTATGAATCTCAAGGTTGTTCTGTCGTACCGATTTGTTGTTGTCTCGTTCTTAGAGGTGTGCATGTGTGGGGAAAACACTGATGCGAGTATTTGAGTAAGAGTTGTCCAGCTGAAATTTAATTTCCTCTCCTTTGGCCTGACATATTGCTGTTATTACTGCCGATGCACTGTTCCCCAGTGAAAGTTGAAACATTGGTTGCCCTCCCTCTGAGAACCTGTTGGAATTTTAACAGAATTACCGGTTTACACGGCTAACGTGTACAAGATGAGCGCTGCCCTCGCCGCGGGCCTGCCATCCTCGCAGCACCACAAAGTATTTTTCACTTGGAAATAGGTCAGGAAGTGGAATGTTTTTGACACAAGAACCTCATACAGTACATTTCCAATATTTAGTTCCTCTATACTTGTGTCCTCCACCTCCTACAATAGGTTCATTATTATTTCTCTTCCAGCCATGTTCAGTTTCCCTCCTTCCACCCCGGGGTATTGCTATGCATACGTCTGGTGCTCGTCATGGCACAGAAAACTCTGTTGTCTGTCCCAGTGGATTTGCTAGTGTCTGCGAAAGAGAATTGAAACTCCTTTCATTGTTTACTTTTTCCCTTTACTCTCCTTAGCTTTTTAGTTTGTTTTTTTTAAGGTTTTCTGTTTAGATTTTTTTTTTTCTTGTAGCTAGAAGCCGTCTTTGTGGCTCCACCTGGACTTCATTTCTCCATATTTTCATGCTGCTTTCAAGACCTAGACGGTGGGTGTGTTTGTGGAGGTAGATGTGGCGGGGGGGTTGGACATAATTGTGGTCTTTTGCCCTTTGTTGACACAGCAGGTGTTGATTTGACTCCACACTGGCCGCTTTGTTTGGTCCGTCTTGGTCCTAGGAAGGCAGACTGGCTTTGTGTGGGTGAAAACTGCTTGCTTTGACTTCTCTGTGTAGCAAGGTTAATTCACTGACCGTGTTTTTAAATGTACAGTCGTCCCTCGCCACTTTGCCGTTTGAATTTCGCGGCTTCTCTCTATTACGTTTTTTCAAAAATATATTAATTAATAAATCATACTGTTTCATGGTTGAATATGCCTATTATTAGTCATACCATATGCACATTTAAGCTAATGTTACTTATTTCCTGCCTGAATTAAGTATTTTCAAACATAAAAATGGCTAAATGAACTATATGCAAATGTAGGCATTCAAAGACAAAGAATGTCCGGAACACAAGACGTGATCGCCGGAACAACAGGCTTTTTTTGCAGGTTTTAAATTACCTCCAGACAGGCACAATATCCAAAAAAATAAAAAATACTGTTGCGGCCGTACCCTGCAGCAAGCTGAAACTCAACTCTGAACCCCTGACGTCACTTCCTGTTCGCCACTCAGGATTCAATATTAATAAATGGCATATTTTCATACTTTCAGCATAGAAAACTTGTTCATGACCTTGTAAATACAATTTTTACCATCATTACAGCCCTTTTAGACATGAAATGACGCCCCTTTACACTTGTATTACCCAATTAAGTTGACATAATAGAAAATAAGCCATTTAATATCAGAGACTCACACGTTAGCATTGACAGCATACTCCCTGGTGGATATTGTTTCATCAGTGTAATGTTACTGACACCTAGAGACCAGTGTAGAATGCTGCTGTTTGTGGTTGAGGCAGTGAAGCTAGCCTCACTATTTGAGAAGCACTGGGTCAAGGAAAGTCTAATGATGCACTTCAAACGCTTCATTAACAAGCAGAGACCACATGCACTGAACATTTTACACAGGAGCTGCTGTCAGCCACTCTCTACACTGCTAAACTGCTGCTAGCACTCAGCTAACAGTAAACTCAAGCCAACAGACGTCACTTCCCAGGCCTCGCTTCGTAAACGCACACAGATACGATATTACACTTCATACCACGTCTTTTGAATGCCTTATATTTGTATTTTCCCTCATTTAGCCATTTTTATGCTTGAAAATGCTTAATTTTGGTCATTAATACAGGCAATCCACTTAAATATGCATATTTTTAAAAAACTAATAGACAATTTTCAACCACAAAACAGATAATTTAATCATTAATAGATTTTTGAAAAACCTTGAGAGTGATGGCGTGATGTTCGAACCGTGATGTAGCGAGGGACAACTGTATTGGGTAAAACAAGTGCAAGGGTGACTCTAGGGTTGTTAGTTCATGTCTGGAGGGCTCAAAAATGTTAAAAACCATATGTAGAAGCTCATAAACAGGTTTTCTGTGCTATGACTATGAAAATATTCCTTTTAGAAATAAGGACTCAGATTTCACGAAAATTCACGTTCGGGTCTGCAACCATTTAAGACGCGATAGATGAAGAATTACTCTGTGTGTGTTTTAAAATGTTCTCTTGTACCCGAGCTGAACCCTCAACCCCTGACCAATCGCAACAGAGTGGGTGTGGTCAAGGGGAGCAGGCTGCGCAATCCAAGCAGTTTCGGCCAAGAAACCATGTACAGTATTTCATGAAGAGAAACCTACGATTGTGCCCCATTGGGATCTGATAAGAAGCCCCAGAATTGAGCAGGATGAGTTATTATTCATCATAAAAGTTATTTTAAATGAACTTGAGATGCATGTCCCCCATGACCAGGTAATCCTGTACTCCGGCGACAGGGCCTACGAGGACTACTATGCCCCCATGAAGGGTCGAGTCCACTTCAACTCTGCCGACCCCAAGAATGGCGACGCCTCCATCAACCTGACGGGCCTGAAATCGTCGGACTCGGGCACCTACCAGTGTAAAGTGAAGAAGGCCCCCGGCATTCGCAGCAGGAAGATGCTGCTGATCGTCATGGGTGAGTGAAACTACAGCACCCACGCAAACTACTGTTCATACCTGGGGCTTTCTTTTTTCCCCTCAGTGTATTCCCTCTCTCCATGCAAAAAAAAAATAAAAAAAAATCACACGCTCTTTGCCCCACTTGGCTGTTTGGATTTAATCCCTGCTAAAAATGAGCACATACCCTTCCCGGCGGCTGTACAGCATTGACCCCCTTGTGTTACAATTCTGTGTTCACCCACACTGATTGTCAAAAGTAATCACTGTTTAACTCAAGACTGAGGTCGTTATTTGTTACTTATCCCACGTAGCAGTAGTGATTAACAAGACCTTTTGAGTTTGGCAACAAAGTGTCTGCTCATACATGGTTGAAGTTCACGTGTAACAGTGTTACAAGTGTGAGTGATGTCATTGCACATTTTGCAGGTAAAACTGTACTGTACTGCGGAATCGAGAAAGTAGTCCCCACTCGGCACACTTTATTACACAGGGTGTTGTGGCTGACACATCCCAGTTGTATAAGTCAGATGATTCATTCGCTTGGCAAAAAGCACTCATGCACATTGGCCTTGCTGGTTGGTCCACTTACTAAATGTTGGAAGCAAAATACACCCCTCCTCCTTCGCCTGCTATTTGTGTATGGGGGGGAAAACATACAACCTACCTACACCACTTCTGTGAGATAAGCTCTGCATTGTGCTGTTATCAGAGGCCCGGTTATCTGAGCCGTCTCTATAGGCGGTGCAAGCTTCGGAAAATGGCTGCTGCTCTCCCACAGAAACGTGACTACACCGCTCCCACCAGTTCGACCAGAAATACTCAGCACTACCGTGTAGAGCCGCAGCTGATCTGAGAAATGTTGACAAAGCGCTAACGGAGGCTTTTACTGCTCATGTACGCCGTTTGTGAATTCACTGCTTCAGTTTTAACTTGAAATAAGCGTTTAAAAACATACATGTCTTGGCATTCCTGACTGACATTGTACCTGGTGTAAAAGGGTGTAAGGAAGTGTTTTGTAATATTATATAGGTGTAAAACCTGCAGTATAAAATGCATGTCAATAGCGCTGCAAAAATGTATGGACCATTATCCAATTAATAGACAACTATTTTGATATTCCATTCATGCTTTTGTTATTTTAAAATGTAAATATGCCCTGATTTAAGTCTAGTCTCTGATTTCATTTTGAATATTTTGAAATTTACTTAGTCGTCCATGAAAGCAGACCTATTATGTTTGTGTTTCAGGCAAAACAAAAGAAATTGACACACATCAGCTTTGACTTTGGAGGACAGAGATCAACATTTTTGCCTCTTTTCTGCTGCAGCGGACCAAACCACTAAGTGTATGTGTTTGGTTCATATTGATTTGGTCCGTTGAGGACAGATTATCCAAATCTGCAGCCAGAAAATATAATTTTAAAATATAATGAAACAAGAAAACTAACAAAAACAACAACAAAAATGGAAAAAAGAGCAGTCATTTTACGAGATATCAAAATAAAGTCATAATATTAAAAAAAAAAAAAAAAAACAGTTGTTTTACAAGCATAAAGTCTAAAAATAATTTTTGAAGCATAAAGTCAAAATATGAAACTCATTTTCAAGTTGTAATATTAGAAACAAAACATAGACTAAAGTTGACATTTTTGGAAAATGAAGTTGTGAAAAAATTGGACTATTACGAAAATAGTCAAACTATTAATTATTATTCTTAAAGTCACAATGTTCTTGAAAAAAATCAGTGATGAAATATTTGTAAAATTGAAAAGCAACAACAGCAAAAATGGAAAAATGAGCAGAGGAGGAAAAAGTCGTTAATAAGCTTTGTCTTCTAGAACACAAAGTGAGATGCAGGCTGTTTTGTCTTTCAATGCTCGCTGGGAAAAGCTTTTTACATCCCTGGTCTCGGGCCTATCCGATGACTCGAGTAATCTAAAGCAGCAAGCTTCAGATTGATCGACTAAGAAAGTAGGAGGTACTCGCAGCCCTACCTACTGTATCATTAAGACTAAAAGCAGCTCACGTTTGGGTGTACCGTAGACCCCCCACTTCAAAAACAAAGATAATAGGTCCGCTTTCACAGATGACTAAGGAAATGAAAAACTAGTGGCCTGAGCTGCAACGTCGAGGTTGTGCTGTATTTATTTCGCAAGATTTTGTAGGCCGACTGTCCTGAAACAGCAAAACATATGATATCTGCAGTGCTACAGTATTCGCAGTGCGCCTACTGGTCCTCGTGCCCTTGGATTTACCGTAGTTAGAAGCCACAGCGGCGAAGGCGAAGCACATCAGCTAAATGCGACCCAGCTCTGATCGTGGTTAATATGCTGGCATCTCCAGCTGTAGTGCATGTGACAGAGAGCGAGAAGAGGAAGGATAGCTGGAGGCTACATCTCTGACAGGCTGCTAGCTATTGACCCCAGGGCCGGGGGATGTTCTTAGCAAAGACGCATTGACAAGGAGAGGCGAGGACAACTTGCTGCCTGCTCTGCATTTTACCTTCAGGTTGATCTTGTCACAGGGCGGATGGTCCCGGGAACACAAACACACGTCTTTGCTAATATATGCAGCAGGCGTTGCTTTACCCTGTCACATGTGCTGCTGCATTCAGGAATAACACACATGCTGGCACCGTGAGGGCAAACGCTCTCCCGTGTTCAGGTGCTGTACAGGAGGAAGCATCCCTCGTTGGCTTGCAGCTGGACAATGAAGTTAAGAGGACAAGAGTTGTCACCTGCATCTCAGCACTGCATGTCAGCGACACTCTCCATTGTTTATTTTCTCTGACGACGTCTCTTCCTACACACACGGTTGAGTAAAGGTTCATTTTGAAGCTTTCATCTCACAGAAAGTCATAGAAATACAGCTGAAGTCAGATGTCAGACCTTAAGTCACAGAATGCGCATGGTTGTCGTGACGTTTCCGTTTTTCACAGTTTCACAAAGATGTCAACCACTGTCAAAAGTATAAGAAAAACAACACTGAAGTAGTCTTTGATGGCGAATGACATCCACGTTGTGGTGCTCAAGCGCAGCTTAATTGATGTGATGATAAGTGATAAGTGATGATACGTAAGATGACGCTTTTTTTAATAGATGCAAATGTGAATAATTATGAATTAATGTATAAATGTCAATGATGGGTTGTTAAGTAATCTAATGCGGGCGCGGGATAAATTCCTAAATAAGCACAGCACCTGAGGGACCACCGCTGTTACAGAATATGGTGGAACCTCGGGTACGTCAGGTACGTCCTGGTTAGCGTGTTTCTAGTTAGTGTACCATATGGCTATGTTACAATATGGCAAGCATCGTGTCGTGTTATTAAAAACACTGCGTGAGCCCAATTGTTGTAACACAAAACATCCTTGTTAGCAGCTTGTTAGCTTGCTAATACTTGGAAACAGGGCTACAACCACAACAGTGCTTTCACTGTTTTGTTTTGTATATAAATAACATAATACCAACCAGATCTGCTGCCACACCATTTGGACAAACTACCACTGCTCTATGCAGCACTTAGAATGATTTATTGCATTTCTCATCTTTTGAAAATATCACATTTTTATCACAAAGGTGAAACATATATAGGCTGTTTATTTATTCTTTATCTCTCCAGCCTCTGTCACCATCTTCAACCTCATCTCACAAACAAATAAATCTGCTGGTTAGATGGTCCACAGCCTTTTGACGTGACCACTTTCACCCTTTTAAAGGATGTGTTTAGAATGCCATCACTCCCTGACATTTATCGTGTGTAGTCTACTTGTGTGTGTGTGTGTGTGTGTGTGTGTGTGTGTGTGTGTGTGTGTGTGTGTGTGTGTGCGCACACAGGAGCACAGCCTTGGCCTCCATCGCACTACCATCTGTCCATCAGCACTCCCTCATTTATTATTATTATTATTATTTTTACTGTCTGCCCTGATCCAGTGTGTGTTTATGATATTACTGGGAGCCCTCAGCACCGTCAGTCTACTGTTCAGCCTGGCAGCGAGGCGCTGCTCTTCAGCATGACACCGGGTTCTCATCTGGAGAGCAACATTCCTTGCTCTTGTTTGAACACATTACCACACCGTGATGTCCACTCTGTCAGAGAACGCGGCACAAGCTCGGTTTTTGGCAAGTTTTTTCTCTCTCTTTCTCTCCCCACCCCCACGCCTGGCTAACGGTGTGTCTGGGTTTCACTGGAGTGGGTCTGCTTTTAATTTGGAGCGGTATTTGTTTTTGAATTCCCCATCTCATCTCCTGCCAGCACTCAGAACTGACCGAAGAGGGTTTGCACACATTCCACTCTAGAATGGAAAGCTGTGCCTCTATCCTAAACCCTGACAAGTGCGCACGCGCATTTGAGTGTCCAATATCGCATGGTTTCCTTTCTTCATCTTCATTATGCTGAGTGACAGCCTCTGTAATGACAGCTGCTGTATCAATTACTCTGATTACTCTTATTATGCTGATTTGGAAAACAATTTGTAAGAATTTCACAATACAGACCCTCCCTTTTCTCCCCAGTGAAGCCATCCAAGCCCAGGTGCTATGCAGAAGGACCCACACAGGACGGCAAAGACATCCTTTTAAGGTGCGCGTCCAACGAGGGCACCAAACCCATGCAATACAGCTGGGAGAAGACCAGTGACAACAAGGTGCTGCCTGCTTCCGCTCTGATGGGTAATGACTCTTTCACAAACAACATTCAAAATGTCGAAATCACATTCACACCTTTTAGTTCCTGTTGCACCTGTGTTTCTGTAATGGTCTGTCATTTGCCCTTGCTGCAGACCCCATGGGAGGCACCATGAATGTGAGGAACGCATCTGGTAAAGCATCTGGCACATACCGCTGCACTGCCAGCAACCGGGTTGGCACTGAGGAGTGTATCCTGTATCTCAATGTGACACCTCGTGAGTATCCTGCGAAAGTCCTATTATGTACTACTGTATATCTATGCTCAACACTTTCACACCGAGCACAATATTGCACGTTGAACAATGAAATAAAACACATCTGCAGTACTGAATAACTTGATTTAATTTCTGTTTGTTGTTTGAAAATGGTGTCTATATCAAGTACGGTCACGACACTAATATTAATTTTCACAAAGTCTGCTGCCTCAGTTTTTGTTACGACAATTTGCATATACTCCAGAATGTTATGAAGAGCGAAAAGATGATTTTGCAGTTAATTGCAAAGGCTCTTTTTGTCATGAAAATTAACTTTGTCCCAACAAAACATTTCCACTGCATTACAGCCCTGCCACAAAAGCTGACATCATGTTAGTGACTGACTGGATAACATACAGTAGGTGAGAGTGTTGGCAAGGACCAAGGCTGGAGATGCCTCTGTCATCCAGATTGAGTGGGAATAACAGACTGGAAGCTTTAAAAAAACAGGGTGGTGCTTGAAATTGTTGTTTTCCCTCTGTTAACCATGGTTACCTGCAAGGAAACACGTGCGGTCATCATTACTGAGCACAAAAAGGTCTTCCCAGGCAAGGATAGTGCTGCTGTAGGGTGGCACCTAAACCAAACATTTCTCAGCTCATTAAGAACTTCAAGGAGAGACGTTCAATGACTACGAAGAAGGCTTCAGGGCGCCCAAGAAAGTACCGCAAGCGTCTGAATTTTGGCCAAAGTTGATTTAGCTGCGGGATCGGGCCACCACCGGTGCAGCGCTTGCTCAGGAACGGTAGCTGGCAGGCGTGAGGGCATATGCTCGCACAGTGAGGCAAAGGCTCTTGGAAGACGGCCTGGTGTCGAGAAAGGTGCATAGAAGCCACTTCTCTCCAGGAAAAACATCAGGGACAGTCTGGTATTCTCGGGTAAAACCATTTTCTCTTATATATCCCCTTTCTGATTGTTTGGGGCATCCAGAAAAGAGCTGTTCCAGAGATGAAAAAGGCTACCACCAGGTCCTGCGTCACGCCAGCGGTAAAGCATCCTGAAATCACTCATGTGTGGGGTTACTTCTCAGCCAAGGGAGTGGGCTGACTCACAATTTTGCCTAAGAGCACAGCAATGAATAAAGAATGGTACCAAAACAGCCTCCAAAAGCAACTTCTCCCAACCATTTAAGAACAGTTTAGTGGCGAACAATGCCTTTTCCAAATGCAGAAGTGATAACTAAGTGGCCTGGGGAACAACACAGTAACAGCTGACAAAAAGATCTAAAAACACGGAAGCAGCAAACTTTGTGAAAAGCAATAATTGTGTCATTCTCAAAACTTTTGGCCATGACTGTACAAGCGTACGGATCTACTACTAGAACATATCAACGTATCGGATTGATATTGGCCAATGTTGCAGTAGGGGCCGTCGCTTAGTCCTTACCAAACCTTTCAACTCTTTCTCTTTCGCTGTGCTCAGCTCCCAATACTGCTGGCATCATCGCAGGAGCCATAATTGCTGTGCTGCTGATGCTCATCGTTATTGCCATCATCATCTTCTGCTGTTGCCGCGCCCGACACAGGAAGAAGTATGAGAAAGAAATCTGCAACGAGATAAGGTACCCGCACTTAAACGGAGTCGATTTAATGAATGCCTGTATGTAGACGGTGTATATGGTGAGAGGCACTTTAGCTTGCTTAAATGACGAGGGTCTTTAATTGGGCAAGCACTGAACTTTCAGTGAGCTTGTCACAGAGTCAAATGAACAGACGGAACAATCGGGGTGCACATGTAACAGGTAAGTAAACACACATCGGGGGACTACTTGTGTAACTAGGTTAACTGTAAACACCTACCACTCCTGTCGTTGGTAGTGCTTCTGGCTTCCCGGCATGCTTTGTGGCAATTGGTTTGGAAAGAGTTGCTAAAGTTGCATGTTAGCGTGAACCTAGTTGTTATTTAGTATCGTCCACTACTAGTAGTAGGAGTACTAGTAGTAGTAGTAGTAGCAGTAGTAGTTACCCTTTGTGTGTGTTGCCTACATGTTTCTGTAGCATTATTTCCATTACGACACCGTGAGTGGGGCTGTTATGTTGAGTAATGACCTCCTGTTTGTTGACGAATCGGACGGCTACGGACGGGTAATCTCATGTGTTTCTGCATCCCTGAAATCTTCACTTGTGTACTGCAACTCTACTGTAGCATTTGTCACATTACATGTGACGTGCAGTTTGTCTTCAGTTATGCTACATGGTTGCGTTGCCATCTTACTTACAAACTAGCAGCCCCTAATTAAGCATGTGCGACACCTACACATTTCCAACACACACGAATGCATAGAAACAGAAAATGTTATTTTTCTCCATCGGCGTTCCTTTTTTTTTTTTTTTTTTTACTGCTCTTCAGCTAAACAGCTGTGGTAATCAGTTTGAAAGCTTTGTTTGCTCTGTGGATCCTGTGTCATGTCTGCTGTCGCTCGCTCTTCATCCCCCCCCGCCCCTTCACCATCCACCTCTTCATCCGGCCCTGGGGCTCTACGCAACCAGCGGCCTTTCTATCACTCTAGTGCTGACTGAATCTGTCTAAGACCACAATGTGACACTGCTCACGCTGTTGGACAAAGAGGATTAGACCACCGGTCCTGTCTAGAGCACAGGCGCACATTTGCTGAAATACCACCCCGTGATGCAACGGACAACACAAGCTCTGGCCCCTCCGGCTCTTGTTTGGTCGAGCATTTAACCGGATTATTGCTGCTTATTAGCTGTTAATGTGGCTGCAGAGGGAGTAGAGGGCATTGCTGTGCTTGGTCACTGGCCTCGCACTCCACAGGCTATTAGAGTCCGCTTGGCTAAGCAGTGCAGACGGTTCCCCCGGCCAAACGTACTCACCAACTAATTATTCAATCAATGAGTTCTTCTTTGTCTTGACTAAAACAAAAAAATAACCGTGCAGTCACACACGTGCACTTGCACTGAAAAGAACGACACCAGCCGAGCCGAGAAACGGTTTCAGGTAAAAGGTGAAGTTGGGCAAAATGGACTCAAAGATAAAATATCAACGTTAAGGATGCACTAAAGTCTTTTTGTGCATAGTTGTATAACACAGGGGTGTCCAAAGTGTGGTGCGGGGGTCATTTGCGGCTTGTGGCTGTTTTTATTGGGCCACGGCACATCCTAAAAATTTGATTTAACAAGAAAAAGAAAAACAGTATAAATGGAAGAATCAGCAGTACTTTTACAAAAATAAAGTCAGAATATTAAGAGAAAAAAGTTTATTCGTAATATTACAAGGAAAAATAACGTCGTTTTGGTAGCATAAAGTTGAAATATTAAAGTCGCGATACAGTTGTAAACAAATCAAGTTGTCATTTTTGCAAAATTTGTTTGCAGAAAAAGTTCAAATGTTAGGGTCAAAATATTATGGGAATGAAGTCATAATTAAGAGCAGCCAATTTACGAGAAGAAAGTTGAAATAGTTAGTAAAATTTCACAAAACAGCAGAAATGGAAACAAAATTCCACAAAACAGTTGCAAGATTATGGGAATAAACTCGTATTATGAGGGAAAAATTCTGTCATTTTAGTAGCATCAACGTAAAAATATTAAAGAAAAAAGTTGTGATATTCTGAAAAACAAAACTAAGTTATAATTTTTGGAAAATTGGGTTGGTGAAAAAGTTATAATATTATGGCAATAAAGTCAACATATTATGGGATTAAAGTCATAACATCAACAAAAGAAAATTCATGAAGGTTATTTAAGACGAAAGTTTAAATATTTGGAAAATTAAAAAAAAAATGGGGAAAAGAGCAAAGGCTGATGTTCATAGTAATAATACACTTTCTCCCCTTCATGACAAAGCTGAGATATCGATATATTGAAACATGCAGTACATCACTTGTTAGCATGGCTACTCTACACGTATACTCGTACTCATCATTGACTCTACAGTATGTGGCCCTCACCGGAAAAAGTTTGGACACCCCAGGTTTCACAATAAATGCTTTGTTTACTAAAGATTGCCGGGGGGGGGGGCAAAAAGAAAAGACAGTCAAACCTAAAGCCCGTAAGTCAAACACAAAAAGAAGTTATGATTCATCAACAATCAAATTATTTTCAACAAGCTCATCCATGACTTAGTTATGCCCCGCCCTAGGTGCCGTCAGTCGGTCGTTGGCGGCAGATGACACGCACGGCATGTGCAGAAACAAACATGCTAATGTTAGCAAACTTTGCTCCTTGGCGGTTTTTAAGACTGAATTTGTGTAGCGCTGACACTGCCTGAAAGCAAGGAATACTGGTTTGTCTCCTTTGAGCACCAACCTGTGTAAGATTTCAATCAGATGCAACAATGCCTGCGGACATTTTGGGAAGTTTTCTCCAACTCATCCCAAAGGTGGCTCTCGCTCTCGGTAGCGGCAGGTATGGGAAATGATTGTGCCTGGATGCAATCATGAGGTTCATGGTAACTAATCTGCATTGGGGCGTTGACTGTAATTCAAGGGTTTGGAAGCTGTGGAGGTTACGTGGATGCTGCGTGACTACCCACGTATAGCAAATTGGGACGCCCGTAAAAATCCAATCTGATAAAGGCCGGGTTATGGTGCTGCACTGAGGCGTCAGCATGCCTTGTGTTTGTGTTGATCACACCGTCAGTGAGGTGGTAGTTCTTTTGTGCTGCGTGAGGGAGTGTTTGCTAAGCTGCTACAGTGATCCCTGGCCACTTCTCGCTTAAAATTTCACGTCTTCAAACTATCATGGTTTTTCAAAAATATAATAATAAATTATGCTTGTGGTTGAACATGGCCTGTTATTAGTCAAAAATATGCATATTTTACTTATTCTTTGCCCAAATTAAGCGTTTTCAAGTATAAAAATGGCAAAATGAACTAAATTACAAATATAAGGCATTCAAGAGACGCATTCAATGTGAATGAATGTAGTATTCTGCACTGGTCAGTAATTTTACTGTAATGTTCAATGAGACACACAAGCCGGAACAACAGGCTTTCTACAGGCTCTAATAAAAATCCCTCAGAAAAACACGGGCCACCGTTGCGGCTGTAACCCACGGCCAGCTAAAACTCCGAACCACCAACGTGTCACTTCCTGTCCGCCCGCCGCTCTGCTCCCCGTAGCGCCGGAACACATATACAGCAACTCACACCGGTGCAAGTTTTGTTTTCTGTCTTGTCTACTATATTGAGTAATACGAGGGTACAGGTAACCATAGGGGTGTTATTTCATGTCTAGAGGGCTCTAATAATGTTAAGTACCGTATTTAGAAGGTCGTAAAAAGGTCTTATAACTATGAAAATATGTTGTATTATGATGTGCTTATGTGTTATGCTGATACTTTATGCTTTATTACACATTTAGAAATGATTACAGACTTTGGGTGAATGAGTTGGGTTTTCTGGGGGGGAAAAAGGTCTATTTTTGGAGAGAAAAAGCACATTTGTTGCGTGTTTTCATCACAAATCCGCAAATTTGCGGGATCATGAAATCTGAATGTACATGTGGCGTGTGTCTGGCTGGTGACCAGTCCAGGGTGTACCCCACCTCTTGCCCAAAGTCAGCTTGGGCAGCCTCAAGCTCATCCGTGATGTCAATGAGGACAAGCGCTACCGGACATGGATGGGTGGCTGGTTTTCAAAATGTCCTTTCTCACTTTATAAACTGCTGGTTTATGGCACTCTCTGTCTTGCTTCATGTTTTTAAAATGTGCTGTTCACTCTTGTGTCCCCTCAGGGAGGACGTGCCCCCGCCCAAGAGTCGCGTTTCGACGGCACGCAGCTTCACCGTGGGTAGCCAGCGCTCTTCCCTGGGCTCCATGTCACCTTCCAACCTGCACGAGTACGCCCTGAAGCCCCAGTATGACAAGATCCCCTCGTCGGAAGAGGACAGACCTCCGAGCCACACCCCTAGGCCCCCGCCCACCGCTCCCAGGATGGCGGGGCCCAACCTCAGTCGCATGGGGGCCATCCCCGTCATGATCCCTGCCCAAAACCGGGACGGCTCCATTGTTTAACACAGCCTCTTCTTGCAAAGGGACCGTATAAAAAAGGGGTAGCGTAGAGATGAAGACAAAGCTGGAGCTGGGACAGGCTGACTGGCCTGACTTACATACGAGACCTTACGGCTATGAAGACCTTACTGCTGTGGTGCTGAGAAGACAACATGGGTTTTACCGAAGTCACACCAGAGCACATAGACTTTTTTTTTTATCAATCACAAATAGTTGGCCCATGATTTAAAGATACTGTACGTGTCTGTACAGCGGTATGCCTCTATGTGTATATACAGTAGAACTACAGTACATCTGAATGTGTGGTGGGATGTGCAGCTAAGCCCCAAATTATTCACAACCCGGCCTAAGTTGGAGCTCAAGCGCTTTTCTGAACGGGTATCTCACCATCGCAAGGATTCAGACAGGATGTACTCGGACGCAAGCGGCCGCCGAGCTTAGAGAGTCATCAGCAGGTTGCAACGCAAATAAAAAGAAAGACGCAGCATATTGAAATATGAGTATCGCATTTTTATTCTTATTTTAAAAAAATCTCAAGGTCATATTATGATTTTAGTCCCATAATATTTTCACTTTTTTATGGTCGTATTACAACTTTTTCCCAACTTGTTTTATTTTTTGTCTCATGGTTCAGTTTTTTTTCTTTTGAGTTTTACATTTTATGCTGTTTGTTGTCTTAATATTATCACTTTCCTCTCTTAATATTTTTTCTGTATTCTTGTAAAATTGCTGCACTTTTTCCATTTTTTTAAATCTTTTTTTAGTTTTCATGTTTACCTGCATCTGTAGAAAGTGCCAAGGACCAACAAACAACAGCTGCGGGCGGTAAACGGCCCCTGGGAATAAAGTCATAATTACGAGAAGAGACTTCACAAGAAAGTTGAAATAGTTAGAAAATTAAAAAAAAAAAAAAAACAGCATCAGAACAAAAGACGTGTAATTTTATGAGAATAAAGTCCAAATATTAAGACACCAATAAGAAAAAAAAGGCCCAACTTAACAAGAATAAACTCATAATATCAGGAATGTTAGCATAGAGTTGAAATGGAAAATTTATGGAAAATTAGGTTGGGGGGGTGGAATATGGGAATGAAGTCGTCATATTACGAGAATAACATTTACGGGGAAAATGGAAATATATTACAAAGCTGAGAAGCACCTTTTCCTAGCATATCTTCAGTACGTGGGTTTACGCTAAATCCAAGTGGCAGCCTTTCGTGGAAAAAGTCTGGACACCCCTGCGTTAGTGGTTCGGTCCACAGAACATATCAGAGAAGAAGCAAAAATGTGTGTGATGATCTTGTTTTGCCAAAAACACAAAGATGACCGTTCTGCTTTCATGGATGACAAATGAAATTTTCAAAAAAAATCACATTTGAGATCCTGAAATCAGATATTTACGTTTTTAAAATAAAAAAAAAACAGTTGTCAAAAGGATTCATCCTCTGTCTCAGCAGCGTCATTGCCACTATTGTAGATTTATAGCTAAATAGATTGTTTTAGGAGCTACCGGGGGCTTTTACAAGGGCTTCCTAATCGTCAGGTCAGATCAGGGACGTGTATTTGAAGGAAAAACCAAAGTGGGGAACGACGTTCCTTAGCAATTCGTTGCGGTCTTTTGCATTCAACAACTAAAAAAATCACTTGAAAGTCCAAATGTGGTGGAGAGTTGGAATAATTCGGGGCTTCGCTGCACGTGTGTGTCTGAGTTTGGGAAACGTTTGGCGTATTTCTTTGTCTTTGAATGCCTGCATGATGCTGGGGTGCCTGCTTTTGTTTGGCGGCCCACTCTTGATGATGCTTGGCGAGCTGGGAACTCCATAAATCAACAGTCAATGAGAGGCACCGATCCTCATCCTATTTAGGTCGCCATGTTTTTCTTAAACCGTTGGGGCGTTGTCCAGTCTGGGGCAGGGTCTCCATCGGCTGGTTGGCGAGTGGGTGGTTCAAGCCCGCGCAGCCCCCGATTGGGTGGATTACTGCGTCTTGACCGAGTTTAAAAAACAAACGCCTGCTTCATCCCTCCCCTCCTCCAGAGCCCTTCACAGGAGGGGGCCAGCTGGACAACAAGGTTCACTGAGCAATGATTTGATTGTTTGACTGCCATGATGACCAGCGGGACACAATATTAGGAAAAACACAGCGCCAAGTGTTCATTTGTCATCTTGCAGAGGCACCCCCCCTCCTGTGAGGCCAGCACATGTAATCCTCCTTATGTGCAGTTGCATTCTTGATTAACCTTGTCTGCTCGCTCAATATGAAAGCTGTCACAGCCTCTGCAGCGCCAGTTGAAGTATTTTAACGAAGCAGATTAGGATGGGACGGACGCCATAAGATGACAGAAGGCTCGGGTTACCTGCGGGCTGGCCCATGAAAGTGTTCCTGCTCGCCTTATTCCGTTCCTCCTTTTGGCCTTATCCAGCCCTTTCACCCCCCACAGCCCTCACATCTGGCTTCTGTTGTGCCTTGTCGTTCCGCTCCGTAACGCGTCCGCAGCGACGTGGTCGTGTACGGAATATTCTAGAGCTGCAACTAACACTTATTTTTTCCGTCGATGAATCCGAAGCTCGTCGTTTGGATTAAAGACGCCGTCGGTTAGGCGCTGGACCGGGGGTGTCCAGACTTTTTCCACCGAGGGTCGCACATTGAAAAGTCAAAGGATGCGGGGGCCACTCTTGTGCAAAGACTTAGTTTTTTTATATTTGAAGAAAAAAGAACCGCCTGCGTCTCGGCTTTGTTGTCAGTGGCAAAGCGTGTTCTTTTTTATTTTTTTTTGCTTTTTTTTAAATCTCTACAAATACTTTTTTCTCGTATTATTTTGATTTTATTCTCATATTTTGACTTTGTCATTTTTTTTCCAACCTTATTTTCCAAAACTTGCAACTTTATTCTGTGTTGTTTGTCATATTTCTCCTGTAATATTTCAACTTTAGTGTGTTCTCTTAATATGATCACATTATCCCCAAATATTTTGTCTTTATTCTCATGAATGCTTTTTTCCATTCCCCCACCCCCCCCATATTTTGACTTCATGCTATTTTTTTCCTCTTAATATTATGACTTTATTCTGCTAATGTTTAATCTTTATTCTCCTTTTTCCATTGTTGCTGTTTTTATTTTAATTTTGTTGAAGGGTATATTACAATGTGTTGAGGGGGGAGGATACAGGAAAATAAAAATGTTTTTTAAAGCAAAACTGGATTCCAAAACAAACTGAAAGAGAATTGGGCAGTATTGGGTTGGGGGGGGGCGAGGACAGCCACGGTCCATGAATGGCCCCCGGGACTGCACTTTGGACACCCCTGCCCTAGACAAACCAAATCAATATGAAGCAAACACACTTATGATTAAGGAAATTAAAAAATATTCACATTTGAAATCACAGGAAAGCGATTAATCGAATACCAGAATAGTTGTGGATTAATTGGGCAATTGATTAACCGTGGATTAACTGTTGCAGCTCTATAATGTTCTCCCCGCCGCATTGACTCCACTCACGTCATGCAACTTACGCTGTCTTAAATGGAGTTCTTTTTTTTTGCATTTGCAGAAACTTCCAATACATATTTTATTTTTATTTTATTTGTATTTTTTTAAAGAAAGTCGTGCGTGTGTTTCGTCCAACAGTACCGTGTGTCTAATCCCGTGTTTTGTATGAGTGATTCTCTGCTGTGCTTGGCCACTTCATTCATTCTCGTGCAAAACGTGCGTGCGTTTGTGGCATTTTGCAGTCTGAAAGGTCGCTCGTGGAATCCCCGTGTCGCCCGCCGCCACACTGAGCTCTTTCAGCGGGTCGTCCTGTTCCTGTCCCCCGTTTGCTCAGAACTTCCATGACAACTAACAACATTAACTCTAGCTGTTGAAATGGGCGTACTAATATCGTATGAAGACCTCCTTTTGAGTTTTGCACTCTGTATGAAAACCAATTATCCTTTTTTTGTGTGTGTATTTTTGTGCTGTATTTTTGGAATAAATAAAGTCCTGAAGACACAGGAAATGAAGAGGTTGGTTAATGTGCAGAAGCAGAAGCAGCAGCATCTGCCGGCTTCGTTTCTCATGATTTTCTGGCGTTTTGGCCTCCTGCAGCTTCTTCCACTGCGATTCATTCTAATTGCTTGCTGAATTCCACTCTCAGGCTAGGTGAGCCACTTCATGACTAATCAATGACGGAGCAGGAGTCTCTAATGGTGGCCGACCAGCACAGTGAATCAATATTGGGCATATTGATTGGACGGCTTAGTTGTCAGTCACCTGCTGCAGTGGCACTTTGTTGCTTTTTTTTTTTTTTTCAATTACAGCCAATTTGCTCTGTTGGTTAATGTGCCGGATAATTACCGCTATTGCGAGCCAGCGCTAATCAAAGCTGTGCAGAATTAGCTTTCAAATTAAAGTAACAGCATGAGTTATCTCATTATTCTGGCCATTGCTGTCCTCATAACATTTAACGGCATCTGGATCAATAGCCGATTATTAGCCGATGGCTCCACCGTGCACATGCTGTTGACAGCTTGTCAATAACGAGGCGAAAGCACTTAGTGGCGGTGCAAAGCGGACATCCATTGCTATAATTGGATGTCAGTAATAGATAGGACCCTGGGGCATTGATCTGTGAGGCCAGTCGAAGTCACTCACGGAGTTTAATGGCTCCCCGGCAGCCCTGCACACCACACCAGAGGTCGTCTCGTGCGTTAGGATGGCTCGGCTACACGGCGCCGTCCCATAAATGTAATGTTATGGTGTTTTAATAGCTCTGCGGTCCAAACAGCCATTAAAAAGACATCAACGGTGCCTGTGCGGATTTAGATTTTCAAACAAAACGCTGTCCTGTCATTGAATGAACACGTCCGTTCTTGTCCTCATTCACTTGCAAACCGGGGGATTTGTGTTTGCCTCCCCCGGCTCCCTCGATGTTGCTTGTGTAAGGTATTAATTGTTTGCACAGATCAAGGAGAATGCGATGGCAGAGGGAAAGAAAAAACCCTCCCATTGGTTCTCCTGGAGGGTTTCCTTGGCAACCTTATCCGGTTGTACACCGTTTAAGCCGCCTGCTATGGAGGGATGGTTTATCTTGTAAAGTGTGATTTGCTCCCTGCTAACAAAAGAGGCCTCTAAAAGCACGGGTCTCATCAAAGTTGCTCTCCTTCAGTGTGACGTCTGCTGTCACGGGCGTTAAGCCGTCTGCCATTTTTAGAAACCTCAGTCAGGTTTGGAGAGGGGTTGCGGGGGGAATTCTGGGTAGGGATAGTGGAATATGCATATTTATGAAGATTGAGCTTCACCGGCTCCAGTGGTACAACAGTGCATTAAAATTTTGCTTCCGCTCTCTTAGCGCTTGAGACAGATTAATATGGGAATGAAGCTTTCATACGCACAGCGGCTCCATGACTGGTAAAACTACAATTGGAAAACTATAAAAACGCTTTTGTGTTAACATTTTCAGCTTTCCGGAACAGACTAATTGGATTGACGTGATTTCTTATGGGAAAAATGGATTCCGTTGGAGTACGTTTCGGTTCGAGTTGGACCTTCTGTAACGGATTAATGACGCTAACCAAAGTTCCGCTCTGTTAGCAAGCTAACTTTTGTTTTGTGATAAAAGTACGGGCGCCGTATCGTACGCTCACTGGGAAATGTATGCAAACACAGGCAACGTTTTGGCATACGTTTTTTACATAAACTGAAAACTAAACACGCTAACCGGGTCGTACGCTAGCCAAGATTCCACTGTAATTGGTAACTGGGGCTAAGGGTGTCCCGATACAACTCTTTCACTTCAGTCGCGACACCGATATTGCAGCCTTGAATATCGGACCGCTGTGGTGAACCGAAAGCTCTCGTTCCTGCCCTCACCTGTGGTCATGAGCTTTGGGAAGTGACCAAAGCGGGCGAAATGAGTTTTCTCCGTAGGTGGCTGGGCTCTCCCTTAGAGAAAAGGTGTCATCCGGGAGAAACTCGGAGTAGAACCGCTGCTCCTTTGCTCCTTCGAGGAGCCATATGAGGTGTCTCGGGTATCTGGTCAGTATGCCTCCCCAGCGCCTCCCTGGGAGGTGTTCAGGGCACGTCCAACCAGTAGGAGGCCTCGGGGAAGACCCAGGACGCGTTGGAGAGGCTATGCCTCTCAGCTGGCCTGGGAACACCTGGGGATCCGCCAGGAGGAACTGTACGAAGTGGCCGGGGAGGGGCAAGTCCCTGCTTAGGCCGCTGCCCATGCAACCCGACCAGGATAAGCAGTAGAAGACGGATGGATGGAATATCAGCCAGTACTGATATCGGCATGAATCATGCATACTTTTATTACTTATTTTGATTGAATTATGAATATAAGTACAGTATGAATATAACTATTTTATGATTTACTGGGTGAGTGATTACAAGTACTTTATAGAAATAACACTTTATTCAATAACTAGCTGTGTCAATGAACAACTGTTTAAGTGTGTCAAAGGTTAGCTTACAATAACAGTGAGAGTTCACACATAGTGAAGGCCAGCCAGAACCAGCAGCCAGATAAGGAAGCACAACCAAGCCAGAAGCCTTGAATAGGCTGGAGAAAAGAATGTCTTGTTTGTTAGCATAACTGTCAACACCTTCTGTACTGTAAGTGTAATCACCTGCTGGCGTCACACAAGCTTCGTCAAGGAATCCGGGAGAAAGTTATCTTTGGAGAGACCGGCGCCGACGGTCTGAGCAAAACAATCATAAAAAGGCGGACCAGGGGAGAGTTGGGGACCCTCTCTCATGCAGCTGGCGTGGAGGACCAGGGGACCCGTGGATGAGACGCGGTCCGGAGCTTCGTGGCTAAAATATTCTATCTGAATTATTTTTCAATACATTTTAAATCTAATCTGGCGTCTGAGTCGTCTTTCCTTTTCATAACTGGAGATGAATGAACTTGGATTGGCTGAATTCATTTTCTAGAGTGGTCCTTTGACCTTTAGTAGGCTGTGGTGAAGTTCACCTCCAGCAATTAATGGTGACCCCGACGTGATCTCCTGAGGTGGACAGAAAGGTGTCTGGAATATCGGGGGTGGCCCGCGTAAAGGTAAGAAGACACCTGTTCATTCAAACTCTTCGTATCGCCCGTTATTGCATCGAAATATTCCTAAACCTTTCTGAACACTCGGTTTGCCGCTGTTAAGGTAAGACAGGATACCTTCGCAGTAGGCTGACGTCGTGAGAGTTGTCACAAACAAGATGGAGCCGCCTGTGTGTGCTTTAGGATGGGGGAGGGGCGGGGGCCCGCAGCAGCACCCACCGCTCGTTGAGACGAGCGATACCTGCTTTCACGTCAGTCGCCAAAAGTCCCTCCAATAGATTTTCCTGTTATTCTCGACATGTTTTCAGCGCAAATGTTGACGGGTTTGCCTGAAGTGTGACAAGCGACACGCCTCATTGCCACTGGAGCATCCGTGATAATCACGAAACGCGAGGGCTCGCTGGGTTAATCGAGTCGATGCTGGTCCCAGCCCGAGAACAACATCAAATCCGAGCTGACAGTCTGAACTTTAAACGCACAGTCACTTTGCCACGTCAACCGAGGGAGGAGAGGGAGTAGCATCATTGTGTCACCGTGCAGACAGTCACGGCGCTCAACCGCATGTTACCTCGAACAACCTGCATGGGGAAATCTGCAGGGAGCGAGTCCAAAAAGTGATCCAATCATCTTTGCCTGCTAGCATGCAGACAGCACAGCTCGCCTGTGAGGCTTAGCTGTCTGCTCATTCGATTGTCACTCTTTCCTCGCCGCTCACTCGGAGAGAGAAGAGAGAAGGCTGTCCACGCTTGGCGGCAACCCTCCCCCCCCACCTTTACGCCAACTGGTGGATGAAGTTTGCTTGGCCCCTTTCACCAAAGTATCGACTGCTTCAACCCCAATTCACTGCGATGACTGATACGTGACTTCTGATGAATGACCTTCCCCTCGGTGCTCCGGGGAGATCCGGCGAGCAGCAGGCTGAGATGACACTCAGCCCAAGTGCAGCACGTTATTTCAAGATTCCCCCTCTGACTCCGGGGGCGGGACAGCTTAGTCTGGTGAATTTCATGGATCAGTGAGGTGATGCTCATCAGTGGATGTGACATTTCATTCACTGGCGGGAACATCGTGTGTATGAAAGAGACCCAGGAGACACCCGTGTGGCATGTGAGGGCAAATCTGCGTGGAGGAGGAAATGTGCCAGTGCGGGATACGGCGTCATGAATTCCTTCCCAGTCAACTCTTCCCGTAAGAAATCATGTAAATCCAATAAATGCGTTCCAGAATCAACCAAAATGTTAACACAAACACGAGACAACGTTTGCATTCCGTGGCCGAGGCGAGCCCATTACTCACGCGGGGGTGGCGATCAGTTGATACCTGAATTGTCTAGATGGCCGGCGGGGTGGCCGAAGAGTGACCGCCCCCCGTCTGTCAGAGCAGCTAATAGCTGAGCCGTGTGCCGAGGACGTGTTTTCAATGCAAAGTCAATATTTCTGGATTCCGCTCCCATCATGGCTGCCGAACATGATACGGAAGCGGATGCCGATCGGCGCTGCTGTTTTAGGTCTAGACTCGTTGCTTTCCGGGCCCACGCACGCTGCTTCCACTGTGAACACGCTCGTGTGCTGAACCACGCTTCTCGATTGAAGTCAAACCTCCCGCTTGCGGTTCATGCAAGACAGCTCCTCCACAACGTAGGGAAGTTGTGTGCTGCAGTGAAATGCGTCCAAGCGGAAACGGCGGTTAGGCTGAACTAATGTTCCGCAGCGCAGAGCCGCGTTTGTCAAGATCGTCGCCCAGCCGTGGGGGTGGCCACTGGGGTGGCCGGAGAGTGACCGAGGGGCCACCCCCTAGCTCTGCCACTGTTGGTAAGTTTCTTTTCAACCAGCACGTTTTTCTGTTCGCCCTTCCCTAATCGGTGCTGATGCCAGCAGAAGCTTGATGAGGCCTGCATAGCACGATGGAGGTCGCACAGCGCGGTCTGGCTTTGTGATTTGTACTTCTCACCTGCACTTGTCCACGAGTCTGTGTCAGGTGATCAGCCTCCAATGCCATGGCATCACAAGTCTACAACGGAGGCCGATAATAAAACGTCGCCTTGGCTGAGGAATGGGGTCCGGGTCCGCTTTTTTGCTCCCTCTCATGATTGGGGTCATCTCATCTTATTACCACAGCAATGTCAGCGATACGTGCTCTGTGTGTGCGCACGTTGGTCCGGTATGTGTTAGCAGTAGGCGTGTGCATCCATGTGCAATAGAATCACTCTGAGTGGCCACAGCGAGGCCACAGGTCAGGGTGGTGATTTAACAGGATCGGACTATCCTCCTCCGACACACACACGACCTCCAGCTATTTCTAGCCCAGCAATTAGACAGCGTCTCTTCTTCATTCTGCACACGTACCCCAGGCTGAGACCTCCTCTGCTTGCAGCTCTCAGGTGCCACGTAACACACGGGCTCGCCAACGGGCACCTTAAGATAGGTATACTTTCCCCAGGTAATAACAGTTTTGGTATGATTAAAATCCTTGCAGGCTGCAGAGTTTGTAGCCGAGAGTGGGATAGCGTTCATGCGGGACACGATATGGATTCCAATTACCCCTCCCAGACGCTTCCTCCAATAACATTCATAAAGGTTACGATGCACAAGATGAGATAAGAGGAAGGTCTAATTCATTGTGATGCGCCACAAATAATAGCTAGGAAAATGAAAATGATACCCTTGTCATCCGACAAGCGATTATTTAAGGGATGTCCGATAATTATCGACCCGATATTGCCATAAAAGCGTAATATGGGTTGATATCGGTATGGGGTTTTTCGCTATCATGAAAATGTGCTGGATATGTCGGCCTGTGGGCTCCCGTGCATCCACCGGCGCCAATACGTGGAAATACTTCATCCCGTTCCGGGTTATTCCTCGCAGTCGGAACTGGGCTTGATAGTGCCGACGTTAGCTAAAAAGTTAGCTTGCAGCGGCGCCGGCCCGGTCTCGTCGTCTCTGTTGTCAGTCAACATTTTTTGCTAACTCCAAATGTGGAGATGCGATTCACAACGAGACAGGAGTCGAGGTGGTCGCGAACGGCGTAGATTACACGTGGCGAACACGTGACTGCCGAAAAATATGCCGATCAGATGTAGACGCGTTCTGCACATGCGTTGAACCCAGTTCAACCGATTGCGTTCCGGGTACGTTCTGCGTAGTGACAACAAGCAACAATTCTTTTGCAATAGCTAAGTGGCTACAACAACCTCTCATGACCCGGAAATGGGCGTTGATAGCGGAATCGGAAATTGAGAGTTGGACCACATCGGTTATCAGCAAAAAAAGCCAATATCGGACATCAACATAGCATGAGTGCCACGTTGAAAAAATAACAATAATCGGAGATCTTCAGAATGTAGTTGTAAATTCACAAGAATAACGTAGATTTACAAGAGTAACGTCGTAAGTTTACAAGAAAAACATTATTTACGACGATTCCCATAATATTACGACTTTTTTTCACGTAAATTTTCAACCTTATTCTTATTCTAAATTTACGACTTCTCATAAATGTATGCCTTTTTTCTTTTAAATTGGCAACTTTTGTCTCCTAAATTTATAACTTTATTCTCACAAATGTACAACTTTTTTCTTGTAAATGTGCACCTTTTTTCCTCGTACATTTACGACTTTATTCTCGTAACTTTTTGACTTTTTTCTTTTAAACTAACAACTTTTTTTCTCATAAATTTAAGACTTTTTTCTCATAAATTTAAGACTTTATTCTCGCTGATTTACAACTTTCTTCTTGTAAATTCACAACTTTTTTTCTCGTAGATTTCCGACTTTATTCTCGTAAATTTATGACTTTTTTCTTTCAAATTTACAACATTTTCCTCATAAATGTACAACTTTATTCTCGTAGATTTGCAACTTTTCTATTCTCTATTCTCATATTATTTCTTTTTTTCAATACTTTTTTCGTAGGTTCGAACAGGCTGTTTCAAGTTAGTTGTCAATTTTATTGTCTTCCAACAGACGTCGTTTTGTCATGTGGGCTTTGTTTGATAAAAAGATTCAGACGTCAGCGTGGACGTTAGTGCGGTTTCAATCCTCGCGCGTGCAGCACATCCCGGAAATAAATAAAACTGAAATGTTAATTTAGTTTCACCTTTTTGTTAATGTGAGTCCTAAAAAGCTAATTGGTTTTGCCTTTGGCTAACTTGTTTTCGGAAATGCTAATATGTTTTCTGAAATGTTAATGTCTTTCACAGTTTAAGTGTGTTGCACTTCCCGGCCACTCGGCCAAAAGGAAAAGGAACGCACCACGCTTGCTTCTGTTGGGCTGCCTCCACCGTATCTGCGGGTCCGCTGCCGGATTTCGTCGACGTCAGACTACCCCAGGAGAGCTGTGACCACGGATGTAGATTACCGCCACAATAATGGCCTTGAATAATGGCGTTGAAAAGCACTATATAAAATCAAATGCATTATTGTTATTTATTGTAAGACAGTTGACTGCAGAAGCTCATCCTGCTGAAGCCACACACACGGGACGCCACGTCGTGTCATTACGTCAGGTCGGCATCCGTGTCAGGGATCCTTTCATGTACATTTTATGCTTTACTGTCATTTATTTATCAATTCTAACATGACTGATGCGTTACGATGTTTGAGTCTCTTTGGTTTGGGTTTGGAGCGTTTGGTCACCGTTTCCAACTTCCTTATGAAGGCCACACTGAAACAAACCATCTGAGATTTTGACAGTAAAGTCATACATTTGAGAGAAAAAAAAGTGGTAAATTTACAAGAAAAAATGTGTAATATTACGAGACTAAAGTCTTAAATGTATGAGAATACGACACGTGCGACACGTACGACACGCACGACACGTACGACACGTAAGATACGTACGACACGTAAGACACGTACGACATGTACGACATGTACGACACGTAAGGTACGTACGACACGTAAGACACGTACGACACGTAAGACACGTACGACACGTAAGATACGTACGACACGTACGACATGTACGACACGCACGACACGTACGACACGTAAGACACGTATGACACGTACGACATGCACGACACGTACGACACGTACGACACGTAAGACACGTATGACACGTACGACATGCACGACACGTACGACACGTACGACACGTACGACATGCACGACATGTACAACACATACGACACGCATGACACGTACGACACGTACGACACGTATGACTTTGTTTTCGGAATATGACTGCTTTTTTTCTCGTAAATTTCTGACTTTATTCTTGTAAATTTACTACTTCTTTTTCATAAATGTACAACTTTATTCTCATAATGATACAACTTTTTTTTTTTACTTTTACAACTTTTTTCTCTGAAATTTACAACTTTATTCTTGTATATTTATGACTTTATTCTTGTATATTTACAACTTTATTCTTGTATATTTACAACTTTATTCTTGTATATTTAGGACTTTATTCTTGTATATTTACGACTTTATTCTTGTATATTTACGACTTTATTCTTGTATATTTACAACTTTATTCTTGTATATTTAGGACTTTATTCTTGTATATTTAGGACTTTATTCTTGTATATTTACGACTTTATTCTTGTATATTTACGACTTTATTCTTGTATATTTAGGACTTTATTCTTGTATATTTAGGACTTTATTCTTGTATATTTAGGACTTTATTCTTGTATATTTACAACTTTATTCTTGTATATTTAGGACTTTATTCTTGTATATTTACAACTTTATTCTTGTATATTTACAACTTTATTCTTGTATATTTAGGACTTTATTCTTGTATATTTACAACTTTATTCTTGTATATTTATGACTTTATTCTTGTATATTTACAACTTTATTCTTGTATATTTAGGACTTTATTCTTGTATATTTACAACTTTATTCTTGTATATTTAGGACTTTATTCTTGTATATTTAGGACTTTATTCTTGTATATTTACGACTTTATTCTTGTATATTTAGGACTTTATTCTTGTATATTTACAACTTTATTCTTGTATATTTACGACTTTATTCTTGTATATTTAGGACTTTATTCTTGTATATTTACAACTTTATTCTTGTATATTTAGGACTTTATTCTTGTATATTTACAACTTTATTCTTGTATATTTAGGACTTTATTCTTGTATATTTACAACTTTATTCTTGTATATTTACAACTTTATTCTTGTATATTTAGGACTTTATTCTTGTATATTTACAACTTTATTCTTGTATATTTAGGACTTTATTCTTGTATATTTAGGACTTTATTCTTGTATATTTACGACTTTATTCTTGTATATTTAGGACTTTATTCTTGTATATTTACAACTTTATTCTTGTATATTTACGACTTTATTCTTGTATATTTACGACTTTATTCTTGTATATTTAGGACTTTATTCTTGTATATTTAGGACTTTATTCTTGTATATTTAGGACTTTATTCTTGTATATTTACAACTTTATTCTTGTATATTTAGGACTTTATTCTTGTATATTTACAACTTTATTCTTGTATATTTACAACTTTATTCTTGTATATTTAGGACTTTATTCTTGTATATTTAGGACTTTATTCTTGTATATTTAGGACTTTATTCTTGTATATTTACAACTTTATTCTTGTATATTTATGACTTTATTCTTGTATATTTACGACTTTATTCTTGTATATTTAGGACTTTATTCTTGTATATTTACAACTTTATTCTTGTATATTTACGACTTTATTCTTGTATATTTAGGACTTTATTCTTGTATATTTACAACTTTATTCTTGTATATTTACGACTTTATTCTTGTATATTTAGGACTTTATTCTTGTATATTTACAACTTTATTCTTGTATATTTAGGACTTTATTCTTGTATATTTATGACTTTATTCTTGTATATTTAGGACTTTATTCTTGTATATTTACGACTTTATTCTTGTATATTTACAACTTTATTCTTGTATATTTAGGACTTTATTCTTGTATATTTAGGACTTTATTCTTGTATATTTACAACTTTATTCTTGTATATTTACGACTTTATTCTTGTATATTTACAACTTTATTCTTGTATATTTACAACTTTATTCTTGTATATTTAGGACTTTATTCTTGTATATTTACGACTTTATTCTTGTATATTTAGGACTTTATTCTTGTATATTTACAACTTTATTCTTGTATATTTAGGACTTTATTCTTGTATATTTAGGACTTTATTCTTGTATATTTACAACTTTATTCTTGTATATTTACGACTTTATTCTTGTATATTTACAACTTTATTCTTGTATATTTACAACTTTATTCTTGTATATTTAGGACTTTATTCTTGTATATTTACGACTTTATTCTTGTATATTTAGGACTTTATTCTTGTATATTTACAACTTTATTCTTGTATATTTACGACTTTATTCTTGTATATTTACAACTTTATTCTTGTATATTTACGACTTTATTCTTGTATATTTACAACTTTATTCTTGTATATTTAGGACTTTATTCTTGTATATTTACAACTTTATTCTTGTATATTTAGGACTTTATTCTTGTATATTTAGGACTTTATTCTTGTATATTTACAACTTTATTCTTGTATATTTAGGACTTTATTCTTGTATATTTACAACTTTATTCTTGTATATTTACGACTTTATTCTTGTATATTTAGGACTTTATTCTTGTATATTTACAACTTTATTCTTGTATATTTAGGACTTTATTCTTGTATATTTAGGACTTTATTCTTGTATATTTACAACTTTATTCTTGTATATTTAGGACTTTATTCTTGTATATTTACAACTTTATTCTTGTATATTTACGACTTTATTCTTGTATATTTAGGACTTTATTCTTGTATATTTACAACTTTATTCTTGTATATTTAGGACTTTATTCTTGTATATTTAGGACTTTATTCTTGTATATTTACAACTTTATTCTTGTATATTTACAACTTTATTCTTGTATATTTACGACTTTATTCTTGTATATTTACGACTTTATTCTTGTATATTTACGACTTTATTCTTGTATATTTACGACTTTATTCTTGTATATTTACGACTTTATTCTTGTATATTTAGGACTTTATTCTTGTATATTTACAACTTTATTCTTGTATATTTACGACTTTATTCTTGTATATTTACGACTTTATTCTTGTATATTTAGGACTTTATTCTTGTATATTTAGGACTTTATTCTTGTATATTTACGACTTTATTCTTGTATATTTACAACTTTATTCTTGTATATTTAGGACTTTATTCTTGTATATTTACAACTTTATTCTTGTATATTTAGGACTTTATTCTTGTATATTTACAACTTTATTCTTGTATATTTAGGACTTTATTCTTGTATATTTAGGACTTTATTCTTGTATATTTACAACTTTATTCTTGTATATTTAGGACTTTATTCTTGTATATTTACAACTTTATTCTTGTATATTTACGACTTTATTCTTGTATATTTACAACTTTATTCTTGTATATTTACAACTTTATTCTTGTATATTTAGGACTTTATTCTTGTATATTTACGACTTTATTCTTGTATATTTAGGACTTTATTCTTGTATATTTACAACTTTATTCTTGTATATTTACGACTTTATTCTTGTATATTTACAACTTTATTCTTGTATATTTACGACTTTATTCTTGTATATTTACAACTTTATTCTTGTATATTTAGGACTTTATTCTTGTATATTTACAACTTTATTCTTGTATATTTAGGACTTTATTCTTGTATATTTAGGACTTTATTCTTGTATATTTACAACTTTATTCTTGTATATTTAGGACTTTATTCTTGTATATTTACAACTTTATTCTTGTATATTTACGACTTTATTCTTGTATATTTAGGACTTTATTCTTGTATATTTACAACTTTATTCTTGTATATTTAGGACTTTATTCTTGTATATTTAGGACTTTATTCTTGTATATTTACAACTTTATTCTTGTATATTTAGGACTTTATTCTTGTATATTTACAACTTTATTCTTGTATATTTACGACTTTATTCTTGTATATTTAGGACTTTATTCTTGTATATTTACAACTTTATTCTTGTATATTTAGGACTTTATTCTTGTATATTTAGGACTTTATTCTTGTATATTTACAACTTTATTCTTGTATATTTACAACTTTATTCTTGTATATTTACGACTTTATTCTTGTATATTTACGACTTTATTCTTGTATATTTACGACTTTATTCTTGTATATTTACGACTTTATTCTTGTATATTTACGACTTTATTCTTGTATATTTAGGACTTTATTCTTGTATATTTACAACTTTATTCTTGTATATTTACGACTTTATTCTTGTATATTTACGACTTTATTCTTGTATATTTAGGACTTTATTCTTGTATATTTAGGACTTTATTCTTGTATATTTACGACTTTATTCTTGTATATTTACAACTTTATTCTTGTATATTTAGGACTTTATTCTTGTATATTTACAACTTTATTCTTGTATATTTAGGACTTTATTCTTGTATATTTACAACTTTATTCTTGTATATTTAGGACTTTATTCTTGTATATTTATGACTTTATTCTTGTATATTTACAACTTTATTCTTGTATATTTACAACTTTATTCTTGTATATTTAGGACTTTATTCTTGTATATTTAGGACTTTATTCTTGTATATTTACGACTTTATTCTTGTATATTTAGGACTTTATTCTTGTATATTTACAACTTTATTCTTGTATATTTACGACTTTATTCTTGTATATTTAGGACTTTATTCTTGTATATTTACAACTTTATTCTTGTATATTTAGGACTTTATTCTTGTATATTTACAACTTTATTCTTGTATATTTAGGACTTTATTCTTGTATATTTACAACTTTATTCTTGTATATTTACAACTTTATTCTTGTATATTTAGGACTTTATTCTTGTATATTTACAACTTTATTCTTGTATATTTAGGACTTTATTCTTGTATATTTAGGACTTTATTCTTGTATATTTACGACTTTATTCTTGTATATTTAGGACTTTATTCTTGTATATTTACAACTTTATTCTTGTATATTTACGACTTTATTCTTGTATATTTACGACTTTATTCTTGTATATTTAGGACTTTATTCTTGTATATTTAGGACTTTATTCTTGTATATTTAGGACTTTATTCTTGTATATTTACAACTTTATTCTTGTATATTTAGGACTTTATTCTTGTATATTTACAACTTTATTCTTGTATATTTACAACTTTATTCTTGTATATTTAGGACTTTATTCTTGTATATTTAGGACTTTATTCTTGTATATTTAGGACTTTATTCTTGTATATTTACAACTTTATTCTTGTATATTTATGACTTTATTCTTGTATATTTACGACTTTATTCTTGTATATTTAGGACTTTATTCTTGTATATTTACAACTTTATTCTTGTATATTTACGACTTTATTCTTGTATATTTAGGACTTTATTCTTGTATATTTACAACTTTATTCTTGTATATTTACGACTTTATTCTTGTATATTTAGGACTTTATTCTTGTATATTTACAACTTTATTCTTGTATATTTAGGACTTTATTCTTGTATATTTATGACTTTATTCTTGTATATTTAGGACTTTATTCTTGTATATTTACGACTTTATTCTTGTATATTTACAACTTTATTCTTGTATATTTAGGACTTTATTCTTGTATATTTAGGACTTTATTCTTGTATATTTACAACTTTATTCTTGTATATTTACGACTTTATTCTTGTATATTTACAACTTTATTCTTGTATATTTACAACTTTATTCTTGTATATTTAGGACTTTATTCTTGTATATTTACGACTTTATTCTTGTATATTTAGGACTTTATTCTTGTATATTTACAACTTTATTCTTGTATATTTAGGACTTTATTCTTGTATATTTAGGACTTTATTCTTGTATATTTACAACTTTATTCTTGTATATTTACGACTTTATTCTTGTATATTTACAACTTTATTCTTGTATATTTACAACTTTATTCTTGTATATTTAGGACTTTATTCTTGTATATTTACGACTTTATTCTTGTATATTTAGGACTTTATTCTTGTATATTTACAACTTTATTCTTGTATATTTACGACTTTATTCTTGTATATTTACAACTTTATTCTTGTATATTTACGACTTTATTCTTGTATATTTACAACTTTATTCTTGTATATTTAGGACTTTATTCTTGTATATTTACAACTTTATTCTTGTATATTTAGGACTTTATTCTTGTATATTTAGGACTTTATTCTTGTATATTTACAACTTTATTCTTGTATATTTAGGACTTTATTCTTGTATATTTACAACTTTATTCTTGTATATTTACGACTTTATTCTTGTATATTTAGGACTTTATTCTTGTATATTTACAACTTTATTCTTGTATATTTAGGACTTTATTCTTGTATATTTAGGACTTTATTCTTGTATATTTACAACTTTATTCTTGTATATTTAGGACTTTATTCTTGTATATTTACAACTTTATTCTTGTATATTTACGACTTTATTCTTGTATATTTAGGACTTTATTCTTGTATATTTACAACTTTATTCTTGTATATTTAGGACTTTATTCTTGTATATTTAGGACTTTATTCTTGTATATTTACAACTTTATTCTTGTATATTTACAACTTTATTCTTGTATATTTACGACTTTATTCTTGTATATTTACGACTTTATTCTTGTATATTTACGACTTTATTCTTGTATATTTACGACTTTATTCTTGTATATTTACGACTTTATTCTTGTATATTTAGGACTTTATTCTTGTATATTTACAACTTTATTCTTGTATATTTACGACTTTATTCTTGTATATTTACGACTTTATTCTTGTATATTTAGGACTTTATTCTTGTATATTTAGGACTTTATTCTTGTATATTTACGACTTTATTCTTGTATATTTACAACTTTATTCTTGTATATTTAGGACTTTATTCTTGTATATTTACAACTTTATTCTTGTATATTTAGGACTTTATTCTTGTATATTTACAACTTTATTCTTGTATATTTAGGACTTTATTCTTGTATATTTAGGACTTTATTCTTGTATATTTACAACTTTATTCTTGTATATTTAGGACTTTATTCTTGTATATTTACAACTTTATTCTTGTATATTTACAACTTTATTCTTGTATATTTAGGACTTTATTCTTGTATATTTACAACTTTATTCTTGTATATTTACGACTTTATTCTTGTATATTTAGGACTTTATTCTTGTATATTTACGACTTTATTCTTGTATATTTACGACTTTATTCTTGTATATTTACGACTTTATTCTTGTATATTTACGACTTTATTCTTGTATATTTACAACTTTATTCTTGTATATTTACAACTTTATTCTTGTATATTTACAACTTTATTCTTGTATATTTAGGACTTTAGCTTATTTGTACGCAAGCTGTTCATTAACGACCAGATCACTGCTCTGCTTTTACTGGTGATTCGCACCAGCGAGAGAGAAACACTGATCGATCGTACGCTGCCCCCCCACCTCTTTGGCGGTAACACCAGCCAGCTAAGGTGCCATTTTGCGTATGTTGTAGGAATAACCCATTTCACAATCTTGACTTGGGGCCAGATGCTGTTTAGAATTGACTTGGCAGGCGTCACGGACTGACAGTATTACTGCAGCCAATCTTTTTTACTGGCTCACATTTCAAAGATTACAGTCCTAATATATCTGTTAGCGTTTTACCGTAGCGTTGCTTGCTGCACGACACCATTCGTGCCGAGAACACACACATTCCACATTCCACAGCTAGCATAAAATATGACGCTGGCCGAAGCTAATTAGCTTCTAGAGCGTCTGAAGGGGTGTCGAAGCGAGAGGTGTTTCTAATATTCTGCTTTCTATGCGGCTAAACACGAAGTGCTTGAAGGAGAGAGCGTGCGAGTCACGTCGCCGTCGGATGGGAAATGACAAACGATCGTAGCAGAACCTTAAAGCGATCGTGTTCAGCGCTTCCTCATCCACCGATCACGGTCACAGCGAGGCGCATCCACACTTATGACTTGGTTAGAATTGTGCTTCTATGATTGAAGTGTTTCAGTGACTATTACGTTCAACTCGCATCGAGGCTAACCTTGTGGCTATTGAGGATCACAGCACGCGCGGCTAAGTACAGTACAACGTATCATGCGGGCTCAAAGCGGGATGGAAACATACAAGAACAGCAACAGATCCATAAAACGGGAGCCAATTGGCGGCTATCTCCCCCCCGATCTTCGCTGTCTTTGGTGCCGTTTGAGAAGGTCAAAGCTCCAACACCAAATGTCAACTTTGCACACGTCGCCTTCTCGTAACAGCGGAATACACGCAAGGGTGCTGATTAACATTCCGTTGTGAGGGAGGGGGGGTGAAAAAAGCCTCCCGCGGTAATTAAAGTTCATTTGTCTGCGCTGTTTGAGCTGAAACTTGCGACTAACGAGGCCCCCGCCTGCACCGGGTCGTTGTGTCAAAGCTGAGCGGGTGGGTATAATAAAAATGAGGAAACAACCTGTGGGGTTGAGCTGCATTTCATGGTCAGATAACATCTGGGGCAGTGTGATGCACATTTAATAGCTTGTTGGCGGCAGGAGGAGGAGAACAGAAAGCCGTCGTGGAGAACCACGTATCTGAAATGACTGGAGTGCAAGTGACGTGGAAAGCTGAGAAACAACGCATCCCGTTATCTTCTGTCACGTTGGAGCTCTGCTGTGTAAATCTCTGAAGGTCACAGCCGTGACAGAACGTACCTACCTTCAGCCCCGCCTGCGGAGAGGACACACGTGTGCCAAATTGCTGTGTTTTTCTCTCATGGCAACCGTGGGTGGCGACGGAGTATCAGGGCCACGTTAAAAATGATGACTAATCAGAGATTTGGAGAAAAAAAGGCGTACATTTACAAAAAAATAAGTCTGTTCATCGATGATCTCACATTATGATTGGCTAGTGGGGAGCATTTTACACTTGATATTTTTAGGGTTTGAACCTGGACTGTGCTGCGAGTGAACAACGGCAATTGAAGAGAGAAAGGGAAGGCTTCTGGAGCTGAATCTAATCTAGTCATTATCACTTTTATGGCAAATGTTGGTCCGGAATCGGACGAGGACGTCAAGGTGAAGTCTGTAGGAGAGTTTGGGGGTGGAGGAGCGAGCCATGCGTCAAAAAGAAACGTTCTTAACGTCGTGTCAACACCGAACAGCTGGACATGTGCATTCAAAAGTCAAAGAAGTTGACCTGCAAAGGTTTCGGTGCATTTAAGACTCATTCTGGAATTTCGACCTCAAGCTCAATACCTTTCTGTGAGTACTGCATGTGACCTCTGACCCCACTCATGTTCTCTTGGGTGAATGGACCTTGGTTCCCACAGAGCACTTGGAGGACCAACTCCCCATACTGCATGTCTTCTTCCTGTAATGCGTGTGGAGATACTGTGTAATCAGACATCATGTCATCCCTCCCCAACACTTAGCAACACGCTACATCAACAGTGGGAGGATGAAAAGAAGAATCTGTGCATTCTCACTTTGGAAGCGAGTGTTCAGCTCCGTTTGGCTTCCACTGCGCTGACGGCTAGCAGATAAAGGCTTATCAGGCTCTTAACTTCTCCTCGGCGCTGACTTGTGATTCCATGTAACTTATTCACGGCACTCGGCGCCGTGGTCGGAATAGATTCACACGTAGTCCGCAGCCGGGTTCAGCAGAGGTCGGGATGCGCTAATGCTGCTTTTCATAGCGAGGAGGCTGCTTTTTCATCTCATCCTTTTTCCCAGAATTGAGCCCCTGCTCCCCCCCCCGCCTCTTAGATCTCCCGCCCCCTTCTTAACAATTCAGCTAACGATTAACTCCGTTTCAGACGCCTGAGTGTGATTCGTGAAGGAAAACCGGCAGTGAATAAGATACCGTGGGGTCCAGTTCTCGCTGATGCAGGACCACTGCTTGTTACCCAAGCTGCTCTCGGCGATACGGCACGATATCACAGACATGCAGGCACGCGTATAGTTAGAATCACACGTACAGCTTCATTTCTTCATCGTAAGTCCATCGTTAAAAAGGGTCCAGTGTATCAGCGTGTGCAAACAAGCACGCCAACGGTCAAAGACTGTTTGCTTGTTCCGGTAACATCACCGGAAAGACGTCACAGCCGTGATTTATACCTTAGCTCCCTCTACTGGTCATACCGAGCAGTGCAGGGAAAACACATACAGATATAAACAAACAACTAGCAAAGACGTCGTTATACGTTTTTACAAACGCGAACACCCGACATCTTTTACGTTTGACGGCGGCTGACGGAGGCGATGATGCAACTCCCCACCAATGCGTTAGGCTTCATAACGAATAAAAACGGCCACGAGGGGGCAGAAGTGCATTTGATAAGAGCTCAGCAAACCCCTTTTTTGTGTTGATCATGTTGGTATACTTGTTTAGATATTTGAGCCATCACAAAAGCTAAATATTTGTGTCAAAGTGAAAGTTATGCTTGAAATGTATCTTTAGCTGGTTTTCTCCCTTTTTTTCGTTGGGAACTGATATTTTCCTGAAACGTGCCTGCTGCATGTTCTACTGCTGATGACTAAAGAACGGAAAAAGATGGAAACTTTTTTTCCTGGTGAAAGACGGGAGTCTAATCTTCCTTTTGGTAGGTTCCATGTTTATACAACCATACAACACAACATTCTGTGTGCCTTGAAACATCAGTCAAAATGGTCTAAAATGGCCGCCTTTTGAAAAATGGCTGTGATTGAATGAGTTCATAAATGGGTTTACAATATCAACCATCCATCCAACCATTTTCTATACCGCTTCTCCTCTTTCGGGTCGCGGGGGCATGCTGGAGCCTATCCCAGCTGACTTCGGGCGCCAGGCGCCAGCCAATGGCAGGGCACAAATAGACAAACCAGCATTCACGCTCATTCACACACATTTAGACAATTTAGAGTCGCCAATCAACCTAACCACAAACGTTTCAGCACAAACATCCGCTCTGAACACGGAAGTAGCGGAATTCATGTCAATAGAATTTTGCGAGAGCTCGCAAAAGTTTTGCCAGGTAACGCAAAACTTTTGCTCGCTCTCGCAAAATGATGTCCTTTTTTACCCACCGATGTTTTTTCTCCACGCACCCTCGGGGTGCACCTATTTGGAGTGATTACCTTTGTTGTCAGCAGGGGGGAAAGTCTTGCGTACATTTACCGTTGACTGGTGTACGGTAATACTAAGGTGGTGATGTAAGCATATTTATCCAAGATGGCGGGCATTGTGGGATTATTTCCCCCCTTTAATTATGAAGGTCGGTCCTGTTTACAATGTCACCAAGCATCAGATGTTCTCGTTTGCTCACATCATGTGATGCAGCGTGAGGGCGTGTCACGGACGACTGCTGCTTATTTAAAATAAATAAACGTCAGGCTGCAGGGTTGAGAAAGGCTTTATTTGTTTCCTGGCTGAGCTCAAACACAAGAGGAAGGAAGGAGTGTCTTTTTCAGACCACGCGGTTCTTCCGGTCCAACTGCATGCGTGGCGTTCTATGAATCCACGCGAATAGCGAGCATTACATTGCTCGGTCACAGGAAGTCAACCAGCCAGACTGGTTCTCCTCAGGTCAGGTGACATGACAGCCCTTACCTGCTGGACCATCCCCTCGCTCCCTCGCGCTCTCGCTTCCTGCCAGCGTGCACTAGTGCCACCTGCTGTTGAAAAAGATAACTACATGAATAAGGTGTGACGAGCACAGAGCCTGGTGGGATTTGACATGTTGATTTACATAAGATTACGACTGCCATTGTTTGTTTGCTTTTACCGTATTTATGTAATTTGTAAGGTAACAAATTACAAATAAATACAAAAATACAATATGAATACCCTTGTTGTTTTTCGACTATATTCTTGAAAATGTACGACTTCATTCTCATTTAGCAGGCGCGGATTTAGAGGGGTGTGTGGGGGGGGTGTAGACCCCCCCCCCCCCATTGAGTTGAGGCACCCACGATTTGTTTTGCCTGATTGCGATGTATGTCCACGGGGACATGCATCTGACATGCATCTGAAGTGTGGGCGCGTGGTGGACGCACATGCCAGAATGCAAGCGAGACACGTGCTCTTCCTGAAGCCACGTCAGGCTGATCATTGACATTGGACGTTGCAGGTGTGCTGTGCGTGGCTATTCAGGTGGAGGGGCAAAATAAAGGCTCTGGCATCGTGACTATAAGGAAAACTGTTGTCTCTTCTCAGTGAAAATGAAGCAGAAAGGCCATCCCAGTCTCATCAAATTACACTCAAATCCTCGGAATGTACAGCTGCTGCAAATTGGAAAATATTTCAGGAAATTGAGCTAAAATGGGTTAAAATGGGTTTCTCCTAGTTCGGGTCATTTTTAAATACAATGTTTTGGCTTAAACGATACATTCCAAGGATAAAAATAACAACAAACTCTTGAAATTAAGGACATAAAATTGGCCTCAGATACCACCAGATTGCAGGAAATGAGGTCTAATTTTAAGATTTTTTCTGAGGGAGGGCCCCCACACCCCCCTCCATTTCCAGCGCACCCCCACTTTAAAAAAAGCTAGATCCGCCCCTGTATAGTTACGACTTTATTGTCATAAATTTACAAGTTTTTTTCTCGTAAACTTACAACTTTTTTTCCTCATAAATCATCATTCTGTTTTTTTCTCATAAATACTTACTTAATACTCGTACGACTTTATTCTTGAAAATTTACAACTTTATTCTCATAAATTTACGGCTTTTTTCTCGTAAATTTTCAAATTCATTCTCATAAATGTACAACTTTATTCTAGCAAATTTACGATTTTTTTCAAAATTACGACTTTACTCTTGAAAATTTACGACGTTATTCTTGTAGATTTACAACTTTTTTCTTGTCAATTGACGACTTTATCTTCATAAAATGCACAATTTGATTTTCATGAATTTATGACTATTTCTAGTAAATTTACGACTTTATTTCTCGTATGTTCTTGTATATTTATGACTTTTTTCCTCATAGATTCATGACTTTTTTTTCTTGTAAATTACGACATTATTCATGAAAATGTATTTTTTTCTCGTAAATGTACGACTTTTTTGTGTAAATTAAGACTTAAAAATTTAGGACTTTATTCTCATTCTCTCAAACTTTTTCTCATAAATTTACAACTTCATTCTTGTAAATTTACAACTTTTTTCTCGTAAATTACGACTTTATTCTCATGATTTTACAACTTTTTTGTTGTAAAATCGTGAGCCACGGCGAAGGGTTTGGATCCCAACGCAGAAAAAGAAGGCAAAACCGGTGAACAAAAGATTTAATACAACAAATGGTGTCCACGAGGGGAAAGTACAACACAAAAAAAATCCACAACGGGTAACGCGAACAAAAAACACTGACAGCAGAAGGCTGACAGGAGAAACTAGACAATGGAAACAAAAACACCGTAGACAGGAAGCTTCACTTTAGCGAGGAGCTAGCAAGAGACTGAATAGCGCACTGAGCCAGAAAGCAGGACGAAGGGTAAAGGAGGCGGACTGAGCGCTAGCAAGGAACAAGGAGTCAGGGAGTACAAGCTGGCACCGGAGTGCTGCTGCTGCCTTGCTCATGAGTCCACGGGAGGGATTGTCTGCAGGTGTGCTGGGTGGCGGGGGTGCGCTGCAGACAAGTGGCAGACAGGCGGCAGCACAGCGACATTTTTTTGGTGTAAATTTACAACGTTTTTCTTATAAATTAAGACTTTATTCTCAGAAATGTACGATTTTTTCTCATAAAGGTACAAATTTTTTCATGTAAATTTATGACTTTTTTCCCATAAATTTACGACATTATTCTGGTAAATTTACAATGTTTTTCTTGTCAATTTACGACTGTATTCTCATAAAAGTTACAACTTAATTTTCATCAATTTACGACTTTTTTGTACTAAATGTAAGATTTTTTTTCTCCCTTAAATTAAAACTTAGGACGTTATTCAACTTTTTTTCCTTGTCAATTACGACATTATTCATGAAAATGTATGACTTTATTATCATGAATGTACTTTTTTTCTAGTAAATGTATGACTTTTTTTTTTTTATTACGACTTTATTCTTGTAAATTTACAACTTAATTTTCATCAATTTTCGACTTTTTTCTAGAAAATGTACAACTTTATTTCTTGTAAGTTTATGACTTTTTTCTTGTAAATGTACGACTTTATTATCATAAATGTACTTTTTTTCTCGTAAATGTATGACTTTTTTGTGTAAATTAAGACTTTATTTTTTTAAATTCTTCTTCTTCTTTTAAAATTATTGTAAATTTAAATTTAATTTTTTTCTTGTTTATTTATGACTTTTTCCTCATAGATTCATTACTTTTTTCTTGTAAATGGACAACTTTTTTTAAAAAATTCTTGTAATACGACATTATTCATGAAAATTTATCTTTTTTTTGTAAATTATAACTTTTTTTTGGACAATTTACGATTTTTTTTCTTATAAGTGTACAACTTTCTTCTAGTAAATTTACGCTTTTTGTCTCGTAAATATTCAACTTTATTCTTGTACATTTACAACTTTTTCTAGAAAATGTACAACTTTATTTCTCGTAAGTTTATGACTTTTTCTTGTTTATTTACGACTTTTTCTCAGAGATTCATGACTTTTTTTTCTTGTAAATTATGACATTATTCATGAAAATGTATGACTTTATTATCATAAATGTACTTTTTCTAGTAAATGTATGACTTTTTTATTAAATTACGACTTTATTCTTGTAAATTGACTACTTTATTCTCATGATTTTGCAATTTTTGTAAATTTACAACGTTTTTCTTGTAAATTAGGACTTTATTCTCATAAGTTTATGACTTTTTCCTCATAAATGTACAACGTTATTCTTGTAAATTTAAAACTTTTTTCTTGTCAATTTACGACTTTATTATCATAAATGTACTTTTGTCCTCGTAAATGTACGACTTTTTTGTGTAAATTATAACTTTATTTTTGAAAATGTACAACTTTATTCTCATAAATGTACGACTGTCATACATGGACGACTTTTTTCTCATACATTCATGACTTTTTCTCGTAAATGTACGACTTTTTTCCCGTAAATTTACACCGTTATTCTTGTCAATTTGCAACTTTTCTCTTGTAAATGTATGACTTTTTCTTCTTGTAAATTATGACATTATTCATGAAAATGTATGACTTTATTATCATAAATGTACTTTTTTCTCGTAACTGTATGACTTTATTATTAAATTAAGACTTTATTTTTTAAAATGTACGACTTTTTTCTCATAAATGTACAACTTTATTCTCGTAAATTTACATCTTGATTTCCATCAATTTACGACTTTTTCTTGTAAGTTATGACTTTATTCTTGTGAATGTACTACTTTATTCTCATGATTTTACAACTTTTTTTGTCGTAAATTTACAACTTCTTCTTGTGAATTTACAACTTTTTTCTCCTAAATTACGATTTTAGTCTCATGAATTTACGACTTGTTTTGTAAATGAACAACTTTTTTCTTGTAAATTAAGACTTTATTTTGGAAAATGTTTGACTTTATTTTCATAAATTTATGACCTTACTATCATAAATTTACGACTGTCATGAATTTACGCCTTTTTTCCCATAAATTTACAACATTATTCTTGTAAATTTACAACTTTTTTATCGTAAATTTCCAACTTTATTTCTCGTAAGTTGATGACTTTTTCTTGCTTATTTATGACTTATTTATTGCTAATTTATTTTTTCTCGTAGATTCATGACTACCTTCTAAATGTACGACTTTTTTTCCTTGTCAATTACGACATTATTCATGAAAATGTATGACTTTATTATCATAAATGTACTTTTTTCTCGTAAATGTACAACTTTATTCTTGAAAATTTATGAGGTTATTCTTGCAGATTTACAACTTTTTTCTTGTCCTTTGACGACTTTATTCTCATAAAATGTACAACTTGATTTTCATCAATTTACGACTTTTTTCTAGTAAATTTATGACTTTATTTCTCGTAAGTTTATGACTTTTTCTTGTTTATTTATTTAAATTTACAACTTTATTCTCATCAATTTTCAACTAGTTTTCTCAGAAATTTACGACTTCAATCTCAGAAATTTACAACTTTTTTCTTGTAAATTTATGACTTTATTCTCTGAAATGTACAACTTTTTTCTTGTAAATTAAGATTAAGACTTTATTGTCATAAATGTTCAACTTTTTTATCGTAAATTTATGACATTACAAATTTACAACTTTTTTTGAAAATATTCAACTTTTTTCCTGTAAATTAAGATTTTATTCTTGAAAATTTGCGACTCTATTCTCACAAATGTACAACTTTTTTTCCTCATAAATTTATGACTTTTTTTGTAAATGTGTATAGATTATTACGGATTTAGGGTGAATGGGATGAGTTTGGTGTGAAAAATGTTGCTATCTTTGGAGCAAAATAAACGCAACAATATTGTTTTCTTGCAGTTTGCTGTACCGTTTCAAGATTCAAGATTCAAGAGAGTTTTATTGTCATGTGCATGGTAAAACTGCAGTTCTACTATGCAATGAAAATCTTATCCTGTTCATTCTCCCAAGAAAAGAAAGAAAACACAAGAAAGAATAAGAACATAAGAAACATAAACACATAAACATATATACCAATAAATTAAGCAACAACAACAGAAGAGACATTAATACAGATATAAATAATACAAATAAATAAATAAAGTGCTATGAGTGTGTGCGTGTGTTGCGTGCGGCGTGTGCGAGTGCTTCGTTGAGAAGCCTGATGGCCTGTGGGTAAAAGCTGTTTGCCAGCCTTGTGGTCCTGGACTTCAAACTCCTGTAGCGTCTGCCTGACGGTAGGAGTGTGAATAATGAGTGTTGTGGATGTGTGCTGTCCTTGATGAGGTTGTGTGTTCTTCGTAGGACTCTAGTTTTATAAATGTCTTGTGTGTGTGTGTGTGTCAAATGTTTGTGTTTGTTCATCGCGTTGGACTGGAGGAGTCATGTCACTTCCAGGCATCGTTTCTTTGCCGGTGCTGGTTTTGTCGGCTCTCACGTTATTTACTGTATTTTTCTCACCCAAATCCCCTTCATTGCGTTTGTCTGCGTGAGCCGCCAAAGCAGACAGGCTGCGATCCAGCGGCAGACGAGGCATATCTCGGAAAGAAGCTTAGCAACGTTAAAGCTGCAGTGGAGGCTGCAAAGTTTGCTTGCGCCCAATGGAAGGAGGATTTGTGGCTGCAGTACATCCTCAAGCAGTTTAGGCAATTTCGGATGTTGCTGGTCAGTGGTGCGATAAGGTGCCTCTGGAATGAAATGTATTTATCTGGCTTGAAGGGAGAGAATAATAGTCGTGTGTGGCTGAAGTAGGAACTCGTTGGAGAATTAAAAAAAAATACTCTCTCTTTAGAGAGCCGGTTCTTTTGGCTCAGCTCACTAAAAAGAGCCGGCTCTTTCGGCTCCCAGATTTTTCGTCTGATTTTTTTGTTGTCTTCAATTAATTTATTACCAAATGATGTGTATTGTGTACATTAATTAATAATGTGAAAAATACATGATATCAAATGTTTATTATTAAAACCTCAATATATTATATATTATAATATTGTGTTATATTACAAAATACAAAAACAAAGACCCATCTCAAAAGACAAATTAGGTGAAAATAAGTCAAATCTCTTCACGCAAGTCTGCTCTGAGAGCACCACAGTGTGTTTAACCCCGCCCCCCCCCCACCTGCTCAATGTGGACACAAGAGATGCCGCCACACATCTTGACATGACATTTGCCTTTAAGAGGAGAAAAAAATCGGCTCCCACTTGGCTCCCAACGACGCGAACCGGCTTCTTCTTCTAAGAGCCGTCTCTTAGAGCCGATTCGTTCGCGACCGACACATCACTACAGCGTACCGCCGGTCAGTCGGCAGCTGCGGCAGAGCAGAGTGAAACAATGCTGCCAGTCTCGAGTCAAAATAAAGTCTGGGAGTCAAGGAAAGAGAGAAAGGTGAGAGACTAGAGGTAAATGAAAAGGTATTAATAAGTGACCCGTTTTTTTGCAGCCTAGCGGGTCTGTATTGTGGGAATGATGACCTGTTAGCTTAATGTCCACAATGAAATAAGCTAGCAGAGTGTAAGCATGTTGTGTTAGCCGACATGTCACTCCTTTACAACCAACACTTAATCACCGCAGATAAATGTTTAGCGTGTATTAAGGTGATTTTTTTTCATGGGGTCCAGAATTGCTGTCGGCGCCCCTGCAAGCAATAAATGCCCACTATTGAGAAAGCACCGATCCATAACATCATGTCTGTGTTACACAAACATTCCTGTTCAACCCATGGCTTCATTTCAGTGCAATGAAATGCTCGTCAACTTTTGTATGCTTGCACTGCTAAATTTCATGCAAAAAATAGTTTTCTGTGTAGTTTTTCATTGTATTATCTTTTTTTGTTATATATAATACAGAACAGAACAGAACAGCATTTATATTATTGTAAAATGATTCTTGTCCTGTGAACTCCAGAGTACCTTTTGTTCTGTGAAAGACAGTTGAACTCAGGCCTACGTGACTGAGGGGGAGGTCATCGTGACCGAAGTTATACAAGATATGTTCCAGATGTTATGTGATTTCAAAATGTCCTGCCAACAGGGCCAAGGAAGGATGAGGTTTGATAATCCACGTCATTGTTATTGTTCACTGGGTCTATTTAAGGGTGAACGGAATAAACGGGGTGTCCCTTTTCCCTCAACTGCATACAAGTTGTGTTGTGCCTCTTATTATTCCACAACATTTGGCGTCACGAACAGGATTGGAAGGAAAGACGTTGATGCTCGTGGCCTTCTGACCTGCACCATATTGCAAACCAACGGCCGTAAAAACAGGTAAGATTTCTTACCATTTGGTTTGACAGTGTGGTGCAGTAATGGGGGTAACTAATGAGCATTAATGTTAAAAATTTCTCCAAATAAGAGAGCCTGTTGTTAGTGCATTACCTTGTAATAACAACTGCAGAGTGGGGGTGGGGAACACTCACACAAAATGTGGCCCTCACTTTAGAGTGGGAAAAACTTTTTGTGTGTTTTACTAAAATGACTCGAGTCCAGCTGTGTTACAGCATGATTGGCGTACTTTAGAAGTGTTGAGTAAAGGAAAAGAGTACAGGCTCGTGCCGGCTTTGTGTGTGTGTGTGAGGTCGACAATTTATGCTGCAGCAACTCTTAGTCCGGGAGTTCATTCATGGAGGAAAAATTAAGGGCTAAATATAAGGCCGACTGCAATTGGTAGAGCGAGGTACCCTATACAACGCAGAGTTCGTTCACTGCGCGCTAAGTCTGTGTGGTTACGACCCTCCGAACGCGCAAAGGAGGTGACCAACTACAGAGCAAAGGCTGCGCCTATATAATATGCGTGAAGCAAATCACGTCTAACAAGTAGAGAAGCATACTCAAATTACACATGCGGAATTACAATAAAGTAGTTCTTATTGTCTACTTTGTGATGTAACTCTAGAACAGTCTTGCAGTCCTAGTCAGCCGGACAAGGTCAGTCATGAGTATATTAATGCATACCTAAACTATAACAACTGGAGGAGATTAAGGCGTGAAGCAATCATTTGGATTGCTTAACTTGTGTGTTTGGTTTGAAGTGCACTAAAATTTTGTTATTTGTTGTATGTAACTAAAATTCTAAAATCCAATTGGCATATACAGTACTTCAAGTGTGTGTGTGTGTGTGTGTGTGGCTGACTGTCTCACCTCTTCTGTAAAGCGTTCAGCGTTGTTTTTTTTTTTTTTTGTGTGTGTTTTTTCACTGTCTTGAGTGAGTGAGTGTGTGAACGAAGGTCAGCTGAGGACAAACTGTGCTTTGTAACCCTCAAAAGAAAATAACTATAAGATTAATCATCTTAGTCGCAAGACAGTAACGTTAGCCAGTGTAAATAGCTGAAAATTGCCACACACGCAAGTGAGAAGTGCGGTTAAAAACGTATTGTGAGAAATGTTCATAGATTCATCCTTTGTTTGAATGATCTCTTCTGGAACAACAAAAAGGTCAACCTTACACATAGTTGAAGTGAAAGCAGTTTGTGTGTCATCTTTGTGTCTGTTGCTGGAGGTGCTGCATTTGGCTGTTATTGAGTGTAGTGCATCTTGCCTAGTTGTGTTATTTGTGCCAATGTTAATTTGTTGTGGGTTGCACTGGAGTGAGGCTATCTTGGGTGTGGTCCCAGAGAAATTCAAAGTGCGTCATAACGTTGTCTGCTCTGTAGTGGGGGATATGAACTAGCTGAAAGGGCAGAATTGCAGTGGTTGAATTGAGAAGAAAATTGTGTGCAATTTGCTGTGTGATAAGTCTGTTGAGACTTTGTTTTGCATTACTTTGAACTTAGTGAATCTTGTCAAGCTGTGTGGTTCTGCCAGTGACCGGATGTGAAGTGAATAACTGAAGGAGGTGTTGAGCGAGGGGACACAAGGGGAGTGGCTACAGCCCTCCCTCTGAGTGTTTGAAGAACAAGCCAGCCAGTGGAAGAGTTTTTTTTTTTGTGTTATGAGATTGGAGAGTTTCTGCAAGCTGTGGTTCTGAACTGTACAGCATTTATGGAAAGTGTCATGTTGGTGTTTAAGTTTAAAACATTTTAATGTGGTGTGCTAGTGTATAAAGACTTAATTTTGAAAGTGAATAAAGACAATACTCATCAAATAACATTGTGATAAAATTGCAGTCTGAGTTTAAGATACTTTTGCAAAATAACTTATTTTTGTGACAGAACAAACAATAACATTTATTTTAATTTCTGTCTTGAAAGTTGAAATACTCAAAATGGCTATTCCTTCGACAACGATTTTAGGGTTAAAATACCCAAAAAGGAAGGATGACATCGAGAAGGTCTCTAAAAAGTGGACAAAACGCACTAAAAGCTTAAATCCAAGTTGGCCTGAAGGTGGAACATTTGATGTGAGTTTGTGTGATGACATGGAAGTCCGAATAAAGGACTATAAACCCAAAGACAAAAGTAACAAAAGACAACAGAAAAGAGAAAAGGAATTGGAAATTATACAGTTGTTCAGAAAGGAAGGTGAAATGTTCCGAAAAACAATGAAAAAGAATCGTGAACTGTTTAGAGCTAAAGGCGACGATGGATTTAAAATAAAAAACAGAAATATGGACAAAAACATGCAGGGTAATAGTCAGTTCGCTGCAGTGGCTCCGTCTGGCCTTTATCCTTTTATTACGGGAACTGTCGAAGTTGCAGGAGATGTTGATTTTGATGACAACAAACAAGATCCTATTTCACCAGTTGGAAGGCTGAAAAATCCACCACAATACTGCAGCACAGACAGGAAGGGTGCAAAACCAAAAAAGTCACAAGTACTGGATTGTTATGCTGAAAAAGATCAAGCGCTTAAAGAGATGACAAGAAAGGATGGACACTCATATTGGCTGAACCTGGAGCACTCGGACTTAGAAAGACAAAAGGAAAGGACTATAATTCAAGAACTTGAGGATGAGATAGATGATGTTAATGAAAAATATGTACAAAATACGGCTACAGAACAAAAACAGGAAGAGAAAAAAAAAGGAGCAGTAGAAAGAGTAAGTAGTGCTATACCAGTAAAAAGAAGAGTAAGCTATCCAGAGGGAGTCCAAGAGGCAGAAGAAAGAGAAGTCTTAGGGGGAAGTCTTACCTTTGCTGCAAATGGCAAGGAAAACAGAAAGTATGATCTCAGATACAGGCCTGGCATACACCCTCCAGAGAGGTATACCGATCCGGCTCATCAATTGCCAATATTAATAAAAGGAACACAGGGACAGTATATTCCTTGGCAAACACTTGATCTTGAGGGGTTGATCGCCAGGCTGCCTGGTATCCATGAGGGGGCCAGCAAATGGATAAGGGCGTTTGAAGAAGAAACAGTGGGTAAAATACTGGCGCTTGGAGATATCAAGGCTGTGTGGGCACGAGTGTTGGGGATACCAACAATGGAAAATGTGCTATATCTAAGTGGCCATCGATGGATGCAAAATCCTGAAGCGGATGGTATTGAGTTCAATCCTTATCGCAGAGACTTGTGGGGGACACTGCGAAGGGAGTATCCGATCAAGATTGATCCCAAGGCCCTGAAGGGACAGCCACTTACGGAAACGGAGAACCCTGCCGAGTATATCAGCCGTCAGCTCAAACGGTGGAAGCAAGAGACTGAGGAAGAAGTTGGAAATAGCCCACTGATGACCACACTATTCAGAACAGCAGTGGTTGAAGCCATGCCAACTCCAGTAAAAAGTAGACTGGAGGATGTTGTGGGACTGACGTCAAAGTCACACAGGGAGTTCTGTGAGCATGTGATACATGCTATTGAAAAATACAGACGAGATGAACAACGGCTGAAAGAGCAAGACCAAGAAGTTCAAAGAAAGGTTGCCCAGTTGCAACTTGGGGAACTGTCAAGCAAGAACAAAAAGAAAGCTCAAGCCTTAGTCGGGGATGCAAAGCCAAGTGTGGAGGCACCCGTAATGCCATCTCCAGCTCCACCTCCAGCTCCAGTGCCAACAACAGTACCACCAGTTCAAGCGCCACCTGTCATCAATGTATATGCTCAACCAAGAACAAATCAAGCGTCGCAAAGGGGAAGGCAATATCAGATGGGCCGAAAAGATGGATCAAGAAGGAGGTCGCAACAACAAGCTACCCCTCCGCAAGTACTTCCCAAAGTCTGTTGGGGATGTGGACAGCAAGGACACAATCGACAGAACTGTCCAACCAATCCATGGCCGGCGCCTAATTGGGTCAAAGGAGGCTATGGAGATCAACAACCTCAACAACCATTGAGCCAAGGTCCAAATTCAGAACAGCCATATTTGGGTCCAGTCAACCCGTGGGGAGGTCCAAATTATGGTTATTAGGGGTGCCCAGAGAATCCTGCAGGGGAAGGTCAGCTGCCAATAGTAACATCTATAACTAAAAAAGAACCAGTAGTTCAAGTTCAAATCGGAGGAAAACAAATACCAATGTTGGTCGATACTGGAGCAACCGACACTTGTGTAGGTCCAAGTTACGCCTCACACCTCCCCATGTCTGACAAATTTGTCAAAACAGTAGGATTCTCGGGAAAGCTTCAAACAATACCTATGACGGCTCCAGTTCAGCTAACAATGGAGGGCGAAACAACGACATTGCCAGTTCTGGTATCTGAGCAGACACCAGTAAATTTACTAGGAAGAGATGCTCTATGCAAGCTGAATGTAAACATTTCTTGTACGCCTGAGGGAGTGAAAGTAGATAGAGTGAAGGAAAAGTTCCAAATGAATGTTCAGACAGCACGTGCAAAAGTATACTGGTTAGGAGATATATCAGAACCAGTGCTCCAGGCTTTCCAAAAGTGGGAAAAGTACATCTGTGCTCAAATTCCAAAAGCGTCAAAACCACGGTCTGAATACCATTGCACAGTCTATTTTGATCCATCATGTAGCAAAATCTTTGAAGAAAAGTGGGAAACACAAACTGAAGGCCTGACGGTGTCATTGACAACAGAGTATATCATAATTGGGCAAGAGGGTGCAGCGTTTAACGTTGAGTCAAATCCTTTCCTGGCACAATGGTATAACGTGCCCAATTCGGCACCACACATAACCTTGTTGGTTAACGAAAATTTTGCGTCAAAGGATTTGGGGCCAATGATGAAAAATGCGTCCAAAATAACTTGGAATGCGACTGAAAATCCACTAATTTTTGTGTCGCCAGATGAGACAAAGATAAAAATTTTGTGTGGTACCCATATGGTTTCAAAACCAAAAGAAGTGATCATCACTTCATTTGACGTACCACAGATGCCGCAAATCCGTGAAGGTGAGAGTGACTTAAAACAAGAAATGCTCGAACACGTCCCAGAAAATCTATGGTCAAAACATGAAACAGATGTAGGGTTAGTGAAGTCAGCAAACCCTGTTAGAGTGGAGCTTAAACCAAACATGAAACTTCCAAGACGCGCACAGTACCCTCTGAAATTAGAGGCAGAGAAAGGTATAAGCCAAACTATTGAAGGGCTTCTGAAAGCGGGAGTATTAATTGAGACACACAGTTTTTGTAATACGCCAATACTACCTGTGAAGAAAGCAGACAAATCCAAGTACCGGCTGGTACATGATTTGCGAGCAGTGAATGAGATCGTCCAGGATAGTCCAGTGGAAGTACCAAATCCGCATACTCTCTTGACAAATGTTCCACCTGAAGCTAAGTTTTTCACAGTAATAGACTTGTGCTCAGCATATTTTAGTGTTCCGTTGCACGAAGACTCTCAACATTTGTTTGCGTTCACATATCGAGGAAAACAATATTGCTATACTCGAATGCCACAGGGGTTCAAACATAGTCCACATGTGTTTAATCAGGTGTTAAGAGAGGACCTTGAAGGGTTGCAACTCAATAGCACCCTGTTACAGTACGTTGACGATCTGTTAATATGCGCACCGACACTCGAGGACTGCCACAGAGACTCAATTAAATTACTTCAGAAGTTGGCTGAGGGGGGGCATAAGACCTCCCAGGCAAAGTTACAATATTGCCAGCCCCAGGTCGAGTATCTGGGAAGAGTTATATCACACGGAACAATCTCAGTGGCACCCTCTCAGTTGGAAGGAGTGAGCAAAGTGCCACTCCCTCTTACAGTGGGACAGATGATGACTTTTCTAGGCATGACTGGTTTCAGCTCAAACTGGATAGTGGACTATGCTGTCAAAACTGCACCATTGCGAGAAATAATGAAGGAGGGTGAGACTCAGACATTGAGGTCACCGCTGAAATGGACCAATGAGTCCAGAATTGCGTTTGAAACAATCAAACAGGAAATGCAAACAGCTCCGGCGTTGGCAACACCAGACTATGGCAAACCGTTCTTTTTGTACGTGTCAAATAGACATAACATGTATGCATCTGCAGTGTTGATGCAAGAAACCTGTAGTGGTCGAAGGAAGCAACCCCTTGCATACTACAGCACGAAGCTGGACAATGTGGTCCAGGGTTGGCCACCATGTTATCAAGGGTTGGCTGCCGTTCATTATGCGTATGAGAAGGCATCAACAATCACAATGGGACATCCAGTGACAATATACACGCATCATAAAATTTCTGAGCTGATCCACCAAAATAGGTTTGTGATAACGCAGGCTCGATGTTTGCAGTACTTGCCACTGTTGACGTATCCAGATGTCACCATTAAAAGGTGTGCAACGGTAAATCCTGCAGACACAATGCCATTCAGTTTTGAAGGTGAGCCTCATGAGTGTGTGCCAGAGGCAATGAAGTACACGAAGTTAAGACCAGATTTGGAGTCTACACCTTTGTTAAATGCAGAAGTGACATACTTTGTGGATGGATCGTGTTACAGAGATCACCTTGGCAGCCATGCAGGGTTTGCGGTTATCAAACAGGAAGGAAGTGATTTTGTGACAATAAAGGCTGAGAGTTGTATACAACCATGCTCTGCACAATTAGCTGAGTTGAAGGCTTTGACTGAAGCGTGCAGAAAGGCCAAAGGAAAGACAGCAAATGTGTATACGGATTCGGCGTATGCACATGGAGTGTGTCATTTGTTTGGGGCAGTGTGGAAGCAACGTGGTTATAAAAAAAGTGATGGTTCACCAATACACCACCAAAAACAGATAGTTGATCTTATTTCGGCGATGATGCAACCGACAAGGCTTGCTGTTATCAAGTGTCAGGCACACAGGAAAGGAAATGAAGATGTTGTGCAGGGAAACAATGCAGCAGATGAAGCAGCAAAATTGGCTTCTAAAAGCCAGGTGACTGTTTTGGCTCCATTGGTGTCAATAGAACCAGTCGCTACGCCAGATGACATTGTGTTGATGCAACAAAATGCAGGGCTAAGTGAGCACAGTTTGTGGCAGCAGAGAGGAGCTTCAAAAGATGAAAAAGGTCTGTGGAGATCACATGAAGGACTGCTTGTTGCGCCAGTCTCATTACTTACAGTGCTAATATCAGATGTGCACAGTCCAGATCACTGTGCAAAGGGGGAAGTTGTAAGGAAGATAAAACAGCAAGGATATTGGTCACCATATTTACAGTCAATGATAGATGAAGTCTTGGGACAATGTGAAGTTTGTGCACAGAACAATGTCAGAAAAGGCATAACTACACCCATTGGACACATACCAGTTCCAGAAGGACCATTCAAACATCTTGTGCTAGACTATGTAGACATGATTAAATCGGTGCATGGAAAGAGGTACATGTTAGTAGTTATTGACCGATTTAGTCGTTGGGTTGAAGCGATGCCGTCTAAAGATCAGAGTTCAGAAACTGTTGTTAAATTCCTGTTAAGAGAAGTAATTCCGCGGTTTGGAATACCATCAGAAATAAGTTCGGACAACGGTCCGGCATTCGTGCAAAAAGTAGCCAAAGGAATCTTACAACAGTTGCGAATAAGACAAAGGTTGGGGTGTGTCTATCATCCTCAGTCCCAGGGAATGGTAGAGAGAGTAAATGGGACACTTAAAGCCAAACTCAATAAAATTTGTGCTAGCACAAAGTTAAATTGGGTGGATGCACTACCACTTGCACTCATGAGTTATCGCATGCAGACTAACAGAATGACACATCTAACACCGCATGAAATGCTTACGGGTCGACCCATGCCAGCACCACATTTGAGAGGGCCTTATAAAGGGCCCCCACTTGAGCAGTTGCAAAATGAACTGAAAGATTATATAAAACAGTTAACTGCCATACATAGAGCTATCTATGTGCAGGAGAAAAGCAGGGCTCCTGAGTCCACGGAGGTGTCAGACGGCCTGGTGGTGCCAGGCGATCAGGTGTACATCAAGGTGTACAGGCGAAAGTGGCACGAGCCAAGACGAGAGGGACCCTATAAGGTGGTGCGAGCAACACCGACGGCTGTCCAAGTGGAAGGGAGCACGACGTGGTACCATTTAAACCACTGCACCAAGGTGCGTCCAGCCCAATCCAAGCAAGAGGAGGAGTTGAGCAACAAAGGAAGCACACATGGAACGCCAAACGCCAAAGATTCACTTGCTGGTGATGGTGAGCTGCATGTTGTGGGCACTGATGAATGCAATACCAGTGTCTCACACCAAGGGGGAAGGGACGCTGTCCTCCAAGGAAGTCCAAAGACATGAAACAGATGAGTACGATGCAACTATACGCCACTCAGCACCAGCACAACGGAGGGACAATGTAGAGTTTGCAGAATTATGGACTGCCAAAATTAAGGTCAGTCAACTAGGGAGAGTGGAGGATGTTCGTTCACTTACAGTGTCACTATTCGGTAGGGGTATATGTGGAGTGGATTTTAAAATAGAAGATGAGCCTCCAGAATGGGGATCAGACCAATGCACTTTAATAGTACTACAAAAACCACAGCAGTGGGAAGTGGGTGTTAGACTAAAGCCGCAGTGGAGAGAACCACATTATCCTTTTTATCTAAGTGTAGACAAGTCAAAAGGGGGGAGTGTGCCACATGTTTGGAGAACAATGTTGTACCTACATACCCATGAACACGGCCAGAAGAGGATCTTTTACTACAGCAATGTCTAGAATTAGTGAACTAAGCAAAGAGTTGACAGGAAATGCAGGGAAAGATGTAAAGGCACTTGACTGGTTCACCACAAAGCTTGGGCATTGGGGTGCTAACCTGGCAAGAACGGGAATAACTGCAGTAATAGTTTTGACAGTGATATGTCTGTTACTTTGTTGCATCGTACCCATTCTGAAGAAAGTACTGATTAAGACTTTTGTAAGACAGATGACTGCGCTGGCGGTTACCAAAGTGGCAGAGGCTCAGCTAGCGCAACTGGTGGTCGAGCAGCCTGATCTATTTCCCAATCCGGACGATCGTGAGGACGATGACACCGACTCAGAGGACTCAATGAGCCGTGAGGTATGATTGACTGTGGGATTGGGAAAGGAGCTGGAATTTGAGCTGGACACCACCAACTGTATATCACAATGCGCTGAGGCCTCTCCACGAACTGTGCTAGTAGCGTGTGGAAAACCGCCATGCCAAGGACAGGACTGACATAAAAGGACAATGGACTTGGCGGGACTGAACAACAATGCACTCACTCACAGTTAGTCAGTGTTGGACTGCTGAGTAACACCAGTTAGTTATTATTAACAAGTGTATTATTTCAGTTATTTAGCATTAACTACCATGTCAGGATTATGTCACTCACTTACTAGGTTAGTTACTCTGTAGTCGCTGTGAGTTTACACTGACGCAGTTATTCAATGAGTTACCTGAGAAGTACATTAGATCATGAAGAATTAGACATGGAGTAAAATTTGTGATCTGTTCAATATTCACTATATCACAGCACTCAGAGTACAGTTTATGCCACACATATATACTATCTCTATAGACAGGTGTAGTTGGTAGATCATTGAGTTAACTCATAATAATAATAGTTACCAGACAGTTAGATAAGTAGTTGGCACAGGGTCAGCTATACCAACCAAGGGGACCCTCCAGCCGAGACGAGCCATCCATGAGGACCACGCCAGCCGAGACGAGTCATTCCTGAGGGCTGTAATCGAGGGAGCCAGATCGTGCGGGAGGACATCCATCCAGGAGGCAGGCTATGAGGAAGGGGTGAGATGAGCGCCCTCCTCCAACATGTGACGTGCCAAGTCACCACCTCGTTTCGGCGAAAGAAGCCCCTCATCACAAAGGGTCCCTCCAGATGACATCGAGCTGATCATCGGCGGATGATCGAAGAAGGGACTGAAGATGGCCTACACCATTCTTACAGAGGCACAATATCCTCTGGGCGGTGATGATATGAGCAGAAACATTTCTCCCGACCTTGCCACACACCGAATCACTGCCCATAACACGTTCCCCACTTCCCCGTGCCCATTCTTCAGGACAAGCATGCATCAAAATCCCCACGAACTTAATCTTTGAACTTCTTTCGGAAAATGAAGACGGTGAAATGACGGGTCTAAGAGACATTATTATTTGTTTTGGGGGTTTGGGACCCCCAAAAGGGGGGAATATATTGTAAAATGATTCTTGTCCTGTGAACTCCAGAGTACCTTTTGTTCTGTGAAAGACAGTTGAACTCAAGCCTACGTGACTGAGGGGGAGGTCATCGTGACCGAAGTTATACAAGATATGTTCCAGATGTTATGTGATTTCAAAATGTCCTGCCAACAGGGCCAAGGAAGGATGAGGTTTGATAATCCACGTCATTGTTATTGTTCACTGGGTCTATTTAAGGGTGAACGGAATAAACGGGGTGTCCCTTTTCCCTCAACTGCATACAAGTTGTGTTGTGCCTCTTATTATTCCACAACAATATCCAATGTATTCCTGTGGCAAAATATTAGAATTATATGTGCAATATAATTATATCCTGTATGTATGTACATAAATATGCAGCAATTTGTTGCACTCTTGAATATTGTATGTTACACCTCTAAAACACGTTAACCTGAAACTGTTAATACGCAAATATTAAGCACTTTTTTGTCTAGAAATAGATGAATTATTATGGCGAGCAATGTTCACGTGTGCGTTTGCGGCAGATTGGCGCCTCCCTGTGGTCAAAATACAACATTGCCTCCAACTGCTGACAGCCCTTGGAATGTTCCGAAGGTCCACATGGATATTCTTGGTATGGAAGTAAAGAGGAAACTAATCTCCACTTCAGCGAGTGCAAACTTTTTCCAGCGTGGGCCACATCCTGAAAAATGACAGGATGCAAGTTTGCTGCTTTTATATTTTGTAGATACGCTAAGACGTGATATAAAGTTCAAGAAAAAAACTGCATCCCAGCTTTGTAAAATAGGTGAAAAAGTCTATTGTTAGTATGCGCTTTGCTTTTACATTTTTTTTTATAAATATGTAAACTTTTTCTGAAATAATTTTTCTCAATGTTCATTTTGTAATATAACTTTATTCCCTTAATATTCTCACTTTATTACGATAATATTAGAACTTTTTCCCCAGCCTGATTTTCCAAAAATTATGACTTTGTTTTGTTGTTCAGAATATTACTTATAAAAAAAAACACGTTTTTTTCTTGAATATTTCAACTCTATGCTACTAAAATGACTATTTTTCCTCACTTAATATTACGATTTTATTCTCGGAAAATGACTGCTGATTTTTCTATTTCTACTGTTGTTGTTTTAAATCTTCCAACTGTTTCAGACGCCTTCTTCTCAAGTTTTTTTCATTCATTCATTCATAATTGTGACTTTTTCCAAAATTTAACTTTCCAAAAATTACAACTTTATTCATTCTGTTGTTTTTCATATTATGACTTAAAAAAAAAAAAAAAAAAAAAAATATATATATATATATATATATATATATATTTTGAATATTTCAACTTTATGTTACTAAAATGATGTTATGTTTCCTTGTAATATTACATTATTCTCATAACATTACAGCCTTTTCTCATAAGATTAACTTTTCTCTTAATATTTTGATTTAATATTTGAAAAACTACAAATGTTTCTTCCATTTCTATTTCAACTTTTTTTTTTTCAAAATTTTCTTCTAATAAGTATGACTTTATTCCAATCATTTGTATTTATTCTTTTATTAAATAAAAACTTTATTTACTTAACATTATAACTTTATCCCCAACCTAATTAACCAAAAATAACAACTTTGTTTTTCTCAAATTACATCTTTAAACGAAACAACCTTTTTTAATGTTTTAACTCATTTTATTTTCCTCATAATGTTGCTGTTCTCACAAAATTAAGACTTTTTCTCGTGAGATTACAGCATTTTTTCTTTATGCTTGTAAAAATGACAGCTGTTTTTTCCACTTCTGCTGTTGTATTTTTGTTTGCTTAATTTTCCAACAATTTCAACTTTCTTCTTCCAAATTTTTTTCTCATATTTTTATTTTTTCTCTTGTTATTTTTCCTCACATTACGAGTTTATTCTCATAAAATTGTGAATTTTTTTTGTTAATATTATGACTTTACAGCTATTTTTTACCAACCTTTTTTTTCAAAGCTTTCTTTTGAAATGATATCATTAAAATGCGCCGCAGGCCAGTAAAAAAACAGCCACGGGCTGCAAAAGGCCCCCAGGCCGCACTTTGACTTACGTGTAGCCAACTTCACCAAGGCTTGTGAGCGTCGGTGAGGGTGGTGTACATGAATATTCCCTTCAAAATGCTAAATTCCTTTTGTTGCCGGAGAAGAAGCTGTAATGTGGAGGACTCAGCAGCCAAAGACGAGATCAGTACACATTTTTTAATAACATGGCACCATTTACATAACAATAATAATTTACATGTTTAAATGAGGGGCATGCTGAAGATTCAGTCGCTTCATTTTTTGACATTTTTGTACATGATCTAGAAAGACTTTCCTTTTTTCACCTGTACATGTTAACAGCAAAAAAAAAAGTTTGTCACTGAACAATCTTTCTGCGATATGCGTTGCGGAACCACGAGGGCTCGGGTTCATGTGGAGTGAAAGTAACACTGCACGACACACAGGGTTTGAAGCGCACCACTAAACCCTCAGCAGACTGTTTCTTTAAAACAGAGCTCTGCTTATTTAAACTAAATATTGTCGAGACTTGCTTTTTTTGTCGCCACCACAACTGAGGACAGCACTTTGAAGACACTGCGTAACCAACAGAACCGACTTCCGAAACATGTACTTTACACGCCTTCTACCGAGCAAACCTAACCATGTATTCCCCCCACAACGACCCAAATGGCAGCCAAGTACACAAACGTCTCTCAGATTGTCCTACCAAGTCATCCACACGGCATCAGCTGCTCCCAATGTGCACACTTTGCATCATTTAAAGCTTGTATTTGTATTGGAGAAGGTTTGTTTCAATCTAAAGTTGTGGAGAGAATACAGCTTGTTATGCTGTCTTGGTGTACAGAGGACCCCCGCATATTCGGAACTGTACCACACGGACTATGCGGGTAATATAAAGTGGTGTGAAAAAGTGTTTGCCCCCTTCCTGATTTCTTGCTTTTTGCATGTTTGTCACCCTTAAATGTTTCAGATCATCAAAGAGATTTAAATTTGAATCAATGACAACGCAACTGATCACAAAATGCACTTTTTAAATGGAAAATTTTTATTATTAAGGGAGGAAAAAAATCCAAACCTACATGACCCTGCGTGAAACCTGACCCTGGTTGCCCCCCCTGTGTTAAAACATAGCTGAATTAAATTTCTCTAGCCACACCTGTTGTCAATCAATAAATCACTCAACAGGAGTTGCCTGACAAACATGGAACAGTGGTGAACCTTCCCAGGAGTGGCTAGCCGACTGAAATGACCACAAGAGCACAGCGACGACTCATCCGAGAGGTCACAAAAGACCCCACAACAACATCCAAAGAGCTGCAGGTCTCACTTGCCTCAGTTAAGGTCAGTGTTCATGACTCCACCATAAGAAAGACACTGGGCAAAAACGGCCTACATGGTAGAGTTCCAACACCAAAACCACTGCTGAACAAAAATAACATGAAGGCTCGTCTCACTTTTGCCACAAAACATCTTGATGATCCCCAACACCTTTGGGAAAATACTCTGTGGTCTGACGAGACAAAAGTCCCATTACATCTGGTGTAAAAGTAACGCCGCATTTCAGAAAAAGAACATCCTACCAACAGTAAAATATGGCGGTGGCAGTGTGATGGTCTGGGGCTGTTTTGCTGCTTCAGGACCCGGAAGACTTGCTGTGATAAATGGAAGCATGAATTCTGCTGAAGGAGAATGTCCGGCCATCTGTTGGTGACCTCAAGCTGAAAGCAACTTGGGTTCTGCAGCAGGACAATGATCCAAAACACGCCAGCAAGTCCACCTCTGAATGGATGAAGACTTTGGAGTGGTCTAGTCCAAGTTGAGATGCTGTGGCTTCGTGCTGGAAAAGCCTCCAATGTGGCTGAATGACAACAATTCTGCTAAATTCCTCCCCAGCGCTGGAAGAGACTCATTGCAAGTTATAGCAAACGCTTGATTACAGTTGTTGCTGCTAGGGGGGCCCAACCAGTTATTAGGTTTCGGGGGCAATCACTTTTTCACACAGGGACATGTAGCTTTGGATTTTTTCTCTCCCTTCATAATAAAAAGTTTTTAATTAAAAAGTGCATTTTGTGTCCAGTTGTGTTGTCATTGACTAATATTTACATTTGTTGGATGATCTGAAACATTTAAGTGGGACAAACATGCAAAACAAAAGTAATCAGGAAGGGGGCAAACACTTTTCCCACAAACTGACATGCAAAACAACGGAAGATACCCAGCATGCCTTGCGGCTCACCAATGAGTATAAACTAGTACTTTGCATGTGTGTTAGCGTGTAGGCGTCTATATTCATACGGCATAGTGCGTGTGGTGCAGTTACATTTTACTGGTGTTACTTTTTATTTGCACCGTGAGTGAGAGGGGTTGATTGCAAATAGGGAGCACTTTCTATGTTATGTACAGCCGCGCCATAGACATAGCCCAAATGCCCACAAACAGGCATTTTTAGGCGTTTCAATTACTTGCGGGGGTGCAAAACGGGGATGTTCTGTACAGGAGTGGTGTGTGACTTGTTGCATAGTAGAACATGGGGTACAATGCTAATCAGTCAGGAAAAAAAGGAACCTCAAAAAACCCATTCTGAATCACCGCCTAAATAGCTCTCTATGTAAATGTGTTCAAAGTAAAGCTTTCAAATCACTCCTTTGCATATGTTGTACCACGATCCATACAGAGCGAGCACAGCGACCGCACACGTTATCTACACGTTTTGTCCGTCAGTGCTAAAGAATCTGTACATTCCAAAACTGTTCAATGCCACTCCACTTGGCTATACAATAGAAAGACTGGACACACGCACAAAAAACTGGAAAAAAAGTTTGTTCTGTGATCTCTGTCTGCGGGTTTGTACAAAAACGATGAACTGCGTGGGCCCACATAAGTTATTCACAGCTATGTTACAGTCTTGCTTTGCCCAAAGCTAAGTGCTGGGTGGGAGTTCAGTGTGAGGGAGGCTCAGCTCATCGAGCCTCGATGTCCTTGTGTGGGGGTCTGTCTCTGATATCAGCGGCCATGGGAGTAGTCCGTCTGGGCGAGCCCGGCCTGGCGCCGAGCGTGGGGATGAGAGGGGGCGGCGCACTCAAAGAGGCGGTGGGCGGCGTTTTGTTCAGAATGCTGTTCTGATGGGCAGCGGCTGCCGCAACGGCCGACGGGCTGACCCTGGAGTAGTGCATGCCCGGGAGTCCTGGGGCCATGAGGCCCTGGGCGTGGTGGGGTAGGTGTCCGTCAAGGGCTGGGTGGTGCATTGCGGGGTGGAGGCGCCCGTGCTCATAGTCCTCTCGAAGGAGACGGTCACGTTCCTCCAACTGAGCACGCTCATGCTCCCTCCTCTGCTCCAAGGCGAGAGGATGCGCACGATTAAAGTCGTGAGGCTCACGGTCCCTGTAAGAGCGCTCGGCCTCATAGAGGCGTGGAGCGGCCAGCCGGTGATGTTCATTCCTTAGCAACAGATCCCTAGCCAGAGGGTCCCGTCTGTGAATGTCCAATCCCCTGTAGGGGTCCCTCATTGGGTCCCAGTGGAAAGCGGGGTAAGGGAACCTTTCAGAACCAGGGATTGGGCTGATACCCAAGAAGGGCGCCACCACTCGAGTTCTCTCAAGACTGCTTATGTTGTTGATCGGATGGACTCCTGCCATGCCCATGGGCATAGGCATCGATGAGGGAGGGTGGAGGTTTGGTGTCGAGGGAACTAACGTGTGCTCACTTGCCTTCTCCGCCGCTCCATCTTGCTCCTCCTTTCGCTCCTCCTTCACTTTCACCTCACTGCTCTTCTTCTGGTGCTCAAATGGCAGTTCTCCCTTTTTGTCCATGAGCTCCCTGCTCAGACCACCATTAGGATGTTCCAGGCTGGTCAGTCTGATGTAGGGCGACGCTGCACCTCTGCTGGACACCGTGTCCTCTGAGACTCTGCCGTCGTGGATAGTGGACGTGTCCTTATTGCTGTGCTGGTTGTCTTTGAGCTTGTGGTCATCCGTGCTGCTCTCCTTCCAAGAGTCCGAGTGTTCCCTCTCTCGGTCTTTGGCCTTGTTCTCCTTGTCTCTCTGAGGGTCTCCAGAGGAAGGAGGCAGGTGATTCCGGTTGTGCTCAGGAGGACGGCTGTGACCAAGAAGACTGATGGGGTTCACCGGAACCGGGGAGGGGTGGCTCGGGTGACGTTTTTCCACCGATTCCCTGGAAACATGAGGAAGAGTCTCACTATTGGTATTACACCAGAACCGTTCCACAATATGCCAAATGTGTCAATGTCAGAGACCCATGCATATTATCCAAATACAGTGGTGCTTTGGTTAGCGTCATTAATCCCTTCCAGAAGGTCCGACTCAAACCAAAATGGACTCTAACCAAAGCTAATTTTCCCATTGAAAATAATGTAAATGCAATTAATCTGTTTCAAATGTGCAAATTGTAAATAGTTCTGGTGTTATATTTGTAAATAAATTGTTATTTTGATGTTAAACAACATGCCTTATGTCTGGTGACGTGTGCTATGTTTGACTCCGGCTGCCCTGAACATGCTACAGTAAGTTTGAATGCTTATTTGCTGTTGTCGGAGACAGAAATTAATGTTATGGATGTAAAATGAGACAGTGTCACCCTCGATACGCTGCCGGGTTGATAGAATGTTACACGAGAACCGGCAAAATATTAGCAAAATTTTGGATGTTAACCGAGAAATGTGCTAACCGGGGCGGACGTTAACCAAGGTACCGCTATAATATTATACGAATAAATAATTTAACAAAAACCTCACCTGTCTTTGTCATCTTTACTGCCCATGGAGTCCCGTTTATCAGAATCTCTGTCCCTCTCGTGTGAGCTGACCGAGGTGCTCCTCTCAGAGTCTCCAGGCTTCAGCCAAGGCGGGGGTGTAGGGAATGACGGTGGAGTACGGTGCAGGCGGTTCCAGGGCTCCTGGTGGTGACTGGTGGTACTGCTGCCAAAGTGCTGCTGTGAGTTGGGGCCATCTTTATGGCCAAACACGGAATTGACCGCTGTTAGGGATTCAACACACGGAAAAGCACAGCAGGACACAAGTTAAATGCGTATCTCAACCAATCGTGCAGTGAGGTTACTTTGGACACGTTAATAGCACCAAGGAACATTCATGAGGCTGAAACTCACTTAGTGACGGATTCCCAAGCCCTCCGAACGCCGATGAACTGAGGGATCCTAGTCCTCCAAAGGAAGGCGACCTATTGAAGGGTTCTGAAAGGAGACAAAACATGCTAGTGTGACTGTGATGCTGGTATTCCACATCCTGACAGAAGGTGTTCTTACCTAAGTGAGATCCTGGGGTGAGAAAATTTCCAGGGTGGTGGGGCGGATGGCCAAAGGGACCAGCGGATGGATGTGTCGGACCTGGAAAAACAAAAATAGTAACTTTACAGACATTTTTTAGTGAATAATGCATTCATGCACATAGAGTAGGTGTCAGTGAACGCATCAGCGTGTAAATATGGCTAATTCAAGCCAGTGCTGTTTTACTCATTCAATACCAACGACGTATTTATACGTTTTTATAATCCTGAACGCCCGAACCCAACAATGTATTTATACGTCTTTTACTTTTTTTGTGTGAGAGGCAAAATGAGGTGGTGATGCAACTCTCCACTAATGCATTAACACTTCAGAGCACTTTTAAGCCATAAAAACGGCCACAAGGTGGCAGAAGTGCATTTGATAAGAACTCGGCAGGGATGGTGTTAACGGACAAATCACACATGACAGGAAGGAGGAAGTGAGTGAGCGTGGACGAGTGTAGCGCTACGCATTGTAGGGAAACTTTAACACACGACTACATTTTAAACGTATACGTAAGTCTGAAAAGTCGGACCCCTTCAAGTTGATCGTACATGGTACCAGTGGATTATAAAGCTTTAAACCCAAAAATGGAGGGTACGATACAGCGTACCGCACTCCTTAATTTCTCTATTAAAAGCACGGAGGATGAAAAAGAGGCTTTTGTGATGTGTGATTATGTAAACCAGATGTCTCCAGCTTGACTTCACCACAGCGCTGCTTTGAGCTAAATGATTTAGCATGTGTAATGTTTCCCATAGACCAATAAACAACATACTACAATTTCGTTTACTACCGAGGTTTTCCTCTTATTAGCAGTCATTAAACTCTTCGAGCGGCTTTTCTAACACATTCTTACCCGCAGCGGAGAAGAGTGTGGCAGGCCGTGCCAAATCGCTGGGGTGATGGATGGCACCAAAGAGGCTCGGGCCGGGAGGTCGACTCAGGAACTCGGGCTTGAGGCCAAAGTCTAACTTGTGAGGGTCGACCTGCATCTGCTGCTGGAAGACACCAAAACCAACACAGAGAAAGGAATGTATAACCCCCTTAACTCTTTATGCAGGCATCATTCCAGTACTTGGCTTTGCAAAGACAATAACGCTCAGTTTATAGGCTGCAGCAAGAGTCCTCACCTTGACCTTTTGTTGGTGGTGGTATATCTGCCAGGCGATGTGGACATGCATGGCGCACCACTTCCCTGGTTTCTGACAACACGAAACAGAAACAATACATCATGCTACCACATGAATCTTATTAGAAACGGCACACAGACACACACACACACACACACACACACACACACACACACACACACAGAGTTCATCTTAACCCCTTGTGGAGATTGTCAATCAGCTTCCAGTCCGTGCAGCCGAGGCGGTGTGTGTATACAACTAATGCCGCTTGATGCATAACCCACGTTTGTACCTACTCTTATGCCCAGTGTCACTAATTAGCATTATACCTCAATGTCTAGCTAGTGCAGGGGTGTCCAAAGTGCAGCCCGGGGCCCATTTGCGGCCTGCAGTTGTTTTTTTTTTTTTTTTTTTTTAATGGCACATTCTCAATATGCAATTTAACAAGAAACCTAAAAAAATGACAACCACCACAAAAGTTGAAAAATCAGCAGTAATTTCACAAGAATAAAGTGAAAATATTAAGAGAAAGAAGTTGTAATCTAACGAGATAAAAATGTAATATTACAAGAATAACATTATTTTTTGAGGAAAATGTAATTTCAGGAGCGCAAAGTTTAAATACTATTCCCAAAACGCATGTTAGGTTAATTGGCGACTACAAATTGTCCATAGGTATGAATGGGAGTGTATTAAGTAAGTATTAACTACACAAGGCAGCAAATTCAGCAATGTTTTGCGACTTTGGCGCTTCTGTTATAGTGGAAAAAAACAACAATAATGATAATGACCAATATTACATTTTTATGCCAATGGCGGGAGCGATATTATCGGACATCCCCAGTAATAATAGTTATTCTGGCTTTAATGCACTGAAAAGTTGCCACTGAACACCAGATGTGTGAATACTCAGTGCTAATTAGGTAACGTGCAGATGACGTGGAGTCCAAGTGCGATGATAACGCAGTGGGCGTCTGCAAATGCTAAACCTTAGACATGATGTAAAACGTGGTGTACTTTATGTTTAAATGCATCTTCTGAATGACCACGGTGCCGTTTTGCAATTCCTTTTCATGACCTGCATGCCGTTTTTTTTTGGATGAGGCATGTTTCAAAGGCTAAATTAATCTCCCCGCTAGGTCTTCTTGAATAAATCACTTCCTGAACGAATGCCTCGTGGATATGTGTGGAGTGATGGAACAGTGTGTCATGCATGTGTGGAGGAAGCCGGATCAAACACTGATCACTCACCCTGAGAATGGGCCGGAATGGATCCGTTAGCTGCATGAGGGAAGCAGAGGACGGGAAAAACACATATTTTGTTGTGAAAAACGTGCGTTAAAATGCAAAAGCAAAAAGGGTGGTCTTCTAAAAAGCAATGACAGAACATCCATGCTTATGCAACATTAGGTACACCTGTATCCTCGCATCAGTACCAATCACAACGGATGTAAAGGCATAATATTTGTATTGGCGCTCATTCGACTGTGCACGTGCGCCTAATAACGTGTTTGCTTTGCATGTTTACTTACCCTTGGGTCCTTCTGTAGGAAAGTATGTGGGACAGCGCCAGGTCGAGTGGACACGTCTAGTGGATTAGAGGTCTACAAATGGAAAGATTTACAACTTTACAACTTCTATTTTCATGAAGCTGTGCGTGTGCGTGCGTGTGTGTGTGTGTGTTACCTTCGGTTGGAATGCACCCTGCAGTGAGCTGAAGGGTCCAGTTGGGGGGATGACAGGGGGGAGGCCAGACATGGCCGGCGGGTACGAATGAAAGAGCTGAAGATGAACACATGGAAAGAAGGCGCGAGTTAGAAGGATGCAGGCGTGTGTGCAAACACAGTCAAACTAACTCCAGCTTGTTTTGATATAAAAACTAGGCTGATGAGGATGATGCAACACATGCAAGGCTAACGTAAACCAAACCAAACGAGTGCTTAAGGCTTTCATAAAAGGGAAGTGCTCATCTACGCCAAAGTACTGCACATGTTGGAGAAGCGGGAGTAAACATGGTTGAAACCTGCCTGAAATATTTAAACGTGATCCCTCAAGCTTGATTGACTAGGACTTAACTTCTGTATTACGCCTACTAAAGAAAGGCATTTTGACGTCTGCTGTGACTAATCACACAATGGTTGAGTAAAAAACACGAAAAGCAAATCAAATCTGTTCAGAACTGCAAACGAACCTTCTTCTGTTGCTATTTGTTTAATGTCACAAACAAGACGGAGCTGCCTCGTTGAGAAGAGCGATACATGCTTTCATGTCAGCCTTCACGAGGATTTGTCGTGAGGCGCTTTTATTCTAGAGGGGTCGAAGTCGCTAAGTTGGCAACACTGATCCCTTCTGCTACGTCTTCTTATTCTCTAGCAGACCAGTGGCGCTACGCGTGTTAGTGAGCAAGGGTGAAGAGGTAGCACCAAATCTATTTGTGGCGCTCCAAAGTTATTTGTGGTGCGCCGCCACAAATAAATAAATGTATGGGAAACGTCGCACACTCACACAGACACACACACACACACACACACACACACAGAACCACAATATGCTGTCAAATGGACAATAAAGGACATGATGGTGAAGCAGAGTGGAAAACTCACACTGTGTCTGTAGAAGGGGTCAACTTTAGTTGGGTATTTGTCAAACTGGAATGAAACAGATTAAAGAAGAGTTAAAGACAACAGAAACCAACAACTCCACCACAGTGGTGGAGCTGACATTGGTCCATTATTCAGCATGCATCATTTCTTATTTCATTTTAGGATTTCATTCTTTTTTGGATTATTTTATTTACCGTAAGTTCCAGTGTGTGAGCCGCACACGTGCTCGTCATAAAATCATTCATTTAATTTAATCATTTTCATTTTTTGGTTTTATTTTATCTACCGTAAATTCGTAAATGCCGCACGTGTCCACGTCATAAAATCATTAATTTAATTTAATCATTTTCATTTTTGGTTTTATTTTGTTAAATTGTTGTTTTTAAATTAAATTAAATGATTATTTTAATAAAAATGTGCCATTGAAATAAAGCAGATTGGAAAACACAAAGATGTGTTCGAGGTGTGTTAAAAAACAACGAACTTGACCACCTCCCCCAAGACTGTCCCCCAAGACCCCCCAATCTTTCATTATCATGTGAGGACCTTGTAAAACAGGGTCTCCTTTGATCTACTTTTACTGGTGAAGCGAAGGCTCAGGGTGAACCGTTCCCCAGTCAAGACTAAGCCCAGCAGCTATTAGGAGTCTTTTTATGGCCTCATTGGCAGTCAGAGGCCAAGTCTTGCTTCCTCTGAAGTATCATCGGCGCCAAGAAAACCTCTTTGGGCCAAGCAGCAAGAGAGTGCACGGATGTGTGCTTTCAAGCTTTAGGTGGAGCCACACGCTGCCTGTGGTCTCACCAGCAGTCATGTGAGGCTTATGCCAGTCATGAAAATACCCCAATGGGGAGCAAATGATGTCATTACCATCAGATTGAATTATGTGTCTTATGTTCTAACACTTGGCCGTAGACACGCTTTAAGCAAGTTATTGCCATATTTAGAAAATAACTGAGAGGGACTAGACCAGAAACAACACAAGAACAGCTTTCTGGGCGAATAAAGGCATCATTGTGGCGTGGACAGGCACAGAAAGCCACAAGTCTGCACGAGGCGCCACTTACATGCGTGTCAGATTGTGTAAAACTCTTCCCTCTCGCAGCCACAGTGGGAAAACACGTTCAGTGCCATGCCCACCCACTCTGCCACATGTGTCAACCATACTAGTTAGAACAGGGGTGTCCAAATTCACGCCCGGGGGCCATTTGCGGACAACAGCTGTTTTTTTGTTGTTTTTTTTAATTGGCCTGTGGCACATTGTAAAAATCAAATTTACTTTTAACAAGAAAAGTAAAAAAAAACAAAAAAAAAAACAGCGACAATGGAAAATTTTTTGAAATATTAGGTTTGCGGAAGGTTGTAATGCCACGAGAATAAAGTCAAAATCTTACAGGAATAAAGTCGTAATCACGAGAAGAAAAAATGACAAGAAGAAAGTTGAAACAGGTGCAATTTTACAGGAATAAAGTCAAAATATTACGAGGAAAAAAAGTCATTCTCACAAGTTAAAGTTATGCGAGGAAAAATGATGTTGTTTTAGTAGCCCAGAGGTGAAATACCAAAGACAAAATATGTGGTTCTTTAAAAGTGGCAACATTATGAGAAACAAACAAAACTAAGTTTGAATTTTCGGAAAATTAGGTTGAGGAAAAAGTTGGAACATTATGGGATTGAAGTCATCACATTTCGAAAAGAATTTTTTGAAAGATTATTTAAGAAGAAAGTTGTAATATTTTGGAAAAAAACTGCTCCACATTCCCATTCCACCCTCCAAACCCAACACGGTTGCGTTCTACTTATCCTCACATTTCTGGCAGGGGTACGCACCATGGACGGTGCTGGGGTGGGCATAATGGCATGGGGGAATGGCGTGAAGGTGTGCTGGTGCGTGTGCTGGTGGGTGTGTTGGTGCTGATGCTGGTGCTGGTGCTGATGCTGGTGGAACTCTGTGCGCAGGTAAGGCGGGGGGCCCAGCGAGGCGCCGCGGTCGGCACTCTGGGAGGCCAAGAAACGGGTGTTGAGCTCCTGACGCAGAAGGTCTTGCTCTGCAGAAGAGAACAGTGAAGGGAAGGTGAATATTTCCTGATGTTTTATTGTCATATTATGTTTTAAATCTCCCTAGTACACATAATGAGAGTCATATATATTTTATAATACTGTTCTGATTCAAATCTGCTGCTGTGAGCCTCCTGCCCATCTAAAAGCACTCGCAGGTGGCTCCATCCTGCTTATGACATTAAAAAAAAACATTCAAAAAGCGACAGAAGAAACATTTGTTTTCTGTTCATGCGTTTGCTGTTTTCGTCCCCCACAGCATCCATAAAAATGACATGTGCAGGCCTGTCACGATAATCCATAAATCGATCAATGGAATGCTAAAATAACCCAGGTTGATAATTATCATACCCTGGATAAATGGAGATGTGCTTGTACGCGTGTGTTTCATCCGCTGGTCCCGCTAGTGGAATGAACGGAGAGAGTGGGCCCTCATCTCATTCATCCTCTTTGTGGAGGCGGGGTCACTCGTGAGTGGAGTACTGAGGGTTAGCAGTTAGCTTTGTGAGGCAGCATACGCTAACATGACGAAGGCGCAGAAGCGATGGTTTCTGCCACAGCCACAGTGTGGGAACATTTGGGTTTTGAACAGAATGAACACGGTGAGCGCATGAATGACGAGGAAATCCACACTAAACAGTGCAAAATGGTGCGTGCTCACAGACAGTGTCGCTGGCTACATTGCAAAAACGTACATACAGGCAACCTCTGTGTCAAGCTAGTGTGTCACACAGATGCACTGTACACTACACTCAAGCACCATCTAGTGGTTCAAATGTGAACTGCACCTCTCATGACAATTAATGACAAAATGGTCTCAAAAAATGTTGTAGATAAAATTGATTATCGACGTTAATTTGTAGCGCAATTATCAACCAGCCAAATGTGTTATGGTGACAGGCCTACCCATGCGTCATCGCCGGTTATCCAAATTAGACCATGGCTTTCCTACCTGTGGAGAAACAATAGAAAATGCATGTGTAGCCAAAATCCAAGCTGAGAGATGATACCCTTTGTGTGCCACTGAGGCTTGCTATGATATTTTAATTCCGCTGAATTGAATTGGAAGTGGAATTTTTCTCTTCATCAATATTTCATTAACTTTTGAACAAAACCGAGCTCGGCCATTTATTATTGACCAAACCGAGTCTCACAAAGCTACTGAAGCTGCACTCGACTTGTTTTTCGCACTGACCCTGACATTTAGCTTAGCAGCCCTGCATGGAAATGTTTTTGTACTCTGGTCCGACTTTACAGGAATGTAAGGTCACTCAAATGGAGCATGGGTGATAAGAGTGTGACCTTGAACTATCCACACTTTATATAACAGGGAGCAGCCCGCTGGGAACATCTGGCCCCCCAGCGCTTTCCGTCCGGAATTCAGGATAGACTCATGGGTCACGGTGTGTCCAAATAAATACATTTAAAAATGATTGCTGTTTCGTGGTCGACTAGCGCCTATTATGAGAAAAAAAGCATATTTAATCAAATGTAACCTACTCTTGGCCTAATTTAAGCATTCTTCAGCATAAAAATGGCAAAATGAACTGAAATCCAAAAATATAACTTAATACAATACTTAATACATTTATGAAGGAGTAATTTGGTTGCTAATTTTAGTACTGTAACTAATTACTTTTTGGAAGTAATTTGCCCAACACTGCTGCTGAGAAAAATTCTGTCTCTTGGACAAATGTACTTTATGACCCCGTCCAGTCCAGTCATGACCAGCGCTCCGTGTTTGTAGAAGATTGAAATATAGTTGACAAATCATTCTTCAGATCCACCTTCCATGATCTGTGGCGCAACCAAGTTTCAACAACTGACCAAAATAAGAAGCGGCAACATCATGCGCATCCTTAAGCACACCACTAGGGGGCAATGTGGAGCAGTGATTTTTACCTGAGTAGGCACTCCCAGCAGCAGGATGTCCCGGTACTGGCAGGGTGGTAGACGTCAGCGGTGGTGGTGGAGGCAAAGCCGCTGGAGGAGCGAACATATTGGGGTGATGAAGGTGCGGTGAGGACTGCAGTGCAGGGGGGAAGCTATGGGGGGTGCTGTGGTTAGCCACCAGGGGCAAGGGGAAGGCGGATGCCGCTGCACCTGGCACGGGAGGAGGCGGGTGGTGGGGAGGGTGTGAGGAAGGAGCAGGAGGCCCTTGGGGCTTGGTCCCAGGGGTGCTGCTCCTGCTGCTGCTGCAAAAATAGAAGAGGAGAGGTGGTGAGAGGAGGACGGTGTGACCAGAACACTCGCTCATCTCCATCTGCTGTGTTTTTACACTTCCACTTTCATTTGCAAATGAATCACACAATCAATCCAAAGCATCACATTTCCATCACTGGAATGATGTCAATGATCCAATGAAACAAAAGATGCATCTTAAAACCATCGAGGCAAAGTGGAGTGCACTTGTTGACTCAACTCATTCAAGGCGTAGAGACGACCAACAAGACATCACGACGACTGCTTAAAAAAGTAGCAATTAATAGATAAGAAGTTTCCCCGTAGAGGAAAATGGAGTCAAACGCCCATCCCGAGCTCCAAGCCAGGTAGTCAGCATATGCATTGGAAAAAGAATGTGAGGTACTTCTCTTTTGCAAGCAAACAATGTTGCATTGTTTGTGTGCATGTGTGCGTGTGTGCGTGTGTGCGTGTGTGTGTGTGTGTGTGTGCGTGTGTGTGTGCGTGTTCCCCAGGGAAACATAGAGCCTGCGTCTCCAAAGCCCCGTCCACTAAGCCTAAAAGCTCATTTGTGATGCTGGTTGCTTGGTTGCAGGTGCTGGCTGCCATTCTTCACAGCAAGCAGCCAAGAGGCCCTGTTGGTGCGCTGGCAGACTAGCAGGGCACACACAGGGTGACACGGGCGGAGTCAAGGTCTGACATGTTGGGTGGGACTCAGTGGTTCTATTTCTAAATATATCGGACTCAACCTAAACAGTTTATAAGCTGTTCCTAACGGTCCTTTTTCTAAGTACAGTAGTGAATAGTGTATGCCAGGAATTGTTTCTTGGTGAGTAACACTACATTTATAATGTCTTTCATAACCGTGAGAGCATTTCCAGCGTCAAAAAATGAGAGGTGCAGCAACCCTTGAATCTGTATTCAACCCTTCCATTTGGGCTGCAAACCAACGATGAGTTTCTTAGTCCATTCATCGGAAGCTTGTTGTTTGGATTCATCGAGTGTTGCTTAGGCCCCACACAGACCAAATCAATCTGAGTGGTTTGGTCTGCAACATATCGGAAAAGAGGCAAAGATGCCGATCACTGTTTTCCAAAGTCAAGGCTGATGTGTTGGACTATCCTGCTTTGCCTAAAACACAAACATAATAGGTCTGCTTTCATGGATGACTAAGGACATTTCAAGATATTCACATCTGAGAGGCCGAAATCAGAGGACATGAACTGAAAATGATCAAGCGAATACTAAAATATTGATTCATCGACTAATTGTTGCAGACGCAGTGATCTCTGCACATGTGAATCCAACGACACTGGAACCCGAGTCCCAAACGTCAGCCCGCCAGACGTCAAGTCCCCTCCTGACCCCTGATGTGCTGTTGCTCCTCCATGGCAAAGCTAAAATCACCAGAGGCAAAAGCTATCAGCGTCTGCTGTTGTGGACGGCAACAGGCGGCGTCTCAAGCGTCTCATCTTTATTATCGAAATTCCAGATAAAATAACTCAGCGGTAATATGCATGTACATGCAATACAAGTCGTCAGTGCATTTCTCATGGCTAGTTCGTGCAAAAGCCCACCCTGAACCCCGATATGGAAATGTATTTTTCTACGCTGACTTGCTATTGTTGCTATTATTTTATGTTGAATTGAAAAATCTTCTCATTGCTTACGTTTCTTATGTGTTCCTTTGATTTCGGCTCTACTCATATTTCAATAATTGTTTTTGTTCATTTTCTAATTGTAATGTTCAGTAGCAAACTGAATGCGTACATGAACTGAGGAAATGATGAACGCTACGTAGTTTGACTGAAGTGCTATTCAATGGATGAACAGAACTATTGATGAGTCATATGGAATTATTATTATTGCTATGTTGAATTGAATTGGGAATTCTTTATTGATATTTATTTCTTGTATTATTTTTACAACTTGTTTTTTATATGGTTCTAACGAGCAGAAAATGAGGCATGTCAAGCTGCACCCGATACATTTAATTTAAAAACTGTACTTTGGACTTGAAACAAATGTTAATTTCACTAAAATTCAAGTTCAAAAAGGCATGAAAAATGTCTCTTTTTTGCACCAAAAAAAAAAAAAATTGAACCGAACTGAACCATGAATTTTTAGTATGGCTGCACCCCATCAAAAAGAAGCATGTTAGGGCTATCTACAGGCGTGTCCATCATTCACGCACTTTTGCCCTTCACTGGGGATGGTGGAAGGTAACCCCCGTAAATAGTGGGGTTCTACCGTCTATCAGACATCGCAATCTTCCAGAAGCGCACAACATCGCTGCCATTGGCAAACGAGGGGGTTGAACTCTTAGGACAGTAAAGCCACATTTCCACCAAGCCGTACGATCCAGTTCAGCGTTTGGTTTAGTAGAACGTAAACCCTGATTTGCTTACGTTAGCTAGCTGGTGATGGTGTTAGCAGCCTCATTTAATGACACCAATGAAGAGGAACGCCATACAGCTGGCAAACAACAACAATGGATGACATCCGGCATTTTTGGTACACGGATGAATGCACTCTGGGTTCAATGTGGGCGTTTAATTCAGCTGCTCCATTAGCTGCTTGGCTAAAGGCTCTCCCTGATGGCGATCTACGTAAGGGCGGGCATGATGTGCATCAAGTGATTTTCAAGCATTTTCAAGTGATTGTGCAGGTTTTGGCAGGACCTAAGCGACACGAACAAGTTTAAAACAAACAAAAATGGACATGTGCTTGCATAATTAGGCTTACCTGTGGCCGTTGAGGCTGAGGCCGTTGTAGGCAGAGAGAGGCCTGGGGTGACAGCGTGAAGGGGGCTGGTGTGGCCCTGTTTGGCTGGGGTGAGGCTGGTTGTTCAGAGGGGCAGGTGATGGCGGGTGTCGATGGATGTTGGCTGTATGTAGAGGTCGGGGTTGGGATAGCAGTTCCGGCAGTTGCTGGGGCTGGGGAGGGGGCGCCGGTGAGGGCTCTTGACCCTGGGCGAGAGGCACGGCTGCAGGTGTCTGAGGCCTGGACAGAGCCTCTGAACGTGGAAGCGGGTGAACAGAAGCTGGAGCCTGGGTGGGGCAGTTTGCCTGAGTCCGCTGTGAGGACGGGGACCTCGGGAGGAAAGGTTGGTGCTCCGGCTGGGGTGGGGGCAGGGATTGCGGCGGCACGAGTCGACTAGGGGCGGTAGACGAAGGCGGTTGCGAGTCCCTGCAACTCTCCTGGCTCCTCTCCTGACTGCGCTCTAGGCCTGACACCTTGAGGAGGCCTCGGCCGTCAGGCTCCTGGCTGCCATTGGTGGAGAGCGCATTGATGCCAAAAGCTGGAACTGTGTAAACAGAAAAAGATAAACAGATTAAAATGGTAGCCATTAAAAAAAAACACCAACAGCTCGACGAGTATGACCAAACCTAACAAAACATCCCCAAAAAACTTTCAGACAGCCCAAACGCTGACGTTCCTCCTTCTTCCTTGGTGATACGACCAAACCCTGCAGGAGTTTGCTGCTGTGTCAGCACAAGACCACTTCCTAAACCTCTCCACACAACCTTTTCCATCATCCCGGAGGAACAACAACACTACTGACGTCATGGGGTTCTCCTGCTGTGACCATGCCGGAGTACCCGAGGGCAAGATACTGAACCTGTGTGTTGTTTTTTTATGGACGATGTATGCAGTTTCCCGAGATAAGGCAAATTAACACGGTAAGCCAACATTATCGTGTCCTTTAGCACTTCTAGCCATGTATAGGTTGCTAGAAGTACAACGTAACAGTACCTTGTTTTGGCAACGGAAATGCGTCAGCATCTCATAGCGCCACAAACTAAGAAGGTACCATGCAGTGGAAATTATGGTGGGCAACTAGAAGGTCTTCATGGATTCTACTGTTAACCCAAAGTGCGACTTTAAGACAGAACGAATACAACCACTTTACAACCTAGGAGGTCAAATACAGATAGCTAAAATGATCTGTCCAGGGTATTGGTCTGCAGGGACCTCATCCAACAGAAGCCCTCAGACATCAGCAGTCTGTATTGCTCCACTGGCTCATGGGGGGTGACGGCGCATACGCAAGCAGTAATTAGCTCTCTCTGGAACCAGAACCAGGGGGCTCCTCTTCCCCCATAGCACAACCTGTTAAAAGCCTTTAGCTGACAAAGAGGTGCAGCAACCCAGTTGTTCTGAGCTGAGGGTGTGGCCCCCCCCTCGCTGACATGCTGCTCCCTCCAGGCCGCTGCCGTCTCCACTGGGAGCAGGCTGTTCGAACACAATGCCTCCATAACCTCTTGCCATTAGCATCAAAATGCAAAGTATTAGCCGCCCCAGGCACATGCAGCATTGCCGTATTGTGGCGGTAAGAGCACGACCCCTTTAACGTTTTGACACGTGCTGTGTGCGAGAGCTTGATGGGACATCTGCCACAAGACAAAAGACACACTAACAGGTTGCAGATGTTTTGTCATGGTTTCACTTTACCATTATTTTCTTCGTGCATTAATCTGAAGAATGTTGTTTGGATTCATGGAGTAACGGGCTGGGCCATCAACCGGGGGCATCCACGTGCTTCCCACTGGCAGCTGCACGCTGGCAATGCTTTCGTTTATTTTCAACATGATTACAATTTATAAAGGAGTACATTACGTAGTACAATTCACAACTCCACATGTCCAAGAGGGACTAGGAATCTTTTTCTCTCAATATTTTCACTGTATTCTTCTACAATTATTGCTCATTTCATCTATTTTTGTTGTTGTATTTAAAGTTGTCTTATTAAATGATATTTTTAGAATGTGCTGCGGGCCGATTAGAAAAACAGCTGCAGGCCGCAAATGGCCCCCAGGCCGTACTTTGGACAACCCTGCCCTAGCCAGACCAAATCAATTTGAACCAAACACGGTTTGGCCCGTATCAGACCCGTATCAGCCCCATATCAGACCCGTATCAGACCCGCATCATTGCTGTTTCCCAAAGTCAAAGCTGACTGTGTGAATAGCTCGTTTTGCCTAAAACACAAAGATAGCAGGTCTGCTTTCATGGATTACTAAGAAAATAATAAAAATATTCGTATTTGAGAGGCTGAAATTAGAGAAAATTCACATTTTTAAAGAAAAAAACGATTAGTCAAATACCAAAATAGCTGTCAATTGATTGCATAATCGATTAAACATTTGATTCGACGAGTAACTGGTGCAGCTCTAACTCGCTTCATGATACAAAGGGCACCTGGCTTCAGAGCTAGTGGACGACCTCATCTGCATCATCTCCCGCATCCATGTCAAGCTACGCCACTTAAAATGCTACATCTGGTTACAAGAAGCAAACAACCGGCAAACAACAGAGAGAGATGGTAAACTCCCAATTCTCAAGTCTCTCGCTTTTGCGCCGCCAAGCCCCCTGAGGTCCGTAGCTTGTTTTGAGATGCACCAACACACTAATTTGAAGAAGGTGTCTATTCTGGCCATAATGAAGACTCCAGGGCCAGGCAGAGCGGGAACGAAAATAAGCGGTAGCTTCCCTTCCCACAAGGGTTCATTTGTTGGCCTTCTTTATCCCTGGAAACAAATAAGCTCAATGCCCGCTTGGGTCTCGGAGAACGTAAAACCCTGGTGTTTGTCAACATTTCAGCAGCATTGCATTTTTATCTATCGCACAGTTTGGTGGGGCGTCAGAGCGGAGAATGCGGTCTGTGAGGGAGGCTGAAGCTGAAGTTGGATTAAAGAGGTGGAGGAGGCTTTGTGAGGTTCGGTAGAGTAGACAAGTGGGATTGTCAAAAGGGTTTAGGGAGTTAGCTCAGTATCCAATTGTGAGCCACGTCAACTATTCAAACTGCGTTAAGCCTTCTTTCCACAGAACAGTTCAGTCCGATTCTCCACGGGACGGTTCGGGAAGCCTTGATTAGGCTAGCGTTTCTCCTGCAACAATTGGAGGAGGGACGTTAGTTTTGTAAATCGTGTGACATCACAACATGCCAGTAGGAAAGTGTGTGATTCAAAGAAGAAAATAAATTCAACAAAGATAAACACAAACAATTCAACAAATTGGAATACTTTGTTTGTCGTAAATTCATAGGACCGTATTTACGTACAGAATAGGTAGCATCAGTCAAAAAAACACATCATCAGAGGAAAGAAACAAACTGGACTATAAGTCGCATTTACCCGCATTCATAAGCGAGCTATCATCAGTGAGCTTTTTTTCGGAGTGTCATGGCGCCGTTCCCAAAAACAGGAAATTCGCAAGAGAAGAATACAAAGCCATCGCGAGGGGCAAAGTTTACACCAACAAGAAGACAAACTAAAGCCACAGAAGCTGAAATAAGTCCCAAAAGAATTGAAAGGGTGCCTGATATGATTCATCAACTTTACTTAATTAGCTGATATAACGTCTGTAATTATGTCCTACATTGTTCTACAAAGCCAACAGTAAATTTACAAAAGTGACATTTGTAGTTCACGGCGGCAGTCATGACGAGCGAGTTGTCGCAGCTCACGCCAAACTCTTTACCTAAATGACCTGGAAGCTAAGCGGAACTTCGTTCCTCTTCACGGAAATCCGACCAGAACTGGACTCGCGGGATCAAGTGTGGGGCGGGGTACGTCACCGCAAAGGTAAAGGTAAAGGTAAAGGTAAAGGTAAAGGTAAAGGTAAAGTTCGTTTTGAACATGTATACAAGTTACACCTGAGTTCCCAGTTCACAGGTCCACATTTCACAAAAGGAGCAGGAAGAAGCTAAACTTATTTAATATCACCCCTCATCCGTTTCACATCGGTTGCAATTCATTTGTTCACATCCTGTTTTCCAAATGTAGTCTTCGCCCATCGTGGAAGGGAACGTGATAAGGCGATACAGCGATGTAGTGCAATGACAGGCAAGGTACATACTGGCTGAGTGCGTACAGACAATGTATCACCAGAAATGAACAGTTATGGTCAGTTTTAGCGTGATTACACTTAGCATTGTATGTTAAGTATTCTATGTATCCTCCTTGGACCTTATGAACATCCACCGCTTGTGCTGTTTCTTAAAGTCGCTCATTTGAGTGCATTGTTTGCGTTCCTTGCTCAATCCCTTCCATATTTTGATTCCACTGCTGATGTACTACACTGCTGATGGGGACGTCATACAACTGAGCTGTCCCTTTAAATTCAGCCATTGTAGCAAGGAAGAAGAGACCAATCAAGGGAAAGCAGTGTGTTTGCTCCCGTGCCTGGGAGTGTGCTGAAGTGAACCACCGTGACTGGCACCCGGAAGCGGTGCTAAAAAGTGTCTATCCACATTTGCTTGATGGAAAAGCAACAGTGCAGCATGAGCAGATAGAATACATTATTCAAGCATAATTGTTTGAATGAAACATCGTGAGAATGCAACTGTCTCACCGATTCATTTTATTTTTCATTTGATTGAGCCCTGATCAGAAATAATTGGACAAAGGCAATATCCACTGATACCATCTTTGCACTCGATGTGACCGAAGCAAGAGGAGACACTGGCCATTATTCAGTTCAATATGGTGTTGGCTCACTGACGTGGAAGATGAGGGGGTTAACACAGCCTATCACATTTCATTGCCCTCACTTGATACGGCCTGGCCTGCATACATGATTGACAAACAAGCGATCATGTTTTAAAGGCACGACTGGAAGGCCAGCAGCTGTCCTACTGAAAAATACATTAGCAACTTGAGCCAAACCCACGTTATCTCTTTATGTCTATATTTCATGTGACAGTGGTGGGACATGACAACCTACACCGGCCCCGCAGACATCTTGACAAATTGAAGGCTGCGAAGACCTTGCATCTGTGGCCGTCACTGTTTCTCTTCCATTTCTACCTCAAAATAGTGCCCCGAAGGCCTTCAAACCCTAACGGTCCTTTATCGGGTTTGCATCTGCGTAGGGGTCGCAGAGCAGCAACACACAAGACCAACGTCCGCAGTAGCAAAAAAACCGTAGACCTGCAGCAACAGATCATCTAATTCTGAAAAGTGACTGCTAATTGCATATTTATATGCCTAGAAATGAATAAGGGCGTAGCATACACATGCACACTAAAATGCAGAAGATTTGTACAGTTCTGTTCTGTGTTCTATTGGGACCGCAGACATTTGAATGTAGACTGATAAGCACATCGTAGAGCTGAGACTGAGACCTGCACACACTCGCTTCCAGCATGTGAAGCTGTGGACCATGTTTCAGTGTGATTTGTACAAAAGAAAAAGCAAAAGAACAGGATCCCGGCGCTACATGTGTTCAATAAACGGCTGGGGTGTTTTCTCATTTCTACTTTGACTGACAACTGAGAAGAAGTATGGAGCACAGCATCGGGTCGACCCAAACTGAAAGAGCAAACATGTCACAATGTCCACAGCCGACATAGTGGCTCGCTGATGCCCCCGCAGCTCCTTTTCTTCCACCACAATCCCCGTTTTGCCACGCAAAGCAACTTCTTACGGATCGGCAATCCGGCAGCGGCATCTGTTTTAGCACACCTTGGAATCAATAAACCCAATTCTAACTATCAAGTAAACAATGATGGCTTTGTCGACAGAACTCTCCAGCCTTCACATGTTGAGATGCTCAATATTGGCTTTCTTACCGATACCCGATACACTGATATTGCCCACCACTTCCCTCAGACCTTACTCCCCCCTCGCACAATCAACGCTTTCATTGCAAATTGCATATTTATAATCTAAAGTAGGGCTGCAACAGCTCCTCGAATAATTAGAGTACCAAAAAATAATGGAGGATTTTTTTTCTGCCTCAAGGCGTGGCCCACGCAAGGACGAAGAAGGAAGCAAATGTTTGAAGGCGCGGGAAGATTGAAGAGGCGAGAGAAAGGCAAGGAAAGAGAAAGGGAAAAAAGTAAAAAAAACAGATAGAAAGTGTGGCTGAACAGCAAGTTGAACACTGACGTGTGTCCGCCATAACGCGGCACGTTCAGCACACCTTATATGTCATCTACCCCCGAATGGAGCGGAAGATCCGCGACAAGGTAAAATGATCGTAGAGCAAATCAGTGAGATTAACTTGAATGAACCCTGCCAACATAACATTAGCCGCGAGGAGGGCTAGCTGTCTTTTAATTATGACTACTGTCGAACGTGTGGCGGTTCATTACCATGGTAACGTGACTTCATACGGGGTTTATTTCATCTGCAAAAACACAGCGCTGTGATTTAAGATGGACAATAAGAACAATTTAGCCCACAAAGCAGTAGCTGCTCATTTCTAGCAGACAATAATGTGTAACTGAGCAAGGAAGTGCGTGTCTCACTTAGTTGAGAGTAACGTGTTCCACTACAGGTGTCTTTATTTTACGTTGAACACTGCAAAACTCAATATCTTAAAGAATATTTGTCTGATTTCTAGTCAGCTTACCCACATTTAGAATGTATAAATGCACAGCCATCAACATAATGTCAAATACGTCATTTAGTCTTAATCACGTCTTAGTAAGCTTTATTTGTCTGTTATAAATCACGTAGCCCGTCAGACCCAAGAAAACAGTGTGTTGCTATGCACAATGTGAATTGAAGAAATAAAACACTGGTTATATAAAGAATTAAACCAACTGGTCGTTCATATTTAGTGAATTTACTGAAATTTATAATTGCACACAAAAAAATGTTTTTTACGATTACTCGTTTAATCAAAAACATTTTCAGTAGAATACTCGATTACTAAAATATTCCATAGCCGCAGCCCTCATCTAAAGGCAAAACT